>NC_045434.1:199091631-199126670 GCF_002776525.5 Piliocolobus tephrosceles | reverse complement strand
TTTTTTTTTTTTTTTTTTTTTGATACAGACTCTCCCTCTTTCGCCAGGCTGGAGTGCAGTGGTGTGATCTCAGCTCACTGCAACCTCCGCCTCCCAGGTTCAAGCAATTCTTCTGCTTCAGCCTCCCGAGTAGCTGGGACTACCGACGCGTGCCACCACACCCAGCTAATTTTTGTATTTTTAGTAGAGAGGCGGTTTCACCATATTGGCCAGGATGGTCTTGATCTCTTGACCTCGTGATCTACCCGCCTTGGCCTCCCAAAGTGCTGTGATTACAGGCATGAACCACCGTGCCTGGCCAATTTTACAATTTTTTTTAAACTATGATTTATTGTTTTACAAATAAGGAAACGGAGACGCAGAGAGGTGAATTGACTTGCCTGAAGTCACGCAGCTAGAAAGTGGCAGAGCTCAACCTTGAATTCAGTCAATCTGGGAACCATGGTTTTAGCCATTGCCCAGCTTTGCCTGGTCCTCTAGACAGTCTGCCCATAGTAGGTGTACAATGAAGAGGATGCCTGCTTGTGTTTGGAGAGAGGGATCTCTGACCAGGCTATTTAGGGTGTTCAAGACCTTTGGCATGACTGCCCTGTGAGTGGCACATGAGGTCTTGTGCTCACCTTTCCCTGCCTTGCTCTCTTCAACCTTCCAAAATAAATCTTTGATGGCCCAGGGGCTGGGGGAAGGTGGATAATGTCTGTTGAAAATATGCTGGCATGACACACGATAGCATCTGCAATCATGGATTGTGAAATCTAGACAAGTTCTGAGACTGTGACTCACAAATTTTACGTCAAAAAGGAAATTACAAAGGAATAACTAGGAGCATCTTTTACAGAGCGTCCTTCTCTGGCTGTGTCACCCTGAGCCCCTGATCCTACATTTTAGTCATGGCAGGCGTCTGGAATACAGATGAGAACCTTGCACCATCCCCCGCTCAAAGCACCTGGCTCTCAGGTTCTCTCTTTCTCTTGAGGATTGGCTCTGGCTCTTCACGAGCCACCTCCTGATCCTCCTGTAGTTCCCCCTAAGGTAATGGCTCCAGCTGAGAAGCCTGGCCGATCTGGGTTCAAATCCTGACTCAGTCACTTACCGGCTGGTACCCTTGGCCACTTTCTGGATCTCCATATTAAATCCATATTCAAGGATTAATTAGGGCTGCAGATGCTCACCTTCCAGGGCTTTTTTTTTGAGACAGAGTCTCACCTTGTCGGCCAGGCTGCAGTCCAATGGTGCGATCTCGGCTCACTGCAAACTCCGCCTCCCGGGTTCAAATGATTCTCCTGCCTCAGCCTCCCGAGTAGCTGGGATTACAGGCACCCATCACCATGCCTAGATAATTTTTGTATTTTTAGTAGAGACAGGGTTTTACTATGTTGGCCAGGCTGGTCTGGAACTCCTGACCTCGTGATCCGCCCACTTTGGCCTCCCAAAGGGCGGGATTACAGGCGTGAACCACAGCGCACAGCTCTTCTAAGGCTCTTGTACAGAATGACAGCTCCAATATCCTCCAAGAAGGAATTGTCGATTGTGTTCATTGCTCTATCCCAGGGCCTATCTGGAATGGTACTTGGCAAATAGTAGACCCTTAGTAAATAACTGCCAAGCAAATGAATAAAAGTCCTAGTACAGTGTCTGGCACATAGCAGATACTCAGTATCTGATCTTTTTTTTTTTTTTTTTTTTGAGACAGGATCTCACTCTGTGGCCCAGACTGGAGTGCAGCGGTGCAATCTCAGCTCACCGCAACCTCCGCCTCCCAGGCTCAAGTGATTCCCCTGCTTCACCCTCCCGAGTAGCTGGGATCACAGGTGCATACCACCATTAATTTTTCTATTTTTAGTAGAGACGGGGTTTCACCATGTTGGCCAGGTTGGTCTCTAAGTCCTGACCTCAAATGATCCACCTGCCTTGGACTTTTTTTTTTGAGACAGGATCTCGCTGTGTCACCCAGGCTGGAATACAGTGGTGTGATCATTGCTCACTACAGCCTCAACCTCTCAGGCTCGAGCGATCCTCCTGCCTCAGCCTCCTGAGTAGCCAGGACTACAGGAGTGCACCATCATACCCAACTAATTTTTGTATTTTTTGTAGAGGCAGGGTTTTACCATGTTGCCAAGGCTGGGCTCAAACTCCTGGACACAGGCAACCCGTTCATCTTGGCCTCTCAGTGTTGAGATTCCAGGCGTGAGCCCCTGTGTCCAGCCATCACTGCTATTCTTACTAATTCCTGAAAGGGACCCCCCGATCAGCTGACCTCAGATTTCCTGCTGTTCAGCCTCTAACTCTCTCAGGATCAATTAATGTATCAGTTTCTTGTATATTGGTTGGTCTTGGGTGGGTTAACTTGCGTGAGTCGGTGTCCCAGAGTCAGGACACCTGGGCTGGTAGAAGCAGGTTGGGCAAACAAGCCTTTGATCTTGCAAAGTTCAGGAGGAAGATTGGGGCATCAGGGCCTTGCTGAGGGCTGCTGCTGCTTGGGAGGCTCAGCTGGTATAGGCAGCTCTGCAAAGACTCTTCTCCCAGGCCTCTCCTTCCAACTCCATACCTCCAGAGATGGTCCCCATGAGTGATCTAGCCTTTGGAGTATAGGAACTTTCCTTCTACAGCTGCGGTGAGGGACAGAGAAAGCACTTTGATAAAAATAGGAAAACCGGTGCTGGGCATGGTGGCTCACACCTGTAATCCCAGCACTTTGGGAGGCCGAGGCCTCACTTGAGCCCAGGAGTTCAAGACCAGCGTGGTAACATGATGACATGGTGAAACCCCATCTGTATCCCCCCAAAAGGGAAACAGGCTACTGGCTCCTTGTGTCAGTCAAGGTTCCAGCCATCCAATAGGTGGCTCACTCAAAGGAGCCTCTGGAGAGAGCTGAATGAAGGGACTTATCTATAAATGGAGGAGTAAGGGGGCACCCAGGGACTAGCAGCAGCAGGAAGTCCTGGCACCATTATCCTGAAGGCAGGAAGGGAAGGAGTGGTGAAGAATGTATCTGCAATATAGGAGCTGTGGCCTTAAGGAAGGCGACTTAACACAGCCAACCAGCCCAGCAGGAAGGAGGGAGCCAGGACAATCCACTACCCCAACCCTTGCTCTTCCTTGAGACCCCAGTTTTTTGCCATTGCTTCCGTTGGCTAAACCCAAATGCAAGCCAGACTCAAGTGAAAGCCAGAGGCCAGGGAAGCCCAAGTGCTTCCCCAGGTAGAGAAGGAGGGGCTGCTCTGGAGGGGCAAAGGCAGAATACATGGTATGCTTTGTTTCTGTTTTGTTTTGTGCCTTGGGGGGATTTACATACATTATTGTTATATGTATTACATATATTCTGACAGTCCCTCTGGGAGGTGAGGAAACCAGAGAGGTGAAGTCACTTGCCCCAGGTCACGCAGACAGGTAGGTCTTTTGATCCCCAAATCCATGTTCTTTCTATGCAGTATCCCCCTGATGGAGCTCACACTGACTTTCTGGCTGATACGTTCTACTTTCCAGTGGAAATCTCTCTTGACCAGGTGATGCTAAGAGTCAAATGGGAGGAAACTGGGGGAACAGGGCTGACTGATGACGGGGAAGGTGTTTCACTGTGGAGCGTCTGTGGTGCTTCTCAGAGCAGAGGCCAGCCCTGTGGCTGGCTCCAATTCATTCTGTGATTCAATGGCTGTGAAGCCGACAGGGCAAGGGGAGCAGAGGCTGGGCTTGGGAGGGGGCATTGCCCTCATAGAGATGAATAAATGATTAGGTAATTACCACCTTACAGTTCCTCTCCTAAGGAAATACACACACACATGTACCAAGATGACGGCTGCAGCTTTTCTATAACACAAAAGTTCAGATCCTCTACATGCCCATCATTCAGGGTTTTAATTGTGGTTAGGATTTAATTTAGAGAGATGATGATGCAATGAGGTCAAGGCCTTTGAAAAAGTTTTACTCCTTACAGTTCCCAAGTGGGGGTGAAGCGGGCGCACTGTGTCACGCAGGGCCACATGGGGAATCTCTAGGATCGGTCAGAAGGCAGGAATGCAAGGAGAGCATGGCCCGGAGCCTTTAGTGCGGTTTTTGCGGAAAGGAATGGGCAAGGTAGGGTAGGCAAGTTTGAGCAAGTTTAGGACTGGACAGTTTGAGTACTGTTAGCAGGCTCTAGGCTCTAGGGGTGGTCTCTAGTTGTCTAGTACCTGACCCTGGGGTGATGCAGGGCAGGGGAGATATTGGCTTAGCGTATGAGAGTGGTTAGTTAGTATATGAAAGGAATGTTCACAGGCAAATTGTTTACCATCTCTATGAATTAGCTAGCCTGGGAGGGGCCATCTCTGCAGGATTAGCAAGGCCCCAGATGTCAAAGCATCGTAAAATACAGAAAATAAAAAACATGATTCATACATTCAGGGAATGATTGGAAAATGACATTATGTTCATACTTTGGAATACCATGAGGTAGGTAAAAATAGGAAGGTAGGTCTACACAGATGACCTCCAAGACATTAAGTTTTTTTTTTGTTTGTTTGTTTGTTTGTTTTTGAGACGGGGTCTTGCTGTGTTATGCAGGCTGAAGTACAGCAGTGCAATCACAGCTCACTGCAGGCTTGACTGCCCAGGTTCAAGCAATCCTCCTGCTTCAGCTACCACGCCCGGCTAATTTTCTTTTTTTGTAGAGACAAGGTCTCGCTATGTTGCCCAGGCTGGTCTCAAACTCCTGGACTCAAGCGATCTGCCTGCCTTGGCCTCTCAAAGTGCTGGGATTATAGGCGTGAGCCACTGTGCCTGGCCAAGACATTAAGTAGAAAAAAGAAGTTGTGGAACAATACTTACCCATATGATTCCATTTACATGTGGAAAAAATGAACAAATAAACTTTAAAATTCGATGTATTTCTGTATATGTGTGCAATGCACCAAAGAATGTATGAGTGGATAGACACCAAACTAGCATCAATGGTTATTCTTGGAAAGCGGGGGAGTGGAATTGGAAAAGGATCAGAAGGAGGTCTTTTACTACATCTGTATGTTTGAAGTTTTTACAATAAATACATGTTCATGTATTATCTGTGTAATTTAATATAAAATAACTAAATCCTCCCTTTTCCTCTAGATAATGTTAAACCTATTTGATGGGGAAGTACAGGGGCTGGCTGGTGTGTAAGCAGAGAGGCAGGGTCCCTTACCCTGATTAGGCAATCAGGGAGGACTTCCTGAAGGAGGTGAATCCTGGATTATGTTTTGAAAGATAGGTTAAAATTAGCCAGATGAAGAAGTAGAGAAAGAGCATTCTAGATAAAGGGGATGGTGTGTCTGGAGAAGTGATGAAGTAGCTATATTTAGGAGTATAAGATTGGGAGAAAGAGGAGGGTGAGGGATGAAGTGGGAGATGTGAATGGAAGATCTTGAGGAGCCTCATAAACCCAGCTGAGAGATTCCAGTTTCACCCAGAAGGCAATGGGGAAGCCTCAGAAGGGCTTTAAGCTTTGCCATGCGTGGGCCAGGATGGAGAAACAGGGAGGAGGAGGCGGGGCTGAGGTGACGCTAATATCAGCTGCCATCAACCTCACCCTCCCACACTCCAGCTACATGGCTTGCTTTCTGAGCTCTAACTCACTGACCCTAAACTTTCAAGTGTATCAGAACCACCTGGAGGAAAAAAAAAAAAAAAAAAAAAAAAAACTCAGCTTGCTGGGTCTCACCCTCAGAGTTTTAGCAAGTCTAGGGTGTATCCCAAGACTGGACATTTCTAGCAAGGTCCCAGTGATGCTGATTCTGCTGGCTGGGGGAACTTCCTATGAGAACCACTGCTCTAACATACCTTTCCCTTCCCACCTCAATGCCTTTGTTTGTTTGTTTTGTCTGTTTTTTGAGATGGAGTTTCACTCTTGTCGCCCAAGCTGGAGTGCAATGGCGTGATCTCGGCTCACTGCAACCTCCGCCTCCCAGGTTCAAGCAATTCTCCTGCCTCAGCCTCCTGAGTAGCTGGGATTACAGGCATGTGCCACCATGCCCGGCTAATTGTTGCATTTTTAGTAGAGACGGAGTTTCTCCATGTTGGCTAGGCTGGTCTCGAACTCCTGACCTCAGGTGATCCTCCTGCCTCGGCCTACCAAAGTGCTGGGATTACAGGCGTGAGCCACTGCGCCCGGCCAACCTCAATGCCTTTGCACTTGCCTTTCCTTCGCCTTGAAATGTCTTCCCCACATCTTTGTCACCTTCGGAAGCCTTCCTTGACCACTCACTCAATTAGCCACTTGGTCACTATCTTCTTGTCCTGTTTCATTTTCTTTAGGGCACTGGCCACCCCTGGAGATGATCTTGGTACGGTACTGGCTGGCTTTGTTTGTTGTCTGTTTGCTTCTATTAAAATGTAAGCTCTAAGAAGGCAGGGATCTATCCCTGGGCTCCTAGGGCCGTGTCTGGCCCGCAGCAGATGCTCAGGAGTCTGTGACGCTAACAGCTGGTAGGGTGGGTTTCTGCAGCCTGGAAGAGCCTGATGGGGCTGGGGCTTTTTGATGGTGGAGGGCTGGTGATGGGCACCAGGAGGGACAGCTGTTTGGATATTGAACTGAGCTGTTGACACAGGTTAGAAAAACTCGTCCTCTTTTGGGGGAAGGGCAGGGTGGGGTGAGAAAGAGTTTAAAATAGGTGACCTTTTCAAGCAGATGCGGGAGGAAGGAAGAGCCCGCTGACATCACAGCTGAGAGGCTCAGAGCTCGGTTGTGGCCCAGGGGCCAGCGCTACCAGAGCAGGCCCCCAGCCTGAGTCACTCCCACCTGTAAGTCAGGTGACCAGGCCAAGCCTGGGGGCGGGGGCACTGTTCTGAGAGGCATAGGGCGGGCACCCGGGGCCTCCTCGTTTCTTCCCTAAGGCCTCCTCCAGCCATTCACTGTCCTCTGCATTATGGAGGCCTGGGTAAGGCACAGGTCTTCAGTTTCCCTATCTGGAAACAGGAGTAGAGGGAGAGGAAGGGTTTGGGCTCAAAGGTCTCAGAGGATCAAATCCAGGCACCTCTACTTGTCATAGATAACCTTGCCCCAGCTATTGATCTCCACTCCCTGGCACCCACATCTGCCTTGTGTTCCTGTCCCTGGGCCCCCATTCAAGCTCTTCATCCTCCTCTGCCCCCGCTCCCCAATATACTAGTACCTCCTCTCCTAAGCAGACAGCTTCCACCCTCCAGGCTTGGGGAGGCTGGGTGCAGGAGAGGAAGGAATATGGGCTTTGGAGCCTGACAGCTGGTTCCAGATCCGGTCTTGTGCCTGACACCTTTGGTCTATTGTCACCCTTTTGACCTCAGTTTTCCTTTCTATAGAGTGGGTATATCTACCTTCTAGATTGTGGTAAAGATTTTTTTTAAAAGCCCTGTTGTGAAAGTTGGTTTCCTTTGCCTTTTTTTTTTTTTTTTCTAGTTTGTTACTTCTGCTCTGAAGCTTTTCAGCATTTCTTGAAATAACGAATTCCAGTAACACTGATAGCTCTTGGCCGGCTCACCATGAAGCCCTTGATCCCAGCCTGGCTGAGAGCAGAGACTGTTTCACACATCACTAACTCTGCCCCAGCCTCTGGCTCAGAGCTAGTAGCAGGACATGAAGGTTTACTGAACACCAAACAGATGGTGAGTGCCCTGCTAAGAACTTCACATACATCTGCCCCCTCCATCCTCCTCACTGTGAGGAAGTGTCATCGTCCCCACCAGAAAAACAAGGCCTGGGAGGTGTCCTGACTTGCCCAGGCAGAGACTGATGAGTGATGAGGCTGGAAAAGTGACAGGGCCCAGTTCTTGAAGGGCCCTGAATGTATTTTATCTTTTTAATCATTTTATTATTTTTAGAGACATGGGGGTCTCCCTATGTTATCTAGGCTGGTATCAAACTCCTGGCCTCAAGTGATGCTCCCACCTCAGTCTCCCAAAGTGTTGAAATTACAGGCATGAGCCACCACGCCCAGCTGAATACACTTTACCTTAAGGGCAATGGAGAGGTTTTAGACAGGGAGGCAACATGATCAGACTTGGGCTGAAGGCTGGGTGGGGTTGAGATAGGTAGGGAGGAAAGAGAAGGGTAACAGTTTGATTCCTGCTTCCCAGAGTTGTAAGAAGGGTGAGCCTGCCTTGTCAAAGAGGGAAGGTGATTGGGCAGGGCACATGGGAACACAGCTAACACATGTGAACTGGAATGAGCCACGTGAGCTGGGATTGGGTGAGAAGCTTGGGATGGGCCCATGTTGCCTAATACATGGCCTTAGGCAAGTTATTTGACTTCTCTGAATCTCAGGTTTCTCATCTGTAAAATGGGCTTAATCACAGTATAACTTCCTGAGGAGCTGTGAGACTTCAGCAAGATAATTAAGACATGCAAAGCACTTACTTGGGCCAGGGCCTGGCACAGAACAAGTGCTCAAGAACCACCAAGCACTGTGAAAAGTGAGACATCATCATGATTCTTATTGTAATCCTCATGGCTGCTGGGATAGCCCTTCCAGTCGGCTGGCTGGGGGCTTCAACTCCCAGGAGCATTCCCAAGCCCAGCGATTTCAGGTGGACTCTGCTAGCTGACGTTTCTCTGCTTCCTGGCAGGGAGGGTGGGAATGGCAGCCAAGAGTGCAGGTGTCACGTCCCCTCCCTCCCCATCTATTTCCAGCGTGGCTGCCTGAGGCCACTGCCAGGTGTGGGTGGTGAGTCAGAGCCAGGCTGAGAGGACAAGGCAGCCCTGGGGGCCTGAAGCTGTCCCAGCTTCCCTCCCTTGGCCTTTCCCATGGGCATTTTGAAGGGGGAAGGCTGGGCCAGTGCCTAATGGTCCTCCATCAGTGTCACACAGAGGACACAGGGCAGAGCCCCAAGGACCCCCAATCTACCTGTTTGCTGGCTGGAGGTGGGGGCAGAGGCCATGTTCTATTCATCTCTACCTCCAAGAATACCTAGGACAGGGCTTGGCACATAGTAGGGATGCAAGAAATGCACATTGACTGAATGAGGTAATGTTTGTTCAGGACTTTAGAGGAGCAGGATTTGTTCATGAGAACAGACTATGAGCTCTGCAGACAGACAGATAGACAGATAGACAGGGTTTATATGACCCTGGACAGGGGAATTTGCTTCTCTGAGCCTCAGTTTGCTCATCAGTGAAATGGGGATAGCAATATGTACCTTATATTAAGGACTATTGTGAGGTGTAAATTAGGCAACCTCAAGAAACTGTCTACTGTGCCTCAGACTGTATCTATAATAACATCAATTACATTTTGTTGCAAGTATTTATTTATTTATTTATTTATTTATTTATTTATTTATTTATTTTTTGAGACAAAGTCTCACTCTGTCGCCCGGGCTGGAGTGCAGTGGCCGGATCTCAGCTCACTGCAAGCTCCGCCTCCTGGGTTCACGCCATTCTCCTGCCTCAGCCTCCCGAGCAGCTGGGACTATAGGCGCCCGCCACCTCGCCCGGCTAGTTTTTTTTTGTATTTTTTAGTAGAGACAGGGTTTCACCGTGTTAGCCAGGATGGTCTCAATCTCCTGACCTCGTGATCCGCCCGTCTCGGCCTCCCAAAGTGCTGGGATTACAGGCTTGAGCCACCGCGCCCGGCCCAAGTATTTATTGTCATATTTGCCCCTCTCTGGATAGTGAGCTCCTCTCGGGTCAGGACAATAGTAAGTAGAGGCTTCTGAGACAGGAAGGTATGAACTTGAATCCTGGATCTATTTTTACTTTACTGTGTGACCTTGGACAAATCACCCACCCTCTCTGAGCCTCAGTTTATTTGTGAAACAGAAATAGAGACCATGGTGAGGATCAAAAGAGGCATGTTGTGCAAAGCACCCAACCCAGTATCTGGTACCCGAAGGCAACTATATCATGGAAGAGGAATAGGCTTGAAATGGATCAACAAGGACCAGCCCTATGGCTGGGTGAATGGACAGATCTTGGACTGATAGTGAAGAGACCTGGGCTCTGGAACTGACTTTGAAGCCAACTGGCTGAGTGTCCTTGGACAAGTCCTTCAGCATCTCTGGGCTCAGCCTCACATCTGTAAAATGAAGGGCTTGGATCCAGTGGCCCAAGGGTCCTTCTGGCTCAGCATCCTCTGAGGCAGGTAGCCTTGGCCAGACCCTGTGAGCTGACTCCTCAGTAAGAAGCAGAACATGGAAGATCCTGGTGTGTCCAAGATGTGTCTTGAGTCCATGAAGGTAGTCAGTCAAGTGCACCCTGGCCCTGGCCCCAGCAAGCCACAGGGATGAACCTGAGGCCTCTGCAGGCAAAGAAGATGTGCCCAGTGCACACAGCTAATGAGCGGGCAGGCAGGTGAAGCATGCATGGCTGGTCCTAAGATCAAGGCTCGCCACACTGCTTCCCGTAGGCTGCCCTCCCCCAACCCTGCACTTAGCCACCTCTCATCCTGGTCTGTCCTCAGGGCACGCTGCGAAGGAGGCCTTGTTCCTCATTTTATTAATGCAGAAACAGGCCCAGCAGCACTCAACTGCAAAGTCAAGGAGACAAAACTTGAACTTGGGGCCTCCTGCTCCCAGGCCTTTCCTGCTACACTTAGGACGTTTCGCAGGGAACTTTCTTTACCTGAACGTCACTGCCCCCTGCTCTGACCCTCTCACCCACCCAATGTCTTCTCCTTGTCCTCAGCTCATCTTCTTCCAGTCCATTGTCCCCCTGGCTCTGACTGAGTTTCCTAAAGTGGCTCTGACCATCTTGCACCTAATGGCATTAATTAATTAATTCATTCATTCTCTCAATAAATATTTGTTGAATGGCTTCTATGGTACCTGGCTCTGTTCCAAGCCACCAGGAACACAAAAAAGATGAACAAACCAAAGTCCCTGTCCTCATTTTACATTCTAGTGTTGGGGAGGAAATAGACCATAAATAAACGAATAAAATACAAATTGCTCTGAAGAAAGAGAAAGCAGGATAAGAGGGTGGTGTGACGGGTGCTATTTGAGATGGGGGGATGGGTGTCAGGCATATAAACATGTAATTACCATGCAAGGTGCCAGGTGCTGATTCAGAGTTGGGTACAAAGTGCATTGGGAGCTTGAGGAACAGAGCAGGTCATTCCTGCTGGGAAGGAGGGAGGGGCTTTTGAGAGGGTCATTAGGGAAGATAGCTCAGAGTTGCTGCCATCTGAGCTAAGCTGTGAAGGGTATAAGTGTACTAAGCCTTCCCCTAATTGGGGAACAGCATGTGCAAAGGCAGGGAGGTTTATGTTCAGGGGGGCAGAAGCATGGCAGCAAGGGTAGAGAAATAGAGCCAAAACTGTAGCCAGAGGGTAACAGGTGATGAATGTCAAGCTCAGGAGTTTGGACTTGATCCTGAGGATAACGGGGAGCCTTTGAAGGGTGTTGAGCATGAGAGTGACCACTACAGATGGGTTTTAAAGCCCTCAGTGGGGTGGCAGTGCAAGGAACTGAAGGGCCTAGGCTAGAGAAGCTAGATATAGAGCGGTCTGGTTTAGGCTGGCCCTGGGGATTGGAGCTTGGAAAGTTCTACCCATGGAATCATGGCCTATAAACATCCAGAACTGGATTCAGCAAGCTGAGAGGGCCTGGTTTAATGCTGATGGCATCTGAAGAGTGAGGACTCCCAGATTTGAACTGAGAGAAGCAAGCAGGCCCAGGATTAGACTTGGGAAAGTTAGACTAAGGAATTCACTGGTGGCAGCCCAACCTGTGCCCAAGCTAAGCCTCATGTCTGAGCCACACACAGCTCCTACCCTAAAGAGAAGCTGGCTTTTGGCTTATTAAAGAACCTACTGTATGCCGAGAGCTTTGCAGTACATTTCATCAAATTCTTACGGCACCACAGGAGCAGGTCCTATTCTTAGCCCCATTTTACAGGTGAGAGGACTCACTTGCTGAAGGTCACATGTTGACCTAGTGGTGGAGCTGGGCTCAGACTGTAGTCTGTGTGGCTCTGTGATGTTCTGCATGGTCCCTGATATTGCTGGCATAGACAGAAGTGGGAGTCAGGGAGTGCTAGTGGATTTCCTTGCTCCTTGCTGATCTATGCTGCCTTGAGATAGCCAGGATCCTGGGACTGTGATGGCCTGTCATCTATGCACCCCCACCACTACTGGGACATTTTTTTTTTTTTTTTGAGAGGGAGTTTCGCTTTTGCTGTCCAGGCTGGAGTGCAGTGGCATGATCTCAGCTCAGTGCAACCTCTGCCTCCTGGGTTCAAGCGATTCTCCTGCCTTGGTCTCCCGAGTAGCTGGAATTACAGGTGCCCGCCATCATGCCCAGCTAATTTTTTGTATTTTCAGTAGGGATAGGTTTTCATCATGTTGGCCAGGCTGGTCTTGATCTCCTGACCTCAGGTGATCCACCCGCTTCGGCTCCCCAAAGTGCTAGGATTATGGGCGTGAGCCACCGCACCTGGCCAGTACTGAGGACTGTAAGGGATGGGACTGCGCTATCGTTTGGATGTTTGTGTCCCCTCCAAAATTTGTGTTGAAACTTAATCCCCAATGCAACAGAATTAAGAGGTGTGACCTTAAGGAGGTGATTAGGCCACGAGAGCTCTGTCTTCATGGATGGGATTAGCAACCTTCTATAAGGGCCCAAGGGAACTAGTTAGGCCCTTTTTGCCCTTCCGTCCCTTGCACCACGTGAGGGCACAGTGTTCCTCCCCTCCAGAGGTTGTGGTAACCAGGTGCCATCTTGGAAGCAGAGAGCAGCCCTCACCAGACAACCGAATCTGCCAGCACCTTGATAGTGGGCAGCCCAGCCTCCAGAACTGTGAGAAATAAATTTCTGTTGTTGATAAATTACCCAGTCTCTGGCATGTTTTGTTTCAGCCGTGATCTGGTTTCGATGTTGGTCCCCTCCAAATCTCCAGTTGAAATGTGATTCCCAGTGTTGGAGGTGGGGTCTGGTGACGGGGTCACAGGGGCAGATCCCTCATGAATGGTTTGGCACCATACCCTTGGTGATGAATGAGTTCTCCCTCAATGAGTTCTCGCTCAGTGAGTTCGTGAGAGATCTGGTTGTTGAAGAGTCTGGGCCCTCCCCCTTCTCTCTCTTTTGCTCCTGCTCTTCTTGCCATGTGACCTGCTGGCTCCCCTTCCCTTTCCACCATGAGTGGAAGCTTCCTGAGGCCCTAACCAGAAGCAGATGCTGGCACTATACTTTCTGTACAGCCTGCAGAACTGTGAGCCCATTAAACCTCTTTTCTTCGCCAGGCATGGTGGCTCATGCCTGTAATCCCAGCACTGTGGGAGGCCAAGGCAGGCAGATCACCTGAGGTCAGGAGTTCGAGACGAGCCAGGCCAACATGGCGAAACCCCGTCTCTACTAAAAATATAAAAATTAGCCTGGTGTGGTGGT
This sequence comes from Piliocolobus tephrosceles, assembly GCF_002776525.5. Taxonomy (NCBI): domain Eukaryota; kingdom Metazoa; phylum Chordata; class Mammalia; order Primates; family Cercopithecidae; genus Piliocolobus; species Piliocolobus tephrosceles. The sequence goes on along the minus strand of NC_045434.1, from coordinate 199,113,365 downwards.
GGGCGCCTGTAATCCCAGCTACTCGGGAGGCTGAGGGAGGAGAATCGCTTATACCTGGGAGACGGAAGTGGCAGTGTGCCGAAGTCACGCCACTGTACTCCAGCCTGGGTGACAGAGTAAGACTCCGTCTCAAAAAGAAAACAAAACAAAATAAAAATCTCTTTTCTTTGTAAATTACCCAGTCCTTGGTATTGCTTTGTAGCAGTACAAGAATGTACTAACAGGGCCTGGGCCTAGTGGCCCATGCCTGTAAACCCAGCACTTTGGGAGGCCGAGTGGGAGGATCAGTTGAGGCCAGGAGTTCAAGGCCAGCATGGACAACATAGCAAGACCCTCTCACTACAAAAAAAAAAGTTAGGTGGGCATGGTGGCACATGCCTGTAGTCCCAGCTACTCAGAAGGCTGAGGAGAGAGGATCGCTTGAGCCCAGGAGTTTGAGGTTGCAGTGAGCTATGATCACACCACTGCACTCCAGCCTGAGTGACAGGGAGACCCTATCTCAAAAAAAAAGAAAAAAAATTGGACTAACACACATGGCACAAACTGACAAAGCCAGACTGTGTCTCCTTCACCATGGGATCTTCAGTGCCAAGCACAGGGTCTAGCGTATAATAGGTGCTTAATATGAGTTTCCTGGGTGAATGAGTAGCCTTTGACCTTTTCTGTTGACTGAGGGGTCCCACACTGTTGGGACAGCACAAACAACTTCACTTAAAGGCAGTTTCTGGGTACCAGTGCAACCCAGGCTGGTGACGCAGGCATAGAAGCAGAGCTAAACTGGCTTCTTAGTCATGGCTAATGTTTCCTCCATTTTGGATTCTGTCTGTCCAGCCCCCAAGCTTAGCCTTTCCCAGATTGAGTCTCTCTCTGCCTTCTAAGACACTGGAACGCTTCTTCCCCCAACCCGTGACAGCTCTCACACTTGGCAAAGCAGAGACTTGCCTTAGAAGTCACTGAAGCAGCTATGTCAGGTAGGCTGGGCCTTTTACTTAGTTCCTTTGAGTCTCTGAGCCTTTGGCTATTGCTAGCACAGTTGCGGGCCCATCATAGGTGCCCAGTAAGTATTTGTTAAATGAATGAACAAAGGAATGATGAATGAATGAGAGAGTGAATCAGGACTCAGTGAATCTGCAGCTCTACTGAGCTCTCTGCTGGTAAAGCTCTGGATTGATGTGTGTGTGACCTTGGCACTTCTGGGCCCTGGTTTGCCCACCTTGGAAATGAATAGGTTGGATGGAACTGTCAGAGGCATTTGAACCAGCAACTCCATCTTGAATAGGGGCTGGGTAAAATAAGGCTGAGACCTACTGAGCTGCCTTCCCAGGAGGTTAAGGCATTCTTAGTCACAAGATGAGAGAGGAGGTTGGCATGAGATACAGGTCATAAAGACCTTGCTGATAAAACAAGTTGCAGTAAAGAAGCCGGCCAGAACCCACCAAAACCAAGATGGCGATGAGAGTGACCTCTGGTCGTCCTCACTGCTACATTCCCACCAGCACCATGACAGTTTAAACACAAATGCCATGGCAACCTCAGGAAGTTACCCTATATGGTCTAAAAAAGGGAGGAATCCTCAGTTCCAGGAATTGCCCACCCCTTTCCCAGAAATCTCATGAATAATCCATCCCTGGTTTAGCATATAATCAAGAAATAACCATAAAAATGGGCAACCAGCAGCTGCCTACGAGTAGCCATTCTTTAATTCCTTTACTTTCTTAATAAACTTGCTTTCACTTTACTGTATGGATTCACCTCAAATTCTTTCTTGTGCGAGATCCAAGAACCTTCTCTTGGCGTCTGGATTGGGACCCCTTTCTGGTGACAGAACTGGCCCCATCTACCCGTGTCCATACTGGCATGCTGGACAGACAGGGAACATTGCCATGCTGAGCCTCCCCGCCATGTACACACCCAGATTTTGATGAAACTCAAAAATTGTGTGGAAAGCAAAGCCCTAAAATGATTTGCAACCATCACAATTGTTGACCCAGGAAATAGCAACTCACTGTGGGTTGGGACTCACAATCCTCAGTGCAAGAGCAAGACTTCCTTTTGTTCTCCTCAAGGAAGCAGATGGCAGAGCCTAGGGTGTGAATGACATTATTACAGGGATTCAAGTGTTCTTCTCTTTATCTAGTTAACAACTATTTATGGAGCATCTTCTAAGTCCTTGGCCCTGGGGATGCAACAATGAGCAAGAAGCCCTTTTGGAACTTACATTCTGGTGGGACAGACAGGAAATTCAAAAATAAAGATACATATTAAATAAGAGGATGGCTGATAATAAGTGTCATGAAGGAAATCACCCAGTGCTGGGTTAGAGAGGGCAGGGGAAAGGGGGTTACCTTAGCAGGTTCCCAGAGCTTCACTGAAGAGCTTTATTTGAGCTGTAACTAGAGGATGAGAAGGTGCTGACCTTGTAAAAAGCAGAGGAACGAGCACGGCAGGCAGAAGGAACAGCATATGCAAAAGCTCTGAGGGGGAAAGGGGATGGTTGGGAATCCTTTTTATTTTTCTAAACAAGCAAATCAATATAAAACTATAATTATGTAGTTATTAGTAGTGCCAGATTAATTTTTTCATTCAGCAAATCAAGCCCCTACTGTGTAGACGGCCCTGGTTTAGGCCCTGGGGACAAACAATGATGAATGAAAGCGACATTCTTGTTGCACAGGTCCTCGGCCTGGCACCCCATGGAGATGAGCTGGTCTGATGTTTGCAAAGGGCTCCCCAGCTTGGATCCTTGGGGAATCCAAATAAACCCTGCGGGTTCTGGCATCCCAGGCCTCCCTCCAGCCGGCTGGCGGCTCCAGGCCTCCATAGGCAGGCGGCTTCTCTGTTTCCTGCCTTTCCCTCCCCCACCCACCTGGGCACAGAGGGTCTTTCATCCATTGTTACTGCTTCCTGCCCATCCATCTCCAGCTGCTGGTCTGAACCCTGCAGATTTACACTGACAAGCGGATGCTTTTACCAGGACCCTCGAGGGGGATAGGGAGGGGAGTGATGTGGAGTGTTGGGAGGAGAGGGGGGAGGGAGGACCAGAGCTCTGTGACAAGGAAGAGTTTCCTGCTCTGAAGAGGTGTTAGACCCTGAGGGCTGAGAGGACGGGAAGCAGGCCTCTGTCCCCAAAGCCTCCCCCACCACGCTGGGAGAGGGGGTGATTTATGACCCCTGACCTGGCAGGGCCTCCAATCCCCTTGGACTGGGTTTGGGTTCAGCTACATCTTCCCTGGCTAAGGGATGCATAAAATGAGCGCTGAGCTTGGAGTCAGGAGACCTGGGTTTCCGTACCCTCTCCACCAACTATCAGCTGAGTGACTTAGAAAAGTTTCTTAGCCTCTCTGGGCTTCGGTTTCCTCACTGGACAGGTGGGTCTGATAACCCATGCCCAGCACAGGTTATTGTGAAAATGAATATGATCATGTAGGATAGATGGTTGCAAAATACCATAAAATAAAGAGCATTTCCTCCCCTGGAGCTCTTTGTCCTTCTATCCAAAGAAGAAGGTTATAAGCTGGCTTCTGTTAAGACAGACTTGATTGAGCACCTACTATGTGCCAGCTGCTCTTTGGGGTATTGAAGATAAGGAGACACAAGTTCTTGCTTTTTCTTTTGAGATGGAGTTTCACTCTTGTTGCCCAGGCTGGAGTGCAATGGCACGATCACGACTCACCGCAACCTCCGCCTCCCAGGTTCAAGCAATTCTCCTGCCTCAGCCTCCCTAGTAGCTGGGATTATAGGCATGTGCCACCACGCCCGGCCAATTTTGTATTTTTGTTGTTGTTGTTGTTGTTTGAGACGGAGTCTCGCTCTGTCGCCCAGGCTGGAGTGTAGTGGCCGGATCTTGGCTCACTGCAAGCTCCGCCTCCCAGGTTTACGCCATTCTCCTGCCTCAGCCTCCCCAGTAGCTGGGACTACAGGCGCCCGCTACCTCGCCCGGCTAGTTTTTTTGTATTTTTTAGTAGAGAAGGGGTTTCACCGGGTTAGCCAGGATGGTCTCGATCTCCTGACCTCGTGATCCGCCCGTCTCGGCCTCCCAAAGTGCTGGGATTACAGGCTTGAGCCACCACGCCAGGCCCCAATTTCGTATTTTTAGTAGAGACAGGGTTTCTCCATGTTGGTCAGGCTGGTCTCGAACTGCTGACCTCAGGTGATCTGCCCTCCTCGGCCTCCCAAAGTGCTGGGATTACAAGCGTGAGCCACCACGCCCGGCCAAGTTCTTGCTCTTAAATGAAACAGACAAACAGACATTCAGCATGCAATTGACTGCAGCATTTGGACACAGCAGCCAAGAATGTGGCTCTGGAGCCAGGCTGCCTGGGTTCATTTCCCAGCTCTGCCACTTACTGGTTGTGTGGTCGTAGGCAAATTACTTAACCTCTCTGTGCCTCAGTTTCCAAAATCTGTACAGTGGAGGCAATAATTGCCTATTGCATAAGATTGTTGTGAGGACGAAATGATTTAATACTTTTTTATTTTATTTTATTTTTTTGAGACGGAGTCTCGCGCTGTCAACCAGGCTGGAGTGCAGTGGCCGGATCTCAGCTCACTGCAAGCTCCGCCTCCCAGGTTCACACCATTCTCCTGGCTCAGCCTCCGGAGTAGCTGGGACTACAGGCGCCCGCCACCTCGCCCGGCTAGTTTTTTGTATTTTTTTAGTAGAGACGGGGTTTCACCGTGTTCGCCAGGATGGTCTCGATCTCCTGACCTCGTGATCCACCCGTCTCGGCCTCCCAAAGTGCTGGGATTACAGGCTTGAGCCACCGCGCCCGGCCTATGATTTAATACTTTTAAAGCATTTAGTATATGCCTGTCATACAGAAAGTGCTCCATAAATAAAGTTATTATTATAGGTGCTGATGAAGTCAACGTGGAGTGGGGAGGGCGTGGCCAGCCTATAATCCCAGCACTTTGGGAGGCAGAGATGGGAGGATAGTGTGAGCCTAGGAGTTTGAGACCAGCCTGGGCAACATGGCAGAACTTGTCTCTACAAAAAATACAAAAATTGGGCCAGGCGCAGGGCTCACATCTGTAATCCCAGTACTTTGGGAGGCCGAGACGGGCAAATCCCTTGAGGTCAGGAGTGTGCCTATAGTCGCAGCTCCTCGGAAGGCTAAGGTGAGAGGATCACTTGAGCCCAGGAGGCAGCGGTTGCAGTGAGCCGAGATGGTGCCACTGCACTCCAGCCTGGGCGATGGAGCGAGACTCTGTCTCAAAAACAAACAAACAAACAACAACAGAAGAAGAAACATCACCACGTCTGTGGGCTGATTTGTTCAGCTGGTGGTCCAGCTTCTGGCTTCATTCATCCACCAACTCTTCCGTGAGCACCCACTATGTGCAAGGCACCTTCCTCGGTGCTGGGGCTATAAAACAAAGCAGAGCTGGTCCCTGGCCCTGGAGCTCACCATTCATACGGGGAGGAAATGAGGAAATAACTTGTTTCATCAAATGACCAGAGACTGCTACGGCCTCTGGAGCTGCCCCCAGGCAGACTCTCGGTGGTTTGTACACTTCTCAAATGAACATGCCCCAAACCAGATTCCCACACCCACCCCTCCTGCTTGCAGGTTCCCCTGACTAGAGAATGGCACCAGCACCTCACAGGCGCTTAGGTCAGAAACCTGTGTGTCCCCTCTGGTACCGTCCATGCTACCCCACCACTCATCCCCTCCATCTGCAGCTCCTGTGACTTTTGTTTCAAGGACATATTTGTAATCCATCTTCTGTTCTCTCTGTTTTCCCATCTTAGTCCAGACTGCCATCACTGCTGCCTGGATGCCACGTCCATTGCCTAACTTGCCTTCTTGCTGCCTGCCTTCCCCTCTAATCCTTGTCCCACACAGCAGTCAAGAACAGGCTTCTTCAGGCCGGGGGCAGTGGCTTACGCCTGTAATCCCAGCACTTTGGGAGGCCGAGGCGGGCAGATCACCTGAGGTCAGTAGTTCAAGACCAGCCTGGCCAACATGGTGAAACCCTGTCTCTACTAAAAATACAAAAATTAGCCGGGTGTGGTGGTGGGTGCCTGTAATCCCAGTTACTCGGGAGGCTGAGGCAGGCAAATTGCTTGAGCCCAGGAGGCGGAGGTTGCAGTGAACGGTAATGGAGCTACTGCACTCCAGCCCAGGCAACAGAGCAAGACTCCATTGCAGAAGAAAAAAAGAAAAGAAAAGAACAGGCTTCTTCAAAGGCAAACCACATCCCCATTTCACTACTGAAAACCTTGCTTCAGTAGCTTCCCACCACTCTGGAATCAAACCAGAAGCCTATGCACATCCCTAAAGCCAGCACACGTCTGGCCCTGCCCTCTTCCAACCTCCTCCTGCAAGTCTACACCCTTTTCCCCCATTCGCTGGCTTTTTAGTTCCTTGAGCCACCAAACTCCCTCTCCTGGAGATGCTCTTCTGTTCTTTCTTTGCTGGGCTGGCTTCTTCTCACCCTTCCGGTCTCAGCTTGTATCTTCCCTCCTTCCAGAGGCCTCCCTGCCCATCCCAGCTAAAGTAAATCTCCCCTGTCCGTTTTTTGTTTTTTGTTTTTTGTTTTTTTGAGACAGAGTTTCACAATCTCAGCTCACTGCAACTTTCGCCTCCCAGGTTCAAGCGATTCTTCTGCCTCAGCCTTCCTAGTAGCTGGGATTACAGGCATGAACCACCATGCCTGGCTAATTTTTCTATTTTCTGTAGAGACAGGGTTTCACCATGTTGGTCAGGCTGGTCTTGAACTCCTGACCTCTGGTGATCCACCTCACCTCAGTCTCTCAAAATGCTAGGATTACAGGCATGAGCCACCATGCCTGGCCCCCTGTCAGTCTTTCTCAGCACTGTTTGTTTCCTTCATAGCACTTTGTAATTATTTTATTTGTTGACTTTTATGTCTGTCTACCCCCTCTAGAGATCAGGATCTCCCAAAGGCAGCATCCAGGCCTGTCTTGTTCCTTAGGGTTCCTGCAGCCAACAGCCTACTAGCCTACAGCTTACAGTGCCTGCCAGAGCCAGCCCTCTGTTCATGTTGCCAAATACTGAGACTTGGTGGGTCCAGACCACTCTGCTCAGTCACCCGCAGTGACTCCCAGCTCCCTTTCTGCTCACCCAGAATCATGCTTTCTCCTCTCCCCAGCCTCAGTGGAATAACTTGTGGGTTATCTTGTCATCTATCAATCTCTAATAAAAACCAGATTATTTTTAGAACAGGTGAAAGCAACGATCTAACATCTCTGAGAGGATTTTCCACTCCCATCTGCCTTTCTACTACAATTTGGTTTCCTGTGGTGGTTGCAGAGGCTGCCGAATCAGGCAGCTTTGTTATTCTGGGGTGCAGAAAAGAGCCTCAAAAGAAAGCCAAGCCCCCTCTTCTTCCATCCTGCATAGAGAAAGAAATGTGGTGTCTAGTGCATGTGCCTGGTGTACAGTGGGAAGCCTGGGATGAAGCCTTGTGCTCATTTGCTGTGTGACCTTGGGCTGGTCACTTTCCCTCTCTGAGCCTCAGTTACCCACCTGTAAAAGGAAGGGGTTGGAGCATTAATTACTAAAGGTCTGTGACAGCGAAAATTTGGATGGCACCATGGGCGTCGGTTACATGACAGTCCCAGTTCTTTCTATGAAATGAAATGTAGTTGGTGCCTCTTTTAGTGTATGTGCAGATGTATGCAAATTAACACAAAATAAGAACCCCAGAGGCTCTCGTTCACAGGACCCACATCTGGCCAGACCTGGGATGAAAGAAGAAATGTAGCTCATATTTTCAACACTGCTTGGTGTCTTTCCCAACATCGCACTCTTACAGAGAGGAAACTGAGGAGGGAAAGTGACTTGCCTGAGGCCATGCAGCAAGACACTGACAAAGTATAATTAGCAGCCAGGTCTCCTCCATTCTAGCACTTTCCTGACCTCATCTTCCTGCCATTTAGCCATAGGCCTGGGGCTAGAACCTAGCTCTAAGGAAAGTTTGTCCTCTAGTTGACACAAAGTGGACTGGGATAAGCTTCCTAAAGAAGCTCAAACAAAAGCCTTTTTTTTTTTTTTTTTTGACAGGGTCTCACTGTGTTTCCAAGCCAGAGTGTAGTGACGTGATCATCGCTCACTACAGCCTCCATTTCCCTGGCTCAAGCAATCCTCCCACCTCAGCCTTCTGAGTAACTGGGAGTATAGGTGTGTGCCACCATACCCAGCTACTTTAAAAAAAATTTTGTAGCGATGAGGTCTCACTATGTTCCCCAGGCTGGACTCAAACTCCTGGGCTTAAGCAATCTTCCCAAAGTGCTAGGGTTACAGGTGTGAGGCACCACACCCAGCCCCCAAATACTCTGTCTTTGGAGCAGGGAGAGGTGGGTTATTTTGGTTATGTGACGGGGGGTGTTGGGGGGGGGGCGGAGGGAGGCAGGGGGATGAATCAGAATGGAGTTGCAGAGAGACCATTCCATGTAGGGGGACCAGCATATGCTAAGATGCAGATGCAGAAAAAAAGCACAGCCAAGCTCAGAAGTTGTTTATAAAGACAACTTTAAGACATGCCAGCCGGGCACATGGCTCACACCTGTAATCCCAGCACTTTGGGAGGCTGAAGCGGGTGGATCACCTGAGGTCAGGAGTTTGAGACCAGCCTGGACAACATGGCGAAACCCCATCCCTACTAAAAATACAAAAATTAGCTGGGTGCGGTGGCGAATGCCTGTAATCCCAGCTACTCAGGAGGCTGAGGCAGGAGAATCACTTGAACCCAGGAGGCGGAGGTTGCAATGAGCCAAGACCACGTCACTGCACTCCAGCCTGGGTGACAGAGTGAGACTCTGTCTCAAAAAAAAAAAAAAAAAAAAAAAAAGACGTGCCTCCCCACCGTGTCCCCTTCTAATCAGAATGCACTCCCCTCCCCGCCAACTGAGTCTCTTTTAATTAGAAATTCCGGAACATCCATTACCTGTAAGATAGAGCACGTGTAGAGAAATCATGAAAAACAAGCCTGAGGGCCAGCTTGTAAAGCCTGAAATGGCAAAGTTTAGGAATACGGACTTTATTCTGAAAGCAATAGGGAGCCATTGAAGGTTTCATGGCAGTCAGAGAAGTGATCAGATTCATATTTAGGGTGATCCGATTGCCTGCTGGTGGCAAGGAAATCAGTCTGAAGACTGAGGCAGTAGTTCCAGAGGGAAAGACAAAGGCCTGAACCAGGTCTACGTGGCAGGGTTGGAGATGGGCATTTGTCTGAATGGAGCAGACTGAGCCTGTTTGGATGGGGAAGCGAGGGAGAGGGCTGAGAACTGTAGGTTCCACTTAATCCAGTGAGCAAGAGCGCTGAGGCCCCTCTGTCCTTTTCGTTACGGCTATTTCCCCAAGCCAGTGCCCATGCAGAAGGTGAGGCTGGGGTCAGTGGAGCAACTGCCTGCCAGCTATGCAGGACAGAGGGCAGCTTGACTTTGTTCCCTGGAAACTTTTATCCTATTATTTGGGCTTATTAAGGAAAGACTTCAGGGCCTTAGGGGACCACAAGTCAAGTATTTCTCAAACCTTCATTTAGTACCCACTAGGGCAAAGTTCTAGTGTAGTGAACAGATATATTGAGGCTATATTTTCTGAATGTCAAGATGGGACACATGAACTGCATAGGAGTTTTTCAGATTTGACATTTATTTATATGAAAAGTCCTTTAATGACTTTTTTGGGTTGAATTGTGTCCCCCCAAAATATATGTTGAGGTCCTAACCTGTAGTGCCTCAGAATGTGACCTTACTTGGAAATAAGGTCGTGGCAGGTATAATTAGTTCAGATGAGGTCATACTGGAGCAGGATGGGCCCTTCATCCCATATGACTGGTGTCGCTATACGAAGAGGAGAGAGACACACAGGGAGAATGCCACGGGATGACGGAGGCTGAAACTGGAGGGGTGTTTGTCAAAAATCTGGGAATGCCAAGAACTGACGGACACCACCAGAAGCTAGGAAGGGGCAAAGAAGGATTCTACTCAGATTCTCCGGGATAGCACAGCCCTGAGGACGTCTGCATTTCAATCTCTGGTCTTCGGAACTGGGAGAGAAAACATTTTTGTTGGTTTAGGCCTCCCAGCTTGTGGTACTTTGTTATAGCAGCCTAGGAAACTGACAACATCTAAATGAGGCCAGGCGCAGTGGCTCATGCCTGTAACCCCAGGACTTTGGGAGGCCAAGGCGGGTGGATCACCTGAGGTCAGGAGTTTGAGACCAGCCTAGCCAATATGGTGAAACCCCATCTCTACTAAAAATACAAAAATTAGCCAGGCGTGGTGGTGCGTGCATGTAGTCCCAGCTACTTGGGAGGCTGAGGCAGGAGAATTGCTTGAATCTGGGAGGTGGAGGTTGCAGTGAGCCGAGGTCATGCCATCACACTCCAGCCTGGGTGACAGAGCGAGACCCTGTCTCAAAAAAAAAAAAAAAAATTAAATCACATATAATTGTCCGTTTGGGTCCCCACTGATCACCACTTCCAAGGGAGGGCGCTTCTCTAGAACGACCATGCCTATAGGTCCCCAGTCCCAGGGCAATGCTTTGAGGGGTTTTTTGCCTGGGCTCTAGCTGCTCCCTGGCCCCTCCACTCAGCAGCCTCCCTCCCCTCCCCTCTCAGCTCCAGCACATCATCTTCTGTTTGGGCTTCTTCTCCTGTTGCTCCCTCCATGTGGCCCCCCTTTTCTCCCAACACCGGCTCCCACTTCCTCTTCCTCAGTGGAGTAGGTATGAGCAGACCGCCTGGTTTCAAGTCCTGGCTGTGCCATTTCCTAGCATCTAGCAGTGAGAAATTGGGCAAGTTCTTTCCTTCTCAATGTCTCAATTTCCTCATCTATAAAAGGGGAATACTAGCAGTTCCTAGCTCACAGGGTTGTTTGAGGATGGAAAGGTATTAAAAAGCCTTGAGGGGGCTTAGCTCTTTAATCTGGCTTCTAGTAACCTCACAAAAGTGGTTGTTACTATTATTATTATATTATTTTAGAGATAGGGATTATTGTAGAATTCAGTGGCATGATCATTGTACACTACAGCTTCAAACTCCTGGGCTCAGGTGATCCTCCTGCCTCAGCCTCCATAGTAGCTAGGACTACAGGCACATGACACCACACCTGGCTAATGTATAAATTTTTGGTAGAGATAAGGTCTTGCTATGTTGGCCAGGCTAGTCTCAAACTCCTGGCCTTAAGCGATCCTCCCACCTCAGCCTCCCAAAGTGCTAGGATAAGAGGTGTGGGTCTCCGTGCCTGGCCTAGAGTGGTTATTGTTACCTGCTTGTCCTGCTGGCCTCCAGAATGCCTCCCTGGCCACTGACTCAGCCTCTCCTGGATTGTGTTACCCACATGGTATTGGAGCTGTCCGCCTTGCCTGCCTCTTCCAGACTGTGCTCCTCTCTGGGTAGGAAAGGGGCTACTCTGCATCCTTGGGTCCTAGCACACAGCAGGTACTCAATGCATGCTTGTTGAATGACCCGTTGAGCAGAGAAATGGCCGAGGCCAAGAAGGTCTGGGATGTAGAGGTTGGGGACAGCTTTCATAGGACAGTGTACCCATCCTTCTAGAAGTGAGAGTCTTTATTTATTTTTTTTTTTTTGAGACAGAGTCTCGCTCTGTCGCCCAGACTGGAGTGCAGTGGCGCAATATCGGCTCACTGCAACCTCTGCCTCCCGGATTCAAGTGATTCTCCTGCCTCAGCCTCCCGAGTAGCTGGGACTACAGGCGTGTGCCACCATGCCCAGCTAATTTTTTTGTATTTTTAGTAGAGATGGGGTTTCACCATGTTAGCCAGGATGGTCTCGATCTCCTGACCTCGTGATCCACCCACCTCGGCCTCCCAAAGTGCTGGGATTACAGGCGTGAGCCACCGTGCGCGGCCCGGAAGTGAGATCTTACTCTAGGTTCTCGAACCCTGTTCCAGCACCCCTGACCTTGCCCCCAACCCCAGCACATCCTGCCCTCCCATGGCGCCCCCTCCATACCCTGTTGCCCACGCACACCTGCCCCCTCCCCAGGCAGCAGCTTCCCCTGACACACATTTTCCACTGCTAGGCGGGGCAGAGCAGGTTACAGGTGAAAACAAGGTTTCCTTTCCTGAGTCCTTCCCCCACCTCCCAGCCCTACTGCCTTGTTTGGTTTCTGTCCCTGCAGAACATACCTGTCCACAGTCCCTGACTTCAATGGCACAGGGTCCGCTGGTGGCCAGAACATGTGACTGCCACCTAGGGTCTTGGATCAGGTACAGGATATAGTGAGGACCTTGGCTCTGCTGCATTTGAACTGTGTGACTCTGGGCAAGCCCGTTCCCCTCTCTGAGCCGGGTGACTCCGGGCAAGCCCCTTCTACCGTCTTTCCCCACCTGCAAAAAGGAATAGTAATTCCAGTCCCCTGGGACTGTTATGGCGATTAAAAGGGACAATGGAGGGAGTGCAAATGAGTTCTATCAATCCGAGTATTTGTAGGGACAGGGCAGGTACCCAGTGTAAGTAGGAGAGGTACCTTTCTCTGGGCCCAGCACTATGACAGCCACTGAGGGGTCGTGAGTGTTTAGAATCTTGCGTGTGTTCAGGACGGGGGAGGGAGACTCCAGTGGACAGTACACTAGCCTAGGAGTAAGAAACCTGGGTTTGGATCCCCTAACTCTCTGTGTAACTTTGGCATGTCCCATCTCCTCTTCAGGCCTCAGTTTCCCTGACTTGCAATAAGGGGACTAACTTGTAAGCTCCCCAGGTCTGATGTCCTAGAGCCTGCACTGTGCCAAGAGAAGGCAAGGCCAGGTAAGAATGGTGCAAACTTCCAAGCTGACACCATTCCTAAGTCATTCCTGCTGAGAACCTGGGGTGAAATCTTGGCTGGAGGTCAGTTCTCCTTGATTTCCTCCCATCAGCTTCTGTGGCAAGTTCTTTTGTGTCCCCAGCTGGTCTGAATCGCATCACTGCCCATCTCATCAGCCAGGCTTTCTTCTTCTGGCTTCATGAGCCCCTGCTCCTCTTTGAAGACCAGCTGCAGTGTTCCTTCCTCCGGGAAGCCTCCTCTGACTCCCTGCGGCAGAATCAGGCATTTCCTCCTTGGAGCTCTCACTGCCCCTCCTAGAACACTCCATCACCACACTTACCTCTCTTGCTTAGACTAAGTGTCTGAATACCTCACCAGGTTTGAAGGCAAGAGCTGAGTCTTGTGGTTGCATGTCAGGCATCCAGCACAGGACCATGTGCAGAGTCAATGGTAATGATGGGAGGATGGATGGGGCAATGGGGAGAAAATGAATGAATGGATGAATGAAGGAATTCAGAGGTGGATGGTTGTGAGGGCTATGGACAGATGATTTGATGGGGGGATGAATAATGTTGAAGTGAATAGGTCAGCGAATAATTAGCTACTGATAATTACTGTTAGCACCATACATCACTGGAGTCACCAAACACACACCTGGACATGCCAGCGAATTCCCCTTGCTTCCATGACTCTAGGGCTCTGGTTTCCCCTCCAATGCATGGATGTTGGCCAGAGAACCTCCTATGGCTCTCTCCACATGAGAGCCTGGGGTCAGCTGCCCATTAGAATGTCTTACCTTTCTCAATACATTTTAATTTCTCAAGCATCAGGATTAAGATGATGGTGACTAATTCACTGTGAACTCTGCGTCATACACGAGGCTCGGGAGTGGGTGTTTCTGGATGTTTTGGCGAGGAGGGAATTGCTGACCACGACACTGGCAAAGATGCCAAGATGACCCACTGGCCACTTTTCCTGCCTCGTCTAGTTTCCCCTCCTCTCCCCTCAATCCAGTACAGCCTGTACCTTCACCCACGAACAACCCTCTCACCTGCTAAAAGAGAATTTTACAACTGACCTTGAGTCCCCAATTCTCTGCTGCCACCTACTCCATGTGACCCAGAGACCCCGGAAGAGTAGGGATCAGAACCCAGATTGAGGCTGGTTGTAGTGACTCACGCCTGTAATCCCAACACTTTGGGAGGCTGAGGAGGGCAGATCACCTGAGGTCAGGAGTTCAAGACCAGCCTGGCCAATATGGTGAAACCCCATCTCTACTAAAAATACAAAAATTAGCCGGGTGTGATGGCAGGCGCCTGTAGTTCCAGCTACCGGGAGGCTGAGGCAGAAGAATCGCTTAAACCTGGGAGGTGGAGGTTGCAGTGAGCTGAGGTCATGTCACTGCACTCCAGCCTGGGTGACAGAGCGAGAATCTGTTTCAAAATAAATAAATAAAAATAAAAATGGAACCAGTTTGTAGGGTTGCTGCCTTTCCCTCAGTCTGTCCCCTAGAGTTGGTTGATAGCAGGAACACTGAGGGACTTGGGGTCAGAAGACTTCAGTTCAAATTTTTACTTTTCAGCCCTTGTCAACTGCTTTCTTCTGGGAGGAGGAGCCCAGAGGTGGACAGAGCAGCAAGGAGAGATAGACTTTGGAATGACACAAAAGCAGGTTTGAAGCCTGCTCCGCCAGGGAGTTACTGTGACCTCAGGCAAGTGATGAACTCTGCTGAGTCTCTGCTTCCTCATCTGTAAAATGGGAGAAGAGTATCATCACCTCCCACCTCCCAGACGCTGCTCAACCTCTAGCCATGTGTGATGATGGAAATGTCTAATTCTGCCCAAGAAAGTCACAGAAAGCTTCCTGGACATTTTTCTATGTATTTTAAAATCTCAAGAATTTTTATATTGATTATAATGGATAACATTTCATATTGATAATATTTTGAGACATTGGGTTCAATATGTTACTAAAATAGAATTTAAAAAAAGATGCTGCTCAAAAGTCCTTCTGCTGTGCAGCCATCCCAGCCTCTCCCAGAGTTTGGAGGCTTCTCTCCTGCCTTGTCACAGGGTTTGCACGTGCCTCTATTATAGCTTTTAGTTTTTTTATAACTCTGTCACCCAGACTGGAGTGCAGCGGCGTGATCTCGGCTTATTGCCACTTCCACTCTCGGTTCAAGCGATTCTTGTGCCTCAGTCTCCCAGGTAGCTGGAATTACCGGCACATGCCACCATGCCCAACTAATTTTTGTGTTTTTTGGTGGAGATGGGGTTTCACCATGTTGGCCAGGCTGGTCTTGAACTCCTGACCTCAAGCAATCCACCTGTCTCAGCCTCCCAAAGTGCTGGGATTACAGGCATAAGCCACCACACCCAGCCTGTTACAGTTTTTAGAAGTTATATTGTAGTTGTCTGTTTAGGGTCTGTCTCTCTGACTAGCCCAGGAGCTCCTTGAGGGCAGGAACTATATCTTGGTCATCTCTACTCCCAGTTCCTTGCACACAGCCTGGCACACAGCAGATGCTAAGCAGTAGTTAATAAAGTGAATGATTACACGTATGTGAAAGCAGTGTGAATTGCAGTGAGAATTTTATTATTCTTCCATACCTGGAGTTCTAGGTGAAAACAACAGGATACATGCCACATAAACCGTAGTCAAGGCTCTGGCAGGAAACAGATGGTACAACCAAATGGGTAATTTGTAAAAAGTTTAATGAAGGGACTACTAACAAAGGTGTGGGCAAGGTTTAGGAAAACCAGGGGGAATTGTGCAGTACCCCAGGGCTGGCAGGCAATATGAGGAGCTGTTACCACCTGTGGCCTGAAGGGCCGGGAGGGAGAGGTCACCTGGACCCATGGCCAGAGATGTATGCACAGGGCCGACTCATAGGAGCGTAGGCTTCGGGTGTGGGACGTAGCCAAGGTGGCAACCCTGCAGGAAGGGGCTGGGGAATAAATACCAGTCCCCACTTGCCACCTGTCCTCTGCCCTCTTGCCTCATCCACCAGAAGCCAGAGGGCAATGGGGACCATTGATGTCACCCACAAAGGTCACCTAATCAAGGTACAGAACAGGTTGAGGAAGGGCAAAGGGGAGTTCTGGAGGGGCAAACAGATCCAGCATGAGAAAGAACATAATACCCTCCAGATCTTTAAGGACTTCTGGATATGCTTATAAAATACAATAAATGCTGGGCGCAGTGGCTCACACTTGTAATCCCAGTACTTTGGGAGGCAGAGGCGGGCGGATCACGAGATCAAGAGATCGAGACCATCCTGGCTAACATGGTGAAACCCTGTCTCTACTAAAAATACAAAAAATTAGCCAGGCGTGATGGCACACACCTGTAATCCCAGCTACTCAGGAGGCTGAAGCAGAAGAATTGCTTGAACCCAGGAGGCAGAGGTTGCAGTGAGCTGAGATGGCACCATTGCACTCCAGCCTAGGCAACAGAGTGAGACTCTGTCTCAAAAACAAACAAAAAAATACAATAAATGGCCATACCCAACAATAATCATTAGCCCTTAAGCACCTGCTGTGTGTCAGGTGCTATGCTAACCCATTTTCCAGTCGTGCAAACTGAGGCTCAGAGAGGCCAAGCAACCTGCCCAAGGTCACACAACAGGAAGTAGCATAGCCAGGACTGGAACACAGGTGGGCCCCAAAGTGCAGGTTCTCATCGTCCTTTAGCAACTACCTATTGCTAGACACTATTTCCAATCCAACAAAGCTCTGCAAGATCAGTGTTTTTTTCCCAGAAACTTAGCGAGGTCAGGTGTTTTCTCTAGGGTGATTTCTTCCCAGCTCATAGGGGGTGGGGGTAGGGGCAGGGAAGCAGGGTTGGAGAGTTTGCCATTAGTTGGAGCAGGTGACTGGCAGATTGCACGGTGGCAGCCTCAGGGATTTTTTTAGCCCCAACGGGTGGAGCCACCTCTCACCAGGTGCCTCCTGGAGTCACTCCCCAGCTGCAACCACAGGATTTAGACTTTCAAAGCTGGGCAGGGCCCTCAGCATCCTCTAGGCTGCCTCTCGCCTGTGACTTTAAAACTAATAATAATGATCGCAGTCAGCCATGGTTTCCTGAACCCCTGGTGTACTCATTCATGGTCTTTCTCTACATTGTCGCTAATCTGACCACAACTCTCCTTTAGGATTGTACAACATCTACAGGCAGGTATCATGGGCTGCTCATTTTGTAGATAAGTCTGAGGCTTAGAAGGCAAATGACTTGTCCACAATCACAAGGCAAGTCAGACCCTTCAGAGCCAGACCCTGACCCCAGGGCAGTGTATGCAGCTTAGAACAGATCCCGGACCTGGAAAAGCTGCATCCACATCCCCAGTTGAACCTACCAGCTATGTTGACCTTGGAGAAGTCATTTCTCTGCATCTTAGTTTCCTCATCTATGAAATAGGAACAGCAACAGCATCTGCTTCATCTGGTTGTGGTAAGGATGAAATGAAGGATGATACATAAAGCACTCAGAGCAGTAATTAGAAACACACTAAGGGCTTTATAAGCATTGTATCCTGGAGTCCACTGAGCTTTCCAGCCATGTCTGAGGAGGCTCTTAAAATTGCTTCTTTGTGACCCTGGCTTTCATAGTAACCAACTGAATGGTTCCCACCAGGGCCATGCACTATGCTTCACAGGCCATGCTTGCCCCATTCAGCCCTCACCATCACACCGTCCCCCTTTTGCAGACAAGGAAACTGAAGCCCAGAGAGGAATTATAACCTGCTCAGGCCTCCGCACCTCAGAAACTGCAGAGCCAGTGGGGCTCCTCCCAAGTCCGAAGCTGGTAGTTCCCCCTCCCCACCGCAGGAAACTCAGATTGTTATGATTATTGGTATTGTTGTCCAAAACAATACTGGAGACCATGACAATACAACAATCATGGAGGGTGCTTATTTCCACTGGCTCAACAATTATCCCTACACCCATACGGAGGGGGCCTCGGGCTTCAAGAAGAGGCTCCTCGAGGCAGGATGAACAAACAAGCAGTGAAAACCCTGCAGCTGGGCCCCAGGTGCTGGAAGAGAGAGTGGGGCAGGAAGCGGGCAGGCCATTTCTTTCCTCTTCTTTCTTATTTGTTTGAGAAGCAACTTTACTTTCTAAATCGGTCATTGTCACCCGTTAGCCCCCGCCCCACCTGGGCCAGGGCCTCTGGTGACGGGAGCTCAGGAGGAAGCTCTAGGGGGCAGGAGGGATGAGGGTGCAAGGTGGGGCAGGGCCTGGGCCCAGCTGGATGTGGGGGCTTCTTTCCTGCAGGAGTCGCATGGGCCACCTTCAGGTGACCTGGGCCTGGCAGACAGTACCTGCTGGAGGTGTGACCTGAGTCCTCCAGGTTCAGCTGTCAGTGGGGAGGGGAGGGTACCCTCATCAACAGGGAAGTAGCTGGCACAGTGGTCAGAAGTAGCCTGGCTCTGGAGTCAGACACATTTGACTTCCACAGTCTGTCACCTTGGGCAAGTTACTTCACCTCTCTGAAAATGGGATGGTTTGTTGTGAAGATGAAACATAATCAAACAACATGACACATGTAAAACATTTAACACGTTTACTAGCACATTTACCACCGGAGATGATACTCAAGAAGCCAACAGGTACTGGGCATTTACTACACACAAGACACTTTTAAAGCATTCTACACACATTAATTCATTTATTTAGCACAATTAACATTCTTCCCACTTAACAGATGAGAAAATTGAGGCACACAGAGAGGTAGAGTTCCTCACATAGGGGCAGATCCAGGCTTGGCAGGATGTTGGTAAAGGGGGTCTCAATACTGGGGGGGGTCTCTTTAAAAAATAATGGAGTACAAAGCCATGCCAATGGGGGACCCAGGACTTAAACCTCACCATCCTCACCTTAAATCTCCCTCTAAGCTCTGCCACCCTGCTAGGAAGTGGTGGCAGAGGTCAGGTGGCTAGCTCCAGAACCCATGAGTTATAAGCACTATTGAGAGTACATGAGACAGTCACTGCAGAATGCCACACAAATAAGAGGCAGCACTTCCACTGCACGTACCATGGGCTACACACTCATTTAACCCTTCCCGGAACCTAATGAGGGTGGCATGTTATTACCACGCCCATTTTACAGATAAGGAAGTCAAGGCTCAGAGCGGACCAATGGTTTGCCTGAAGGCACAGTGCTATGAAGTGGTACAGCAGGATTCCAGCCAAGGCAGCCTGATCTCAGGGGCCACCTGTTTAGCCACTACAATAACTGTCACCTCGCTTATGACTGGGGCTCAGCACCTTCCCCTCACCTCCCCTTGCAGGCTCTCCCATCTGTTCCCTGACAGCAGCTTGGGGTGTGGACAAGACACCCCTGCTTTGGAGTCAGAGATGCCTGGATCCTAATCCTCACCCTGTTGCTTGCTGTCCCTGAGACAGTCTTTTCCCATCTCTGAGCCTTAATTTTCTCATCTGTAAAATAGGAATTGTACAATTTATAGGGTGGTCATAAAGTGCCAATTATTATTTTATGTGTTTTGTAACATACTAGCAATAAGCCATGTATTATGTACGTACAGTTGCCTCTGGATAACACTTCATAGGGTGGTTTGGAGGGTCAGAGTAAGGCGAAGTGTCTGGCCCATATTAAATGCTCAGGACCAGTAGAGATCACCATCCTGGGGACAAGGGGACAAGTCATTTGTGAGGAGTCGGGGGAATGGAGAAACGGACAAAACCAGATGTTGGGACGCCTGCATTCTAAATGGATTTCTACCACCAGCTTGTGGTGTGACCTTGGACAAGTCACTCCCTCCTTTCTGAGCTCAGTTTCTCCATTTGCAAGTTGTAGGCAGCACTCCCCACTAATGCATGAATGAAATTGTCTCTAAGGTCCTTAAGAGACTGAATTTCTGGGTAGGAGCACAGGAGCATCTTCTGGGACTCTCTGAGGGCTGCTCCCATGAAGCTTCCCCCTACTCTTGGGGTGCTCTTCATGGCTCCCACTCTTGAGACAAACAGGAGGGTTTGCGGGGAACTCATACATCTCATCTGCTCCAGCAGAACCACAGTGCATGGCTCAGTCATGGGCTCTGCAACTGAATAGGTTTGATCTTATCTGTTTCTCACCTGTAAAATGGAGATGAAGATAATATAATAGATGTCCTTAATCTCATTTTATAGAGGAGGAGACGGAGGTTCCAGAAGGCACAGGACTTGCTGGAGGTCATGGCTCTCACCTTGCCCTTGTCCTACTGCCTCTGGTCCACCCTTCTACAGATATGGGCTTTCCCTATGGGAATTCCAGTTCCCTCTCCCCATCCTAGAGGATTGGATCACATTGTCCTTTGCCCTCTGCCTGACATTGTGTCTCTCCTCTCTCCCCATCTGGCAAACTCATCCAGTGGAGTTGGGCCAGCCCTGGTGTCCCCACTTATGAGCATGGTGATGCTGGGTAAGCTGCCCACCCTCTTTGGGCTCCATCCCCTCATCCATGTCACAGGAACAGTGTGGAAATGCTTGGCACACCCAGGACCCGATCCATTGTGAGTGCACATGAAATGTCGTCTCAAATGTTGTCTCCTTAGGGGGCCGCCTGGGGGCCTCCATGTGGACCAAATTTCTCTGGGCTTGCAAAACCCAGTTCCTTCAGCACTTATTACTCAGTATCGTAACCATCCACCATCAGGTCTGTATCCCATACATCCTCAGATCCCTGTGTCTTCTTTACATCTGCTGTGTTTGGCATAGGGACTGATATACAAGAGGCACTCAGTTAAAGATTGTTCAGTGAGTGAATGAATGAATGAACGAATGGTGCCTGAGTGGTGCTAAATTTGTTATCCTTTCTGCCCTGTCAAGATGGCAGGATTCTGGGTGCTACAACTACCACCAACAACTAATACTATTTCTTTGGCCAGCACTGTAAGTAGCTCCCACTTATTGGGCATTTGCTATGTGCCAGGCACTGGGGTAAGCATTTCTCGGTGTCTCTCACTCAGCCCTCTCTGTCACCCTATGGGGTGGGTGTTCTGTCATTGCCCCCATTTCACAGATAAGCAAACAGGCTCTGCTGGGGGAGGTGGCAGAATCAGTGTTGGTGACACTGGGTCCCAGAGCCTTTCCGTGTCAGGTGAGGGTGGGTGGTTGGAGACCAGAACAGTGAGCGTGAGTGACCCCTCCCAGAAGTTGCCTTTGACCATTCCCTCCTTTAGAATTTCTCTCCTCCCTCGAAGACGCTGCTTCTCCCGGAACCTCTCTCATACCCCTCAGTCTCCTTCCCAAGTTCCACCCAACCCTTGAATATTAGTGTTCCCCAGGGTTCTGCCCTCAAGCCTCATTGTAAACTGAGGCAGGGCTGGAACCTTTTTTGTCTGCCTGGCATATTTTTCCAGTCCTCTCATTTCCTGTCCATGTGGTCTGGTCAGGTATCCCTCACAGGGCCCCACACCCTGGGAAGGGAAGTAGGCCAATCACAGTGTCCCATTTTCCTTGATGCAGTGATTGGGCATGTGATACAAGCTGAGCCAATCAGAGCCCTCCCAGGAACTTTCCATGGAGCCAGTGGCGAAGCCTGGCTGTCTCCTGAAATGAGAGCTGGTAGGATGTTTTGAGCATCTTTCCTGGGACTGGAGAATGCCTATCTGCCACAGGAGAGAAGGCCCATTCTTTTTATTTGTTTGTTTGTTTGTTTGTTTGTTTGTTTGAGACAGAGTCTCACTCTGTCGCCCAGGCTGGAGTGCAGTGGTGGGATCTTGGCTCACTACAACCTCCACCTCCCCGGTTCAAGCAGTTCTCCTGCCTCAGCCTCTCAAGTAGCTGGGATTACAGGCACTCACCACCATACCCGGAGAATTTTTGTATTTTTAGTAGAGTCAGGGTTTCACCATGCTGGCCAGGCTGGTCTTGAACTCCTGACCTCAAGTGATCCACCTAGCTCAGCCTGGCAAAGTGCTGGGATTACAGGTGTGAGCCACCATGCCCGGTGGAGAAGGCCTATTCTTTTTTTTTTTTTTTTTTTTTTTTTTT
>NC_045434.1:199076817-199091531 GCF_002776525.5 Piliocolobus tephrosceles | reverse complement strand
TTTTTGAGACAGAGTCTCGCTCTGTCGCCCAGGCTGGAGTGCAGTGGTCGGATCTCAGCTCACTGCAAGCTCCGCCTCCCGGGTTTACGCCATTCTCCTGCCTCAGCCTCCCGAGTAGCTGGGACTACAGGCGCCGCCACCACGCCCGGCTAGTTTTTTGTATTTTTAGTAGAGATGGGGTTTCACCGTGTTAGCCAGGATGGTCTTGATTTCCTGACCTCATGATCCGCCCATCTCGGCCTCCCAAAGTGCTGGGATTACAGGCTTGAGCCACTGCGCCCGGCCGAGAAGGCCCATTCTTTTTTTTTTTTTTTTTTTTTGAGACGGAGTCTCGCTCTGTCGCCCAGGCTGGAGTGCAGTGGCCGGATCTCAGCTCACTGCAAGCTCCGCCTCCCGGGTCTATGCCATTCTCCTGCCTCAGCCTCCCAAGTAGCTGGGACTACAGGTGCCCACCACCTCGCCCGGCTAGATTTTTGTATTTTTTAGTAGAGGCGGGGTTTCACCGCGTTAGCCAGGATGGTCTCTATCTCCTGACCTCGTGATCCTCCCGTCTCGGCCTCCCAAAGTGCTGGGATTACAGGCTTGAGCCACCGCGCCCGGCGGCCCATTCTTAAAGAAAGGCAGAGACAACCGAACTGACTGATGGGGGTGATGAGGAGATAACAATGTCATCATTGGAAACCCTGGATCCAGCAATGCCCGAAGTTTGACTCACCCTTGAAACTCTAAGATAAAGGAGCCACTACGTTTGTAGGATCGTTTTGCTTTTTGTTTTGTTTTCCATAACCTAATTTGAACTGAGTTTCTGTCACTTACAACCAAAAGATTCCTAATATTCTCTCTCTTGCCTCTCCCTGGATGATCTCGGGTCTTATCTAGTCCTATATCTGGGTGTGTAGTGCAGTCAGTTCTTGAGGAAATGGACGTCTGGGAGGTACCTCAAAGGTGACCTCGCTCTGCCTGCCGCCTTCCTGAGTTAATGCTGTCATCATCTACCTCAGCTCCTGACACAGGAAATTCTGTCACCTTTATTTTGCGTCTCTCCCTCTTAATTGTTCTCCTGGATCTACTGCTGTTCAGTTTCAGAAAGTTCTTGCCCAACTTCCCCGCCTCCCTCCCCATTGCCATTAGCTTGGTTCAGGCCTCCTTCAGCTCACCACAACAACTTGAATCTGTCCTTCCTTTCCTTCCCCTTTGTCCATTCTCCATACCTACTACCACAGAGATTTTTTTTCTTTTTCTTTTTCTTTTTTTTTGAGATGGAGTCTCATTCTGTTGCCCAGGCTGGAGTGGAGAGGTGCAGTCTCGACTCACTGCAACCTCCGCCTCCCAGGTTCAAGCGATTCTCCTGCCTCAGCCTCCCTACTAGCTGGGACTACAGGTGTCCACCCCCACGCCGGGCTAATTTTTGTATTTTTAGTAGAGATGGGTTTTCACTATGTTGGCTAGGCTGGTCTCGAACTCCTGACCTCAAGTGATCCACCTGCGTCAGCCTCCCAAGGTGCTGGGATTACAAGCGTGAGCCACTGCGCCCAGCCTGCCACAGAGATCTTTCTAGAACCCACACCTGACCATGTCACTCCTACTGCAAACCCTGAATGCCTCCCTATCAACCTCAGCCCTCTCTGTCACCCTATGGGGTAGGTGTTCTGTCATTGCCCCCATTTCACAGATACACAAACATGCTCTGCTGGGGGAAGTCTGAGCTCCCTAGGGTGGTGCTGGAGGCCATTCCCAATTTGACTTCATCTTTTTTTTTTTTTTTTTTTTTTGAAACAGAGTCTCTATCACCCAGGCTGGAGTGCAGTGGTGTGATCTTGGCTCACTGCAAACTCCACCTTTGGGATTCAAGTGATTCTCCTGCCGCAGCCTCCCGAGTAGCTGGGATTACAGCCATGTACCACCACACCTGGCTTCAATTTGACTTTATCTTGAACCCATTTCTTCTCCCCACCCTGTATTTCAGTCACGTTTCACACCCTTTTCCTGAGCGCACTACCCCCTTTCTTGTCTCTGGACTTTTCTGCTGGAATCTGTCTGTCCAGCACTTGCCTTGCCCCTCTCCCAACCTGAGCTACAACCATTTTTCAGAGGGTCCCGTCAAGGCTGACTCCTCTGGGAAGTACCCCCTGTACCAGCCTGATCCCCCTTGCCCAGAAAGTCAGCTTCCCCCCTCTTCTGTGCTCCCATCACACCTGGGCCTTTGCGTCCTGGGCTAACTGGGACATGAGCCCCCAAGGGCAGGACCTAGCCTGACCTCGACCTCCCTCTCCACCCTCGGGCCATTGCTGCACACTGCCGTGAGCTCCATGGGTAAAGGGGAACGCCATCCAGCCCTTCTCACAGGCATCCTCCTGGCTCATCTCATTTGGTTCTTGACTCATCCTTGACTCTTTAGGGCAAAGAGGCACCCGGAAGAAATAATTACAGTCTTTGCATGTGGGTAGCACTTCACAGTTTACCAGGTGTTTCTCGGTTTCTCATCGGTCTTTACATGTCTGAGGGTTTCAGGGAAGGTGTTGTCAATCCCATTTTACAGATGGAAAGCTTGGTTCAGAGAGTCAGGGATGGAACCAATCCCCAGTCTTGGGCAAGCCCCTGACCCTGAAAATCCTTTTCCGATCCAAGCCTCCCATTTCCTAAACGTGTGCTGAGAACCAGGGAAAACCAGAGAATCAAAGTAAGAAGAGGGAACACGGATTCTGAACCGGGCTAACAGCAACAGTAATAACAACCCCGCGGCAGCCACTGCCCTTGTCCTGCGCTGTGTTCCGTCCACATCATGAGCATCATCTGCTTATGAGGAAGGGTTGGGCATTCCCATGTTACAAATAAGGAAACCGAGGCCCAGCACAGCTAAGAGACTTGCCTCTCTTGGCCAGTTTCCTTCCGATGCCTTGGTGATCGCTACAGCCCTTTACAGTTTGTAACTTTAGCACCCCTTCCCTGATCTCACCAGTCTAGCACCGGTAGGTGGACGTGCTTCCATTTGACAGAAGCAGCAACTGAGGCTCAGAAGTCAAGGGCGGAGCTGGGAGACGGCACCCAGCCTTCAGATCAGGGGAGCGCGCCCAGAGCCTGGTGGTGCAACTCTGGCGGGGAGGCGGGGAGGCGAGGAGCAAGCGGCAGGGCCGAGAGTGGGCGTCCGCGTCTCTTCCCCGCCAGCCGCCGCCGCAGCTGGAGCCTGACTTCCCTGCCGCGAGCGCGGCAGGTGCGCAGCCGGTGGCGGCGTCGGCGCGGCGGGTGCGCCCGCGTGGCGTGGGCGAGGGACCCGGGCGGGCGGGGCCCCACGCCCATCCTCCCTCCCCCCTGCCCTCTCTCCCGTGGCTGGTGGCAGGTGAGTGGGTGTCGAGGAACCGCCAGGCAGCGGAGAAAACAGGACGCCGCAGAAATCAGATTACTCACCTGCAGCTGCTACTACCCAGGGCTAATAAAAGCAGAGCTTCCTGTTGTTTCTTTATTACCGCCCTCTGCCTCCCTCCGCCCCAATCCGCTCCCAGCTGCAGCCAGACCCCCAACTGATCGCCAGAAACCGGTTGCTTGGGGTCCAGACCGATCCAGTGCCTGAAATACCCTCCTCTGTGCCGCACAGGGTTGGGTTAATGCTGCCTCAAGGGTGGACTTCCGTCACCTGCATGGGAACCACCTGGGGTGCTGGCTAACACCACACATCCCCAAACACGGCTTCACACCTGCTCGATCAGAATTCCTGCAGTTTGGGGCCCAAGAGCAGAATTCATAGGAATCTCAGGTGATTTGTAGGCAGGCTGAAGTTTGAGAACCACTGAGTCTGGATGTTGTAGGTTCAGATGATGTAGGTTTCCTTTTCTCAAATGCGACCCACAAGTTAGGGATGAAACCTACCCCTAGTCTTGGGCACGTGGGGCAGAGCCTTAGTCTGCTCATTTGTAAAATGGGGGTGAAAATAATACAGACCTCTCAGGACTGAAACAAGGCTCAAGTGGAGAATACACTTATTGTGATTCCTAGTGATTGCTCCTGGAGTTTACAGACCAACCAGGACTAGGCACGGAGTACCATCCATGGAGTATGAGGGGCAGGATGAAGAAGCAGGCAGGATGGACCTCAGCTGGGCAGGGGCCATGATTCACCCTGGATGCAGTGAGAAAGACCTTTCACCATGCAGCTTCTCCAAAGTTCAGTCTCCCTCACACCAGGAAAATGTTCCTGCACAGGGCATGGACAACCCTGATGGCTAGATCCAGTGGCCTCTTCTCAACCCTTCCGTGACACTTGACTCTGGGGTGGACCTCACCTTTCTCCTCCAAGCTGACACCTCCCTCAACTTCAGGGCAAGTTTGGATCCCCATCTTCATCTTCCTCCTATCTAGCTAGCAGCTCCCTTGTAGGCACCCCCGCAGCCCTTCTCCTGCCTCTGCAGTCTTGGGCACCTTGGCCTATGCGCGGCCTGTACATCCTCCCAGGACAACCTCACCCACTCCCAGTTACCTTCTTGAAACTGAGCTCTGCCCTTCCTGAGTCCCTGATTCATAAACACAGCACTTCCTAGACAGCTCTGCTTGGCAACTCCCCTGCACCTAACTCAACTTGACCAGCTCCAAACTCATCATCTTACTCTCCCCTGCCACCCACCTCTTCTGGTTTCTCGGTCTCAGGACAACATGCCTGGATATTGTCCCAGGTGATTTCTGCTCCTCAGCTCCCACATCCAGCTTCCCAATCCAATCCATTTTATGTCCCCAGTTTTGCTCCAGAATCTGTCCCCTTCTTCCTGTCCCTCTGCGCTCCAGGCCCCCTAGATCAGGACTCCATAATCTCTCACCTGGATGATTCTAACAGCCTCTTCTTTTTTTTTTTGAGACGGAGTCTCGCTCTGTCACACAGGCTGGAGTGTAGTGGCATGATCTTGGCTCATTCCAAGCTCTGCCTCCCGGGTTCAAGCAATTCTCATGCCTCAGCCTCCTGAGTAGCTGGGACTACAGGCGCCCGCCACCACACCTGACTAATTTTTTGTATTTTAGTAGAGACGGGCTTTCACCATGTTAGCCAGGATGGTCTCGATCTCCTGACCTTGTGATCCACCCGCCTCAGCCTCCCAAAGTGCTGGGATTACAGGTGTGAGCCACCACGCCTGGTCTCTAACAGCCTCTTAAATGGCCTTCCTGGCTCTAGTTTTACCCTTACTTTAGTCAGGGGGCTTATTCTGACACAGAAATCTTGTCCTTGCTTTGTTTCAAGCCATCGGGGCTCCATAGTACACTCAAACTCCTTCTTCTTTTCAAAGCTCACCTGGACAGAGCAACAGTCTCCTCTCCACCCCACCCTCTCGGCAGTTGGCACAAACAGTGACATTTACTGAGCTCTCACTCAATGCTCAGTAACATGGCAAGCCAGTTATCTTCGTAGCTTTATCTCAGCCTCATACCATTTCCATGATTAGCATTCCTGACTTACAGATGAAAAAACTGAGAAAGAGGGAGGTTAGGTAGCTTGCCCAAAGTCACAAAGCTAGTAAGTAGCAGAGCTGGAATTTGTACCCAGGTCTCTCTGGATCCAAAGCTGGTACTGTTAGCTGTTCTAATCTTGAGCCACCTCATCCCAGTTGCATAGTCTTCTCCTTTTTTGTATCTTCCCTGGCATCTCAGAGAATGCCTGGCATATGGCAGATGTTTGTTGAATGAATAAACAAATCTATCTGCACTACCATTTAATTCAATTTTTTTTTTCTTTTTTTTTTTTTGACAGAGTTTCACTCTTGTCGCCCAGGCTGGAGTGCAGTGGCGTGATCTCAGCTCACTGCAACCTCTGCTTCCTGGGTTCAAGCAATTCTCCTGCCTCAGCCTCCGAAGTAGCTGGGATTACAGGCATGGGCCACTACACCCAGCTAATTTTTGCATTTTTAGTAGAGCCGAGGTTTCACCATGCTGGCCAGGCTGGTCTCGAACTCCTGACCTCAGGTGATCCACCCACCTCGGCCTCCCAAGTGCTGGGATAACAGGCATGAACCTCTACGCCCGGCCCCATTTAATTTTTACAACAACCCTAGGAACTACATTTTTTTAAAAAAAGGCAAAACTTACTATGTAATATTTGATGACTACAAGAAAAGTGTGTTGAATATCTGGCGTATGAAGACAAATATCTGTGAACCCATGGCCCCAGCTTAGGAACCAGGCCTTTACCAGCACCACTGAGGCCACCTGTACATGCCTACCCAGTCCTATTCCCTGCCTTCCTCCAGAAGTAAACACTATCCTGAATTTTGTGGTCATCATTCCATGCCCTTGCTTTGAAAAAAAATTATTTTACCAAATGAGGAGGATCTTAGGCAACACATTATTTTGTTTGTTTTTTGATCTTTACATAAACAGCACAATGCATGTGCATTCTTCTTTGGCTTGATTTTTTCATGCATCACTATGTTTCTAAAATACATACATGATTTTGCATTTTTGGCTGGCCTTCATTCCTTTTTCCTGCTGTCTAATACTCCATTGTCTAATAGAATTCAGTGACTTTATCCATTCTCCAGTCGATGAGCACATGGATTGTTTCCGGTTTTTTGCTATCACCAGTAAGGCTGCCATGATCATTCTTTTTGTTTTTTTTTTTTTTTTTTAGACGGAGTCTCTCTGTCGCCCAGGCTGGAGTGCAGTGACACGATCTCGACGCACTGCAAGCTCCGCCTTCTGGGTTCACGCCATTCTCCTGCCTCAGCCTCCCGAGTACCTGGGACTACAGACGCCTGCCACCACGCCCGGCTAATTTTTTGTATTTTTAGTAGAGACGGGGTTTCACCATGTTAGCCAGACTGGTCTTGAACTCCTGACCTCAAGGGATCTGCCTGCCTCGGCCTCCCAAAGTGCTGGGATTACAGGTGTGAGCTGCTGCACCTGGCTCATTTATTCATTTCTCTAATGTCTACTGATGACTTTCTCAGTAAATACTGGAGAGGGAGTAGATGGTTGTGGTTAAGAGCATAGATTCTGGAACCCCTTGCCCAGATTTTCATCTCTGCCTCTCACTAGCTGTGACCTTAGGTAAATTTCTAACCTATCTGTGCCTTAGTTTCCTTTCTATAAAATAAGGATGATAATAAAGTCCCCTCTCTCAGGGTTGATATGCGAGGACTGATGAACGAGTTAATTTGTATAAAGGGCTTCGGAGGTGGGGTGGTGCACAGTCAGTGCTGAATAAATAAATAGCACATGCCAGGCACTGGGCCTGCAGCACACCATTCTGGGGACACAGGAATGAAAAGACAGACAATGACACTGACATCATGTAGCTCACTGTCCAACAGAAAGAGACAAACACAAAACAAGTAAATAAATAAAATAATGTGGCTGTGATAAAGGCAAGGAAGAAAACCACAAGGTGACGAGACAGAGGGTGACGAGACAGTGACCAGGCGCTGACTCAGCTGAGGGGTCATGCAGGGAAAGCCCCCTGTAGGAGTTGACATTTAGGCTGAGGCATGGAGGAGGAGAAAAAGCCACCCAGGCAAAGAGCAGAAGAAGGTGGCCCAGCAGAGAAAATGGCAGGTGCAAAGGCCCTGAGGCAGGAAGAGATTGACATTTCAAGAACAGCAAGGAGAGCAGCGTAGCCGTGACTGTGGCCAGGTGAACACAGAGAGTGGCCAGGTGAACACAGAGATGACAGCAGGAAGAAGGTGGGGAAGCACCAGGGCAAAGGGGCTGGATTTTTTTTTTTTTTTTTTTTTTTTTTTTTGAGACGGAGTCTAGCTGTGTCGCCCAGGCTGGAGTGCAGTGGTGTGATCTCTACTCACTGCAAGCTCTGCCTCCCGGGTTCACACCATTCTCCTGCCTCAGCCTCCTAAGTAGCTGGGACTACAGGTGCCTGCCACCATGCCCGGCTATTTTTTTTTTTTTTTTTTTGTATTTTCAGTAGAGACGGAGTTTCACCGTGTTAGCCAGGATGGTCTCCATCTCCTGACCTCGTGATCCGCCCACCTCAGCCTCCTAAAGTGCTGGGATTACAGGCATGAGCCACCATGCCAGGCCAGGGGCTGGGTTTTATTCCAAGTGCAGTGGGTGGTTTTGGACAGCAGAGAATTGTGATCTGATTTATGTCTTTATTTTATTTTATTGAAACAGAGTCTTGCTCTGTCACCCAGGCTGGAGTGTAGTGGCATGATCTCAGCTCACTGCAACCTCCATCTCCCAGGTTCAAGTGATTCTCATGCCTCAGACTCCAGAGTAGCTGGGATTACAGGTGCCCACCACCACACTCAGGTAATTTTTTTTTTTTTTTTTTTTTTTTTTTAGTAGAGGCAGGGTTTTGCCATGTTGGCTGGGCTGGTCTCAAACTCCTGACCTCAAGTGATCCGCCTGCCCTGGCCTCCCAAAGTGTTGGAATTACAGGCGTGAGCCACCATGCTCAGCCTGATTTATGTCTTTAAAACATCCCTCTAACTGCCCTGTGATCAACTATCTATGAACTGATCTAAATACTTCTTGAAGCCACTAGTATTTTTAGCCAGTACCCCCTCTGTGTGAAGCAAAACTTCCCTTTACTGGTCTTAAATTTACTTCTTTCGGGTTTCAAGGGGAGCCCCCTCCTGCCTCCTGTCTTAGGGTTAGTGGCCCGATGTGAGATCTCTAGTAAAGGTTTTTACAGAGTGGGTGGGAGGAGGGTCTCCCAGTTTACACCTTACCTGCTCTATGATGTTTCACCACCTGTAAAATGAAAATAATGAGAGTGGCTACCTCATGAGGCTTTGATGATGAAATGGGACACAGCTTGGCAGCAGGGAGTAATCAATATAGGCTAGGCCGGGCACGGTGGCTCAAGCCTGTAATCCCAGCACTTTGGGAGGCCGAGACGGGTGGATCACGAGGTCAGAAGATCGAGACCATCCTGGCTAATACGGTGAAACCCCGTCTCTACTAAAAAATACAAAAAAACTAGCTGGGCGACGAGGCGGGCGCCTGTAGTCCCAGCTACTCGGGAGGCTGAGGCAGGAGAATGGCGTGAACCCGGGAGGCGGAGCTTGCAGTGAGCTGAGATCCGGCCACTGCACTCCAGCCTGGGCGACAGAACAAGACTCCACCTCAAAAAAAAAAAAAAAAAAAAAATCAATATAGGCTAGCTTCCATGCAGATGACAATTATTGGTGATCAGGAGGAGGATGATAATGATAGGGATGTTGGTGATGGTGATGATGATGGTAGGGATGTTGGTGATGGTGATGATGGTGATGGTGATGGTGATGATGGTGATGGTGATGGTGATGATGATGATAGGGATATTGGTGATGGTGATGATGGTGATGGTGATGATGATGGTGATGGTGATGGTGATGGTGATGATGATGGTGATGGTGATGATGATGGTGATGGTAGGGATGTTGGTGATGGTGATGATGATGGTAGGGATGTTGGTGATGGTGATGGTGATGATGATGGCAGGGATGTTGGTGATGGTGATGATGGTGATGGTGATGATGGTGATGGTGATGATGGTGATGGTAAATGTTGATGATGATAATAATGATAGGGATGGTGGTGATGGTGATGATGATGGTGATGGTGATGATGATGGTGATGGTGATGATGGTGATGATAATGGTGATGATGGTGACGGTGATGATGATGGTGATGATGGTGATGGTGATGATGATGGTGATGATGGTGATGATAGTGATGGTGATGACGATGATGATGATGGGGATGATGGGGATTCTGCTGTGTGATATTGGGTGAGTCAGTGAACCACATTTTCCATGTCTGTCAAATAAGGGTGTTGGACCAGATGATCTGTGGGGGCCCATGCAGGTCTGACGTTCTAGAATTTTCTGGTTTAGGCTCTCTTTTCCTCCTTTCAGCCTGGGTTACCTTCTTCCCCACAATTTTGGTGCTCCCTAGTGATGTATGATGAGAGATGCAGTATTATAGTAGAGAGAAAACTGATGTGGAGTCAGGAGGCCTGAGGTTCCAGCTGCACCATTTACAATGGAGTCTTCATGGTGCATTTAACTTACACAAATGGTGCATTTAACTTAACACACATTTTTTTTTTTCTCTTTGAGACAAGGTCTTGCTCTGTCACCCAGGCTGGAGTGCAATGGTGTGGTCTCGGCTCACTGCAACCTCCACCTCCTGGGTTCAAGTGATTCTCGTGCCTCAGCCTCCCGAGTAGCTGGGGTTACAGATGTGCACCACCACACCTGGCTAATTTTTGTATTTTTCCTAGAGATGGTGTTTCACCATATTGCCCAGACTGGTCTCGAACTCCCAGCCTCAAGTGATCTGCCTACCTTGGCGTCCCAAAGTCCTGGGATTACAGGAGTGAGCCACTGCAACCAGCCTAATTTACAGACATTTAAACATGCGTGTAAAGGGAAGGGAGAGAGAGAGAGCATGTTGTGCATGAATCACTGCTACAGAGTCACACTCCCATTCCACTTGGTGAGCACTCACCCCTTGATGGGGAATGGCAACTGCCAGGGTCCCCCCGCCGGCCCAAGTTCCTGCACATCCAGCCTCATGTGGGCTCTCATCTTGCCGAGTGTGATCCTGCTGTTCAGAGGGTTTTTATGTGATGTGGCCCCAGGTACAAGTCAACCATTTCTTTTTTTTTTTTTTTTTTTTTTTTTTTTTGAGGCGGAGTCTCGCTCTGTCGCCCGGACTGGAGTGCAGTGGCCGGATCTCAGCTCACTGCAAGCTCCGCCTCCGGGTTTACGCCATTCTCCTGCCTCAGCCTCCCGAGTAGCTGGGACGACAGGCGCCCGCCACCTCGCCCGGCTAGTTTTTTTGTATTTTTAGTAGAGACGGGGTTTCACCGTGTTAGCCAGGATGGTCTCGATCTCCTGACCTCGTGATCCGCCCGTCTCGGCCTCCCAAAGTGCTGGGATTACAGGCTTGAGCCACCGCGCCCGGCCGAGTCAACCATTTCATCTGTTGTGAGCAAAAGGCTCAGCTCTCTGTAACACCTGAGAAAAAAAGAACCTGCTATATTAGCTGTCAGCTGCTAGAGGACCTTGCTTTCTGTTTCACTGGGAAACAGAAGCAATCAGAAGGAAAATTCCTCAGACTCCACCTCTCCCTTCACTCCCACCTGTACCCGTGCCTGTTACCTGAACGCCTTGTCTGAACTCGAATTCTACGCCCTCCACTGGGACACTGCCCTTCGTCCTCTCTCAACTCCTCCAGCACAACATTGAGCAATTCCTTGTGTCTCTCCCACAGCTCCAGGGGTCCCCCTCTTCTACTGGCTCGTTCACATCAGCACACAATCAGCTGCAGTTCTCTCCATCTTACACACACGCGCACACACATGCACACACGCACAAGACCATGCACACACACCCCCACCCCCACACCGCTATATTTCTTTGCTCCCCCTCCCAGGATCACAGAGTTTTCTGAGTTGACTATCTTCATCCCTCCTTCCTTTTCTCTCTCCAGCTCTCTCTGTGGGGCTTTCACTCCCACTGCTCCACTGAAACCGCTCTTGTCAAGGTCATCGATGACCTCCTGCTGACAAACTCAACCATCCCATCTCAGTCCTCAGCATCGGCCATTGGCCAGCAATTGGGCCCTCCTCCCTGCTGGACTTCCTGACCATTTCTTCCTGGGGCCCCTCTCTCTGGGTCCTCCCACCTCACAGGATCCCTCTTCAGTTTCCTTTGCTGGTTCTCCCTCATGTCCCCAACTTGCACAGGCCAGAGTGCCCCAGAAGTCATTCCTGGGACCTCTCCTATTCTCTAGCCCACTCCCAGGTGCCCTTGCCCAGTCCTGAGGCTTTCATACATTCTCTCTGCGGATGACTATAAATGAGTATCTCCAGCCCAGCCCCTCCCACTCGACTCCAGGCTCACATGTCTCCAGTCAGATATCCAACAGGAACCCAAACTGGATATATCCACAGCTGAACTCTTCATTTTGCCCCCAAATTTAATCATCCCCAGGTCTTTCCATCCCAGCAAAAGGCAACTCCCTTTTTGTTCAGGTCACAACTTGGGCTGTCCTTGACTCCGCTTTCTTACATTCCCAACTGACCCATCACGAATAACGTGAGTTCCACCTTCCAAAGCTTCCGCAATCTCACCATCTCAACCATTACTACCTGTGGCTGAGGTACCACCATTTCTTGCCTGGAGTTGTGTAAGAGCCTCCCAGTGACGTTCCCTGCTTTCATCCTAGCACTCCCTGCCGCCTTTATACCCCATAGAATAGCCAATGTGATCTTTTTATTTATTCATTTATTATTATAGTTATTGTTATTATTATTTTGGAGACAGAGTCTCACTCTATCTCCCAGGCTGGAGTACAGTGGTGCAGTCTCGGCTCACTGCAACCTCCGCCTCCTGGGTTTAAGCGATTCTCATGCCTTAGCCTCCCAAGTAGCTAGGATTACAGGCCCCTGCCACCACACCCCGCACCCAGCTAATTTTTGTATTTTTAGTAGAGACGGGGTTTCATCATGTTGGCCAGGCTGGTCTTGAACTCCTGACCTCAGATGATCTGCCCGCCTCGGCCTCCCAAAGTGCTGAGATTACAAGCATGAGCCACCGCGCCTGGCCAATGTGATCTTTTTAAAACATGAGTCAAATTACTTCCTTCCTCTCTTCAAATCCCCCAGTGGCTGCCTTCTCACTCAGAGAAAATCTTAACACTGTTCTGTGGCCTAGAAAGTCCTACCTGAGCTGTACACACCCCTCCCCACCTTACCTCCTGTTGCTTTTCCCTCCCTTGCCCCAGCCACACTGGCCTCCCTGCTGTTCTTTGAGTAGCCAAGCACAATCACACTTCCGGGCCTTCTCCCCTGTATTCCCTCTGCCTAGAGAAGATGACTGCCCCTGCCCATTTATCCATGACAGGGCTTACTTCCGCTCATCACTAGACAAGCTCTCTCTGGCCATCCTATTATACATACAATAGCACCCTAATCCTGTCTCACCTCTCCCACTGTCTAGCCGCCTCTCCTGCTTGACTTTTCTTCATGGCATTCATCACTGTAGAACTGACCTTTGTTTACTGTATGTGTCTCCCACTAGAATGTTCTAGTCCTCATCATCAGTAGAGACTTTGTTTCATCTTCTGCTGTAGCTGGAGTGCCTGGCTCATTCATGGTAGGTGTTGAATAAATACACGTTAAGTAGATGAAAGCGTTTGCATAACTGGGAAGCTATTTGTTGGTGTCCACTGCACTCCAGCCTGGGCGACAGAGTGAGACCCTGTCTCAATAATAGTAATAATATTGGTGAAGGCTGGGTGCGATGGCTGATGCCTGTAATCCCACCACTTCGGGAGGCTGAGGTGGGTGGATTGCTGGAACCCAGGACTTCAAAACCAACCTGGGCAACATGGTGAGACTCTGTCTCTACAAAAAAATTTTAAAAAGTAGCCATGTATGGTGGCACATGCCTGTGGTCCCAGCTATTCAGGTGGCTGAAGTGGGAGGCTCGCTTGAGCCCAGGAAGTCAAAGCTACAGTGAATCATGATCATACCACTGCACTCCAGCCTGGCAGTCTCAGGGAGACTGCTTCTATGTTGGTGAGGATGTGGGTAGCTGGAGAGTCCCAGGCATTATCAGTGAAAGTTTGAATTGCTATGACCATAGTGTGAGGCAAGTCCTTTGACTCCTGAATCCTCAGTCTAGGAATTTACCCTCAGGTAATTCTTACCCAATGGCAAAAAGATACAGGGATATTCACAGCCCTTTTTTTGTTTTCATAATAGTGAAAAATTGGAAATGACACCAATGTCCAACCATGCAAGGGTTGGTTGTTAAAATTATGATAGAGCCATATAATGAATACTAAGGGGCCATCAAAGATGATATTGTGAAAGGATACTTCATTAAACTTGAGAATAGGTTTATAATATATTGTTAAGTGAACATTTTTTAAAAAACCAACAGGCCAGGCGTCGCACCTCATGCCTGTAATCCCAGCACTTTGGGAGGCCGAGGTGGGCTGATCACCTGAGGTCAGGAGTTCAAGACCAGCCTGGCCAACATGGTGAAACCCCGTCCCTACTAAAAATACAAAAATAAGCCAGCCATGGTGGCGTGCGCCTGTAATCCCAGCTACCCAGAAGGCTGAGGCAGGAGAATCGCTGGAACCTGGGAGGCAGAGGTTGCAGTGAGCCGAGATCACACCACTGTACTCCAGCCTGGGCGACAGAGCGAGACTCCATCTCAAAGAAAAAAAAAAAATTCAGAGCAACATGTGAAGTGTGATGTCATTCTTGTATACACATACCTGTGTGTGTTCAGACCCAGGAAGCTATTTAGGAAGAGGACACCAACACGTTTAAAATGTGGTGGTTTCCATTGTTGAATCTAGCTAGTGGAGGGTGTAGGGGGGTTCACTGTGTTATTCTTTCAACCTTTCTGTATGTTTAAAAAATCTGGGCCAGGCGCAGTGGCTCACACCTGTCATCCCAGCACTTTGGAAGGCCAAGGCCAAGGCAGGCCTTGGCAGGATCGCTTGAGCCAGGAGTTTGACACCAGCCTGGGCAACATGGAGAAACCCTATCTCTACAAAAAAATATAAAAATTCGCCAGGCATGGTGGTGTGCACCTGTAGTCCCAGACTCAGGAGACTGAGGTGGGAGGATTGCTTGAGCCTGGAAGGTTGAGGCTGCAGTGAGCCAAGACTTTACCATTGCACTCCAGCCTGGGTGACAGAGTGAGGACCTGTCTCAAAAAAAAGAAAAGAAAGAAAGAAAGAAAGAAAGAAAGAAAGAAAGAAAGAAAGAAA
>NC_045434.1:199065834-199076807 GCF_002776525.5 Piliocolobus tephrosceles | reverse complement strand
AAAGAAAGAAAGAAAGAAAGAAAGAAAGAAAGAAAGAAAGAAAGAAAAGAAAAATCTAGTCAGGTGTGGTGGCTCATGTCTGTGGTCTCAGCACTTTGGGAGGCTGAGGCAGGAGAACCACTTGATGCCAAGGGTTTGAGACTGGCTTGAGCAATGTAGTGAGATCCAGCCTCTAAAAAAAAATTAGCCAGATGTGGTGGCAAACGCCTGTGGTCCCAGTAGCTCTGGAGGCTGAAGTGAGAGGACTGCTTGAGCCCAGGAGGTCAAGGCTGCAGTGAGCCCTGATTGTGCCACTGTACTCCAGCCTGGGTGACAGAGTGAGACCCTGTCAAGAAAGAAAGGAAGAAGGGAAGGGAAGGAAGGGAAGGGAAGGGAGAAAAAGAGAGAGAGAGGGAGGGAGGGAGGAAGGGAGAGAGAGAGAAAGACAGATCTTACAATAAAAAATTCAAAGACCTGTAATCCCAGCACTTTGGGAGGCTGAGGCCGGTGGATCGCTTGAGGTCAGGAGTTCGAGACCAGCCTGGCCAACATGGGGAAATCCCGTCTCTACTAAAAATACAAAAATTAGCTGGGCGTGATGGCATGTGCCTGTAATTCCAGCTAGTTGGATGGCTGAGGCAGGAGAATCGCTTGAACCCAGGAGGCAGAGGTTACAGTGAGCCAAGATCGGGCCACTGCACTCTAGTCTGGGCGACAGAGTGAGACTCCATCTCAAAAAAAAAAAAAATTTTTTTTTGAAAGAAAATACGGTTATTTGGGGGTAGAGGGATTTGGGGAAATAGTTTTTCTTCTTTGCACATCATGTATTTTATTTACTTTCCTATAAGGAGCATCTACCACTTTTACAAAACTAATGAATTGATATCAAAATAAAATACAGCTCTTGTCACATGAAATGTTTAAATTAAAAAAAAAATAATTGCCTTGATAGTTTAAAAAAATGGAGGACAACACAAATACATGTAAGTAGAGAACTGAGTAAGTAAATTATAGTAGTCATACAAACATTGTACCCCCGTTTAAAAATACGTTATAGAAAAGATATTTACAGTAATTTGGTAAGTGAAAAAACGGGTCATAAAACAGACTGTAGAGTATTAACCCATTTTTGAAAAATATATATATATGTTGCCCACCCATAGAAAAAACTGGAAATATCCATGCCAAAATGTTCACAGTGGTTTTCTTTGGGAAATGGAATGACAGGTGTTTTTCCTCCCTTCCTTTTGCTTATTTATATGTCATAAATCGGTTTTATCCAATAGAACTTTCTGTGATGATGGAAATGTTTTCTATCTGCCTTGTTCAATATTATTATAGCCACTAACCACATAGGAACTACTTCACATATGGCTAGTTGGCCGGGCCCTGTGGCTCATGTCTGTAATCCCAGCACTTCGGGAGGTCCAAGTGGGCGGATCACTTGAGCCCAGGGGTTTGAGACCAGCCAGGGCAACACAGCAAAACCCTGTCTCTACAAAAAAACACAAAAATTAGCTGGGTATGGTGGTGTGTGGCTGTAGCCCCAGCTACTTGGGAGGCTGAGGAGGAAGGATCGCCTGAGCCCAGGACATTGAGGCTGCAGTGAGCCATGATCGCACCACTGCACTCCAGTCTGGGCAACACAGCAAGACTCTGCCTCAAAACAAAATAAATAAATAAATGTGGCTAGTGAGACTGAAAAATGAAATTTTTATTGTATTTAATTCTAATTAATTTAAACTTAAGTGGCCACATGTGGCTAGTGGTTACTGCATTGGACAGCATAGGTCTCAAGTGTTTACCAAGAACACACATACTGGCTTTGCAAAGAGAGAAAAAGAGCTTTTCTTCCTTTATTTTTTCCTTGTGTGTTTATTTGTTCTGCCCTGGCTTCTTGAAGAGCTCCTTTGAAATCCCAGGGAGAGGCAGTGAATTCAAGGGCTTTGCAAACTGTTAAGTGCTGTACTCAGGAGATGCTGCAGTATGAGACTCTTTTTCCCTTTGCCTGGAACCCTTTTTCTCCTCTCCTTACAGGCTCCCAGCTAAGATAGAGCCCTGACCAGAGAAAGCATCTTTAGGTGGTCTCTCCAGGGGGAAGAGAGTATCCTGGGGTCTGGCCCCTGAAGCTAAGGCCCTCTCCTGAAAAGACTTTCCAGCATTCATTCACTCATCTATTCATTCAACAACCATTACTAGCCCTCCTCCTTCTCACCAGTGGCTGCACTAGGCCCTGGGTACAGTGGGGTGGCTTAAAGTCTAGGCTTTGGGAGGTATGGAGTGGTAACTCACAGGGCTGGGACACAGAAGGCCAGCTCAGCCACCTGTGGGCATGCCCCTTAATTTTCCTAAATCTCTATTTTTCTCTTCTGTAAAAGCAGGAAAATAGTGACACTGTCTTGCCAATCCCATAGGGTCAATCAGGGCTGGGAAAGTGAATTACAGAGGGCTGCAGAGATATTCGTGATCAAAGAATATGCTTTCCTGGGAGAATAAGTGGGTCGTGAGAGCCAGCTCCAATGCCCATGTAGATATTATTATTAAAAATATTTTATCAGCCGGGCGTGGTGGCTCACGCCTGTAATCCCAGCACTTTGGGAGGCCGAGGCAGGCAGACCACAAAGTCAGGAGATTGAGACCATCCTGGCTAACGTGGTGAAACCCCGTCTCTACTAAAAATATAAAAAATTAGCCAGGCGTGGTGGCACGCGCCTGTAGTCCCAGCTACTCGGGAGGCTGAGAATTGCTTCAATCCGGGAAGAGGAGGTTGCAGTGAGCCAAGATTGTACCACTGCACTCCAGCCTGGGAAACAGAGCGAGACTCCGTCTCAAAAATAAATAAATAAACAAATAAATAAATAAATAAATTGTATCACAACACATCACAGTTTCTTTAAGAGTAGTTAAAATATCAACCTTAAGGAAACCAGGAAAAGGGTGTTATCATTCATCCATACAACATTTGTTGATTCTCACTGAAGTTCCAGGCCAAGGTGGGGTAGGGGATCAGTCTGGGAATATGGGCCTGGGTTATGGCCTTGCCCTTGGGGACCTGACATGGGAGAAAGACACATAAGGAAATAGCCCCTTTTTATTCATTCATTCCTCTGGCATATGCCAGCCCTCTGGGGACATAATGAAAGACATCCACAGCCTTGCTCTCAGGAAGCTTTTAAAGGAAGTGGGGAGGCAGATATTCCTCGAATAGCCACTCAAATACATAATTATAAACGGTGATAAGAGTTAAGGAGAGGAAGTACAGAGTGCTATGAAGACATCGCGGGAGACCTTGATGTACTTGGTGGTGGGAGGGTCAGAGACGGCATCTCTGGGGAGGTCAGCATCTGAAGCAGTTGAATAAGGACTGATAGGGTGAGGAAAGAGGGTCCAGGAGGCAGAAACAGCATGTGCCAAGGCCCTGAGCTGGGAGAGGGCAGGGTGCTTGTGAGGCCAGTGTGGCTGGAACCCGGCTGGCAGAAGGAAGGGGTGAGTTATGCAGCTGAGGCTCTAGTGGACCATACTTAGGAACCAGTGAAGGCTTCAGGGAAGGACAGTAAGGACAGCTGTCCACTCTGGATGGAACACTGGAGGGGCAGAGTGGGCGAGGCATGGGCACAATGACAGCTGGTGCCGGGGAGGCAGCAATGGGGTAGAGAGAAGGGGAGAGTGGGTGCATAATGAGCATGATGGCAGACTGCGCCAGGGAGACAGCAGGGGATTGAGAGAAGGGGAGAAATTTGAGGGCTGCTTGGGAGGTAAGTGGGGCAAGACGTGGGGTTGGATTGGCCCTGGGAGAGGTGGCAACAGAGGTCCCAGTGAGTAAGCTCTGTGACCCAGGAAGGGCTGGCTAAAGCTGACCTGGGGAAGGCCTCCCAGATGGAGCGGATCTCCCCCGCATGGTGAAATAGGTTGCAGCACCCCTGGTGGACAGAAAGGAGAAAGACAGTCTATCGCTGGCGAGCAGAAATTCAGCTGGGAATTGTCAGTGAAATGAAACTAACATTGAGTATGGATCGTGTACCAAGCCCTTTCTAAGTGCTTTACCTTCATCACCTCGTTTAATCCTCCCAAC
This sequence comes from Piliocolobus tephrosceles, assembly GCF_002776525.5. Taxonomy (NCBI): domain Eukaryota; kingdom Metazoa; phylum Chordata; class Mammalia; order Primates; family Cercopithecidae; genus Piliocolobus; species Piliocolobus tephrosceles. Next base: position 199,072,756 of record NC_045434.1, on the reverse strand, counting down.
AACTCTACAAGGTCGGTGGTATTATCACTCTCATTTTACAGACCAGGAAGCTGAGGCTCAGAGAGGCGCTGCCACTGGGATGTGGACTCCAGGAAGCCTGACCCTATCTTGCCTTTTAATCATGGCGTCATACAGCTCTTGTGGTTTGGGATGATTAGAACCTGAGAGAGTTGGAGAGGGGAAGGAGAGGGTTGAGTCTGAGGCTAAGAGATGGGCTGGGACCAAATCCCGGGGGGCTGCTGGTGTTAGATTTGGGGGTGTTGACATCATTGCAGATGAGTGGGTAGCACATTCTTAGGGAGAAGGTGGTGGGATCACGTGTGCTTTTCTGAGAAGTCACTCTGGGATGGGGCAGAGAGGAAGTAAAAAACAACAGAGGAGAGACAGTGAGGCAGGGAGTGGATATGAGGCCAGGGCAGCAGGGCTCTGGGAAGGGTGAACACTGAGCAGACAGTTCCAAGGTAGATCTAACAGGTGACTGGGTGGTGGGAGGTGAGAGGTGAACAATCAAACGTGGGTAAAGAGTCACATTGGTTTTATTCATTCACTCAGCAAACTTTTATTTTTTTTTGAGACGGAGTCTTGCTCTGTCACCCAGGCTGGAGAGCAGTGGCTCCATCTCGGCTCACTGCAACCTCCACCTCCTGAGTTCAAGCGATTCTCCTGCTTCAGCCTCCCAAGTAGCTGGGATGACAGACGCGCACTACCATGCCCAGCTAATTTTGTATTTTTTTTTCTTTGAGATGGAGTTCTCGCTCTGTCGCCAGGCTGGAGTGCAGTGGCGCGACCTCAGCTCACTACAACCTCCACCTCCTGTGTTCAAGCAATTCTCTTGCCTCAGCCTTCCAAGTAGCTGGGACTACAGGTGAGTGTCCACCACGCCCAGCTAATTTTTGTACTTTTAGTAGAGATGGGGTTTCACCTTTTTGGCTAGAATGGTCTCAATCTCTTGACCTCGTGATCCGCCCGCCTCGGCCTCCCCAAGTGCTGGGATTACAGGCATGAGCCACCGCGCCCGGCCAATTTTTATATTTTTTAGTAGAGATGGAGTTTCACCATGTTGGCCAGGCTGGTCTTGAACACCTGACCTCAAGTGATCTGCCCACCTCAGCCTCCGAAAGTGTTGAGATTACAGGTGTGAGCCATGTGCCTAGCCCACTTAGCAAACCTCTATTGAGCACCTACTATGTACCAGGTCTTGAACAAAGTGCTAAGATCGTAGAGAAAAAGGGTGGGATTGCTGGCCAAGAAGGGATATGGGAAACCTGGGAGAGGAGAAGGGAAGGGAGGACAGTTATGGATCTGGCTGGGGATGTACCGAGTTGGTGGGGGCAGGGGACAGCCAAGGGACAACAGCCAAGGGGCAGCTGAACACGTGGTCTAGGACTCAAGAAAGAGGTAGAATTTGAGATGCAGGATTTTGAAAATCAAATCTTGAGCACAACTTGATAAACTTACTGAAAATTGTTGACTTGTACCCTTAAAGTGAGTGAATTGTATGATCTATAAATAATACCTGGATAAAGTTTTAAAAATACAATTAGGAAAAACCCAAGAAGTCTCAAAGTTCCTAGGAAATCATGAAACAAGAAGGGAGAGAACATTCCAGTCAGAGGGCAGAGGGCGTGAGTGAAACCTGGGGACCTGCTGGAGTGGGCATGGGATGTGGCTGAAGCCAGGGGCTCTTAGCAGGGATGGAAGACGGAGCTGCAGCCTCGCTCTTTAGTGTGTTGTACCAGTCATGTCACTGAGCACTGACGCTGCAGTCTGCATCTTGGAGCAAATCAATCCTCCAACAACCCCAGAAGAAGGGATGCCAGATGAGGAAACTGAGGTTCAGAGAGGTTAAGCAGTTTACCCAGTCACATTGCTATTAAGAAGGTGTAATCTTTTTTTTTTTTTTTTTTTGATATGGAGTCTTGCTTTGTCGCTCAGGCTGGAGTGCAGTGGCGTAATCTCGGTTCACTGCAACCTCTGCTTCCCGGGTTCAAGCGATTCTCGTGTCTCAGTCTCCTGAGTAGCTGAGATTACAGGTGCCCGCCACCATGCCAGGCTAAGTTTTGTATTTTTAGTAGAGACTGGGTTTCACCATGTTGGCCAGGCTGGTCTCGAACTCCTGACCTCGTGATCCACCCACCTCGGCTTCCCAAAGTGCTGGGATTACAGGCATGAGCCACCACGCGCATCTTAAGGGTGTAGAATCTGAGATCCATCAGCTCCAGAGTTTGGGATCTTGAGTAACAGTTTCGCCGCGTTTAACAAATGTCCCGGGCCTGGAGCTGAGACACTGGCGCTTCTATGGCGCCATCTGCTGGCCAAAATGTAGAGCTCAACGGGCGACGGAAAGGCGTTGGTTCTGAGGCTTGACAGGATTCCCTTCGGCCCTCTTCTCAGTTCTGTTTCTCCCAACAACCCTGAGTGGGTGGTAGGCAGGAATTGTCCAGCCTTATCTTACCAATGAGGAGGCCAAGGCTTGGAGAGGAGAGACAACTTCTCAAAGATGATCCAGAGGAGTAGAGGAGGCCCCGGGATTCAAATCCCACTCCGTGAGGTGCTCTCCACCTCCCGCTGTCCTCAGTGTGGACTTAGGTCCCAGAGCATCTGCACCCCCTGAGGGGGCGAGGCCAGTCCCCTCCCTGGCTGGCTTGTAGACGGCGACACAGGTTCAGGTAGCGGCCTGACCTACCCAGCTCTGTCTCTGGGGTGGGGTTTGACCTGATGCAGGTTTGAGCCTGTATAAGGCTCTGTGGGGAGTTAGGGTAGGGTTTTCAAGGCTGAGCAGAAAGCTTCCACCCCAACCCTCCACTGGGGACTCCAAGCAGGTGACATTTCTGTTTGGGAGCTGGCTGCCCCTTCCCTGTCCCCAGCCCTTCAGGAATTCTGGGTCTCAGGCTCCGGAAAGAGGGAGAGGAGAGAGAGAGGAGGCCCAGGCAGAAGTGCAAGGACAGTAGGCTGAGAGAATGAGGGGTATGGGGGTGGGGCCAGAGCAAGGCCACAGCGAATGACTGTGACAGCAACTGTGCTAAGCAGAGCTGCCACTGTGAAGGGATAAGCGCTGCAGAGGTGCTTTTTGGGAATTATGAGCCTTAACCTTCCCTGTGGTGCTCAGAGGCGGGGAGGATCATGACCCTCATTGACAGTGGAGGAGCAGTAGCTGGGAGCTTGAGTGATGTGCCCAGGGTCACATGGCCAGTGAATATGAAGTCAGAGTCACAACCCAGGGAGTTGTGACTCCCAGAAGGAGGGGACTGATGGGAAGCAGAGCGAAGGAGCAAAGGACCGACTATTGGGGCGGCCATCAGGCTGGAAGTGGGGAACAAAGGCACCCGGCTGCCGGGCCGTCCCATGGCTGCCATCGTGTGTATGAGTGTGTATGTGTGCCAGGGAGGGAGAGTGTCTGAGAGTCTCAGTTGTCAAATCTTGGTGACACGCTGGTGGCATGGGTTGTCTGACTGTGGCTGAGCAATCTGTGTTGTTGAGGGGCCAGGAAGGCTTCTTCTCTCCCCCAAGAAGTCTGGGTCAACTTTGAGTCAGACTTAAAAGTCACCTCTTTTTTTTTTTTTTTTTTTTTGAGGCGGAGTCTCGCTCTGTCGCCCGGACTGGAGTGCAGTGGCCGGATCTCAGCTCACTGCAAGCTCCGCCTCCCGGGTTTACGCCATTCTCCTGCCTCAGCCTCCCGAGTAGCTGAGACTACAGGCGCCTGCCACCTCGCCCGGCTAGTTTTTGTATTTTAGTAGAGACAGGGTTTCACCGTGTTAGCCAGGATGGTCTCGATCTCCTGACCTCGTGATCCGCCCATCTCGGCCTCCCAAAGTGCTGGGATTACAGGCTTGAGCCACCGCGCCCGGCCAAAAGTCACCTCTTAAAAGTCACCTCTCCTGGGAAGCCCTCCTCCTGGATTGCTAAAATGGGGTCGAATTCCCATGTTACACACTTGCAATGCTTCTCCTGCCAAGTACTTATCATAAGTGTAAGTGGTTAAATATTTGTATTTACCCGGTAGAAGCCCTGTGTTCTGACCTGGTAGTAGTTGGAGCTGGTTGTAGGCACATACCAGGACTTTAGATAAAACCAGATGTGCAGGGGCAGGTTGCAGAGGGAAACCCTGGCTCTGAACATTCGTTGTCTCCTGAGTTCCAGGCTGTGGGTTTTATTGAGAGAACGGAGACTGCTGGTGAATTCCCAAGGGGGTTAATTGGCGTTTTATCAAGCCAGCTTTCATTGTGTCTGCTTAATATTCATCTCTCCAGGCTTCCCACCAAACTGCAAAAGCTGAGGTGACTGCCTTGACCCTACTGTGTCTCTAGAACTTAAAGCCCTGTGGATGGTTCTGGCACTTAACAAACAAATATTAAAGGAAAGAATGAATCAATGAAGCATGGGTTTGGGTGTCGGGCTGGGTAAACCAGGTTTGTGAGTGAGGGGATGACGGGATGGGACCCAAGCAGGGCTGGCATGGGTGGCAGCAGAGAACCACAAAACCACGAGTAGTCACCTATGTGATGATACCTCCTGGAGTTGTTCAGAGCAGTGCACAGCCTGTGGTAGGGGGCTGGCTTCTCTTAAACGCTGTTTGGGGAAGAAGAGCCTGACAATAGATTTTCAGGAACTGGGGAGACCAGAAGGTGCCCTGATTCCCTTCCTCCCTGATCTCCCCTGGCACCAGCTCCTTGCTCATCCTCCTTGCTTCTCCAATGTCTTGCAGCTGCAACATTCTGAACAGCAGTCCAGCTGTGAGGGGAGGTGCCCGTGGCAAGCCTCAGCTGACCCTGGAGAGGCCGTTAAGACCTGGCTGTCGCCTCCACAGTTGCTCAGAGGCAGGTGAGTCTGGTTCTCTGACTCTCCCTCCTAGAGGTGGGCACTGAAGTCAGGCCCAGGGGATGGGAAGGAAAGAGACCAGGGCTGGAGAAGGCAGCCAGCATGTCCCACTTCCTCCCCAACTGCCACTCTAGGTGGTGACCCAGGTGACAGGGTCTCTTTGTCCTCCTCCCTCCCAGACACCCCCCTTGCCCTGGGTTCTCAGGAAAGTGGGGAGGCTAAGCAGCTCATTCTAGGCAGTTGCGCAAACTGCCCCACCAGGCGCCTGGCCAGATGCTGCCCCAGACACCTCCCTCCAGGCTGTCATCCTCCACATCACTGGGACCAGTAGTAAGGGAAATAGAAAGCTCCCCAATGCCCTCTACCTGCAGCCCAGGCCTGATCCTGAGGCATGGCTGGCTCAGAGACAGTGACAGTGGGGTCAGAGGGTATGAGACAGATTCTCCATCTACCAGAAACAGGCAAGTGAGCCCCAGCCTCCTCGTCTGGAATGAGGGACAACAATAGTACCTATTTCATAGTAAAGTTTCTGGAACATAGGTGTTCAATAAATGACAGATGCTACCATCACTGATTACCAATGTTATAAAACTATAAACAGAGAAGGGTGGCTTTGTAAGAAGAAGAAAAGAGATCACTCTCTTTCCACCATGTGAGGACCCAGCAAGAAGGTGGCTGTCGGCCGGGCGCGGTGGCTCAAGCCTGTAATCCCAGCACTTTGGGAGGCCGAGACGGGCGGATCACGAGGTCAGGAGATCGAGACCATCCTGGCGAACACGGTGAAACCCCGTCTCTACTAAAAAATATACAAAAAACTAGCCGGGCGAGGTGGCGGGCGCCTGTAGTCCCAGCTACTCGGGAGGCTGAGGCAGGAGAATGGCGAGAACCCGGGAGGCGGAGCTTGCAGTGAGCTGAGATCTGGCCACTGCACTCCAGCCTGGGCGACAGAGCAAGACTCCGTCTCAAAAAAAAAAAAAAAAAAAAAAAAAAAAAAAAAAGAAGGTGGCTGTCTGCAAGCCCAGGGAGAGAGCCCTCACCAGGAATCTGCTGGCACCTTAATCTTGGACTTCCCAGCCTCCACAACTGTAAGAAATAAATGTATGTTGTTTAAGCCACCCAGTTTGTGGTATTTTGTTATAGCAGTCCTAGCTGATTAAAAAATACTGTCTCCTATAACCTATGAGTTTTGTTTCAAAGCACTTAACACAATCTATAATTATACATCTACTTATGCCGTTTATCTTTTTAAATTTTATTTTGTTTTATTATTTTTGGGGGATGGAGTCTCACTCAGTCACCCAGGCTGGAGTGCAGTGGCATGATCTCAGCTCACTGCAACTTTCACCTCCCGGGTTCAAGCAATTCTCCTGTCTCAGCCTCTGAGTAGCTGGGATTATAGGTGTGCACCACCACGCCTGGCTAATTTTTATATTTTTAATAGAGACGGGGTTTCACCATGTTGGCCAGCCTGGTCTCAAACTCCTAACCTCAAGTGATCCACCCGCCTTGGCCTCCCATAGTGCTAGGACCCGGCCTGTGCAATTTATCTTTTTAAGTTTTTCCTGAAGTATAACAAACACAAAAACACACAAATCCTGTGTACAGCTCAATACACCTTCACAAAATGAACCCATCTGCATAACCTGCCCCTAGGTCAAGAAGTGAACATAACCAGCTCCCCAGAAGCCTCCTTGTGACGCCTCCTCATCACTACCTCTCCCTGGAGGTAGTTATCGGATAATTATTCATTTAGTTATCAATGTGGGTGTCATCTGTGTCCTCTATGGATTATCTTCTTAGGGCTGCTGTAACAAATTACTATAGCCTTGGTAGCTGAAAGCAACAGAAACTTATTCTCTCATGGTTCTGCCAAAAATCAAGGTGGGCTGGGCGCGGTGGCTTGTACCTATAATCCTGGCACTTTGGGAGGCTGAGGTGGGAGGATTGCTTGAGCCCAGGAGTTTGAGACCAGCCTGGGCAACATGGTGAAACACCATCTCTACCAAAAAAAAAAAATACAAAAAATAGCCAGCTTGTAGTCCCAACTACTTGAGGGGCTGAGGCAGGAGGATTGCTTGAGTCCGGGAGGTGGAGGTTGCAATGC
>NC_045434.1:199057245-199065824 GCF_002776525.5 Piliocolobus tephrosceles | reverse complement strand
CTGAGGCAGGAGGATTGCTTGAGTCCGGGAGGTGGAGGTTGCAATGCGCTGAGATCACACCATTGTACTCCAGCCTGGGTGATGGAGGGCCTAAGGGAGGATCCATTTCATGCATTTCTAACTTTTGGTGGCTGCTGGCAAAATCCTTGGCATTTTGTGGAGTGCCCCTGCCTTCCAGTTTCTGCTTCTGTCTTCACAAGGCCTTTTCCTCTGTGTCTCTGTGCACTCTTTTGTCTCTTATCAAGATACTCTCATTGGATTTTGGGCCCACCCTAATCCAGCATGATTTTATTTTGATCCTTATCTTAATTATATCTGCAAAGACCCTGTTTTCAAGTAAGGTCATATTCTGAAGTTCTAGGTGGACATGCGTTTTTGGGAGACATGCTTCCACTCACTATACCCTACAAGATTTCAAGCCCCAGGAGGACAAGTGGTGTCACTCATCTTTGGATCCCCAGAACGAGCCTAGCCTCAGAACCTAGGCTGGCAGATATGAGCTGCTCATAAAATGTGGGCTGAATAGATGAATTATCAGTACATCTTCACATCAGGAGCACCGGTGCTGTTTGCCTGACACATGGTGGGTAGTGAGTAATTGATTGACAAGTGAATGACATTTAGACACCAGTTGAGAGTGACTGCAGAGTGTAGAAATAATGATAGGATGGTCGGGCATGGTGGCTCATGCCTGTAATCCCAGCACTTTGGGAGGCCAAGGCAGGTGGATCACTTGAGGTCAGGAGTTCAAGACCAGCCTGGCCAGTGAAGCCCTATCTCTGCTAAAAATACAAAAATTAGCCTCCTGGCTGTAATCCCAGCTACTCAGGAGCCTGAGAAAGGAGAATCACTTGAACCTGGGAGGCAGAGGTTGCGGTGAGCCGAGATCATGCCATTGCACTCCAGCCTAGACAATGAGCAAAACTCCGTCCAATAAATAAATAAATAATGATAAGGTGGCCAGGCATGGTGGCTAATGCCTGTAATGTCAGCACTTTGGGAGGCTGAGGCAGGTGGATCACTTGAGGTCAGGAGTTCAAGACCAGCCTGGCCAACATAATGAAACCTCATCTCTATTAAAAACACAGAAATTAGCCCAATGTGGTGGCATATGCTTGTTCCCAGCTACTTAGGAGGCTGAGGCAAGAGAATATCTTGAACCTGGGAAGCTGAAATTGCAGTGAGCAGAGATCACGCCACTGCACTCCAGTGTAGGTGACAGAGCAAGACTCTATCTCAAAAAATAAATAAATAAATAAAAAGAAGTCCCGGCGTGGTGGCTCATGCCTGTAATCCCAGCACTTTGGGAGGCCAAGGCTGGTGGATCACCTGAGGTCAGGAGTTCGAGATCAGCCTGGGCAACATGGTGAAACCCCGTCTCTACAAAAAAACACAAAATATTTGCCGGGTGTGGTGGCATGTGCCTGTAGTCCCAGCTACTCAGGAGGCTGAGGCAGGAGAATTGCTCGAACCCAGGAGGCAGAGGTTGCAGTGAGCCGAGATCGTGCCACTGCACTCCAGCCTGGGCAACAGAGTGAGACTCCATCTCAAAAAAATACAAATTAAAATAAAAGAAATAATGATAGGTGCTGCTCACTGAGCACTTACTTTGGGCCCCCTGCTTTCTGTGCATGGTTCTACTTAATCCTGTTTTACAGAAAAGTAGGGGATTATGTGTCCCAGTTTGGATGGGACAGACCCGATTGGCACCTATTGTCCCGGCACCCTATGAGTATTTTATTCCCACTTTCCCCTTCTATTCTCAGAAGTGTACTGAGCTGATCAATAAAGTACACGGTCCCCCCGTAGATAAGGCAACGGAGTCTTAAAAATTCCTGAAGGCAATAAATCCAGCACCTGATTTGCTCTCTTCTCAGAGACTCTAAAGCCCTTGCCCTTAACTGCTAGTGGTGCTGAGGGTGTTAATTAGGAGGGTATTTTTTTTTGTTGTCCTTGTTTTGGTTTTGGCAGAAATAAGCCTGGTATCAAGTAACCATCTCAAGAGAGAGAGGTCACAGAGAGGCCAGCTCCCTCCCTGCTCCAGTCCAGTGATCTGTGGAGGAGGAGAGAGGTTGAGGAGAGAGGTTCACAGACCCCCATCCACCCAGACTGGCTCAAGAATTTGTGGGGCCCAGTGCAAAATCAAAATGCAGGGCCTCTTGTTAAACAATTAAAAAATTGTTAATAATTCAAGACAGCAACAGCAGAGCATTAAACAAACGCTGGGCCCTTTGGCGTGTGAGACCATGCAGGTCACATGCCCATGGAACTGTCCCTGCATCCCCCTGTTACTCAAGCTAGGAATCTGGCAGTCATCCTTGACCTCTCCCCCTCCCTCAGCCCTCCTTTCACATTGAGTCCTGCGGATCCAAGCTTATTGAGCAGCTCCCCCTACTCCCTCCCAAATGCCATGCCTCTGGTCCAGTGGCACGTCTCACCTCTGGACTACAGCAACCATTCAAACAGCTTCCAGTCCTGCCTGCTCCGGCCCATCCTCCCCTCTGAGGCCAGAGAGAGCACCCCAAAGGCCAATCTGACCCTAGCACCTTCCATTGCCCCTGCTGTGGATTGAATTTTGTCCTCCCAGAATGACATGTTGCAGCTTTAAGTCCCATTGCAACTGTGTTTGGAAAAAGGGCCTTTAGGAAGTAATCAGGGTTAAATGAGGTCATAAGAGTGGGACCCTGATCCGCTGGGATTCGTGTCCTTATAAGAGGAGACACTGCAGAGATCACTCTCCTCTTCCCCGCTGTGAGCTCACACAAAGAAAAGGCCATGTGAGGACACAGTGAGAAGGCAGCTGTCTACAAGCCAGGAAGAGAGCCCTCACCGGAAGCTGAATCTGCTGGCACCTTGATCTTGGACTTCTGGCCTCCAGAAGAGTGAGACATCAATGTCTATTATTTAGTTACTAAGTCTGTGGTATTTTTTTATGGCATCCAAAGCAGACAAAGGCAGCTCCCCGTCGTCTGAGATCTGGCCATGATCTCCGTGGCTGTGTGTTAGAGACCCCACCTCTCCAGCCCTTGCCACACCTTCTTTTTTTTTACTAATTCTGTTTTTTTTTTTTTTGAGACGGAGTCTTGCTCTGTCGCCCAGGCTAGAGTGCAGTGGCCGGATCTCAGCTCACCGCAACCTCTGCCTCCTGGGTTCACGCCATTCTCCTGCCTCAGCCTCCCGAGTGGCTGGGACCACAGGCGCCCACCACCTCGCCCGGCTAATTTTTTTTTGTATTTTTAGTAGAGACGGGGTTTCACCATGTTAGCCAGGAGGGTCTCGATCTCCTCACCTCGTGATCCGCCCGTCTCGGCCTCCCAAAGTGCTGGGATTACAGGCTTGAGCCACCGCGCCCGGCCTCCTTGCCACACCTTCTTTCCTGTCTCTGGTGTTCTACAAGATGTCCTTCCTCTGGATCTTCCAACACATTCTTCCTCTACCCCTTTCTTACCTATTTATCTGGCCAACTCCTGCTCGGCTCTCAGTCCCCAGCTTAGAAATGAAGCTTCCCTGACCTCCCCACCCATGCACAGTCCGTGGAGGGCTCCTCCTCCCTGCCCGCACAGCTCCTCCATGCTCCATCCCTTGTAGGGAATTCTTGTCCTTTGTGTCACTACACGTTTTGGGCCTCTCTTGCCCAATAGTTCAGGAGTTCCCTGACAACAGGGACCTTATTCTGCTCAACCCTTGGTCCTGAGCATCTACAGGTCTGGGGACCTCTCATCCTTGGTGTCCTTGACCTTTGAGAAGGATGCCAGGGGCAGACTGTGAGATCCAAAGCCCCTCTGGGAAGCTGGGGGCTGAGGAACAGAGTTGGAGGCCAGACTGTGGGTAGAGGAGCAGGGCTGAGGGTGCAGGAAGAGACTTCAACAGCCTCTGTGGGTTCACTTTTCATCCACCTCCTTCCCAAGGAGAACTTGCAACTGGCTCTGCTTGGAATGTGTCATTCATTTATTCGGTCAACAAACATTCATTGTGCTTCCAATTAGGGCCAGGCCCTGGGCCAGGTGCTAGGATGCTGCAGGGGAGGTTCCTGGGTCCCCACCAGGAGACACATGGCACAAGCCGTGACGTTGTGTTAAATGAGGAACTTCCCCCAGAGTAAGGGAAGGAGAACTTGGAGGTCAGAAAAGTCTAGTGCGACTCCAGGCTCTGCTCCTCATTAGCTGGTAACATGGGACAATCCAAGCATGTGCTCTACTTTTTTAAATCTTGAAGACGGCTCTGACAGCAGAGCCTCTGGAGGCCTGGGGTGGGATGAGGTCCTGGAAAATGACCCCAGTTCTAGGCTTCTGCTTCCTCCCATTCAGCTTGATATGCCTCATGCATGTCTTCCTCACAGTCACCTACTCCCCAACTTCATGGCCATGGTCAGGCTCGTGTCCATGTGTGGGGCGTACTCGACCACAAGGAAGACATAGCAACAACCTACAGTAACAACCTTCAGCCAACACCCCTGGTGAGACCTGTCCAGAGACTCAGGCAAAGAACCCCCATGCCACACATTCCTCCCAAACCAAGGAGCCACTTTCTGCAGAGGCTGCCTCGGCCTCTCTCTTCCCTGGGTTCAGGTTTCTACTCTGACTGGGGATCTTAGGGCTGCCTGACCTGGAGAGAGAGCCCAGTGGATGAAACCTGTTATCAAGGAGGAGGAAATTCATGTTTAGGTGGTCCCATTCAGGCAGGCATCACTCGGGCAGCGAATACCAGTTACCATCCGGATAACTGTTTTCCACGTGTTAGGTCATTGAACGCATAAGATACCTTCATCTCATTTAATCGTTGCGAAAAGTCCTGAAGTGAGTACTATTACTCACCCTATTTTACAGATGGGAGGCTGAGGTTCAAAGAGGTGAAGTCACTTGCCTAAGGTCACACAGCTTATAAGTGCTGCAGCAGGGATTTGAACCCAAAAACCAACCACTTAACTTCTATTCTAATTGCCTCCTCTAAGCCTCAGTTTCCTCATCTGTTAAAGGGGAAAATAGTGTCTCTAACCTACTATTAGCGTTTCTAACCTCTAACAACCTACTTCACAAGGTTGTTGATTATTAAATTACAAAGTTCAGATCTGGTGAAAGGTGAGAAGTTCTCTGGACTCAGACAGACTTGGGCTTTAATCCCAGCTCTGAAACTTACTAACTGGGTGATCTTAGTTACATTACTTCCCCTCCCAGCGTGAATCTCTCCATTGTTGGAATGGGGAAACGTGGTCATACTTACCTGGAAGGGTTGTCGGAAGGAGTGAATGTGGACATCTATTGGCGTGTGAAGCAGGATTTGGACTGAGGAGGGGAGGGTGCTGCCGGCAGAGGAAAGAACCCGAGCAAAGGCCTGGAGGTGGCGTGTCACGGGGAACATTGCATTGAATGAGATCCAGCTTGACTCAAATCTCATTTGCTGATGGTTTGACCCCCAGAGGACACCCCCAATCCCTCTGCCTCCCCAAGTCTGGTGAAGATGTTAACTCAGCTTGTCTCAATCCATCAACAAATATGCTGGGAGTGGCATACTGGCAAAGACCTCAGAAAATGAGGGACATGTATTGAAATCCCAGTCCCCCCACTTACCAGCAGTGTGGCTTTGCTGATCATTTCACTTCTCTGAGTCTCAGCTTCCCCATCTGAAAATGGGGAGAATATACACAAATTGCAGGGCATCATGGAGTGGGCTGAATGGGCTCAGGTGGCAACCCTCCCACTGAGGGTCCCAGCCCTGCCCTCCCATATTGCAAGTGCCTGTGTACAGCTGGAGCTCAGACAGTGTAGCCTCCTTCCTCTTCTGTCCCTCTGTGGCATCCTCATCACCTTGACCGCCATGATTTTGGCTGGAAGCAAGCCCTGGATATAGGGCTTCTGGTCTCTTCCTTGCTGTGCCTTCTGGTGTCCAAAGCTGCTGTGCTGGACCCTGGTGACCTTGTCCTGCTGCTGGTCCTGCAGATAGGCGCCTACCTGGAGTGCAGCCCCAGCACCTGTGCTCAACTAGAAAGGCAAGAAGTCACATTCCAGCTCCCACCTCTAATTTTATGAGGAAGCATGAGAAATCCTTAATTATTTCTTTAGTTTTAAAAACTGGCATTGGCTGGGCGCAGTGTCTCATGCCTGTAATCCTACCACTTTGGGAGACTGAGGAGGGCAGATCACTTGAGGTCAGGAGTTTGAGACCAGACCGGCCAACATGGTGAAACCCTGTCTCTACTAAAACTATAAAAGTTATCCAGGCATGGTGGTGCATGCCTGTAATCCCAGCTACTTGGGAGGCTGAGGCAGGAGAATCGCTTGAACCCGGGAGGCAGAGGTTGCAGTGAGCTGAGATTGCACCACTGCACTCCAGCCTGGACAACAAGAGCGAGGCTCTGTCTCAAAAGCAAAACAAAACAAACAAATAAATGAAAAATGACATTGAATATGTGCAGTATGGTGGTATTGGTTGGTAAACTATGCAAATACTTCTGCTCTAGTTGTTGAATAGCAGCTGCTCCAAACCCTGTGAGTGCCCCCAACACCCTGGCAGTCTCACCCCAGAGACACTCCCACTGTTGTAAACAGCTCAAGAAAGAACATCTGCAATTATATTTCCTTTGAAAAGTATCTCAGGTTGAATTACTGAGTCAGAAGGATGCACATTTTAAGGCATTATATTCCTCTTTCCAAAATACCCTTCAGATAAATTATGTAATTTGAAACTCCCGTCAGCAAAGTATGAGACTGTGAGAGTGCTCATTTTCCTGCGTCTTCATCAACAATGGTTTTTACAATTTTTCTATTGCTTGAAAACCTGGAAGATAAAAAGAAATGATACACTGTTTTAATTTGCCTTTTATTTAGAGAGAGAAACAGTCTTGTTCTTGCTCTTGTCGCCCAGGCTGGAGTACAGTGGCGAGATTACAGCTCGCTGCATGCCCAAGCAATGCTCCTGAGTAGCTGCCACTACAGGTGTGTGTCACCATGCTTCACTAATTTTTATTTTTATTTATGTATTTATTTTTGAGACAGAGTCTTGCTCTGTCACCCAGGCTGGAGTGCAGTGATGCCTCCCGGGTTTAAGTGATTCTGCCTCAGCGTCCAAGTAGCGCGCACCACCATATCCGGCTAATTTTTTTGTGTGTGTGTGAGATGGAGTCTCACTCTGTCGCCCAGGCTGGAGTGCAGTGGCACGGTCTCGGCTCACTGCAACCTCTGCCTCCTGGGTTCACGCCATTCTCCTGCCTCAGCCTCCCCAGTAGCTGGGACTACAGGCGCCTGCCACCACACCCAGCTAATTTTTTGTATTTTTAGTAGAGACGGGGTTTCACCGTGTTAGCCAGAATGGTTTCGATCTCTTGACCTCGTGATCCGCCTGCCTTGGCCTCCCAAAGTGCTGGGATTACAGGCATGAGCCACCGTGCCCAGCCCTAATTTTTGTATTTTTAGTAGAGATGGGGTTTCACCATGTTGGCCAGGCTGTTCTCAAACTCCTGACCTCAGGTGATCCACCTACCTTGGCCTCCCACAGTGCTGGGATTACAGGCGTGAGCCACTGTGCCCAACCAATTTTTTTTTTTTTTTTTTTTTTTTGAGACGGAGTCTCGCTCTGTCGCCCAGGCTGGAGTGCAGTGGCCGAATCTCAGCTCACTGCAAGTTCTGCCTCCTGAGTTCACGCCATTCTCCTGCCTCAACCTCCTGAGTAGCTGGGACTACAGGCTCCCGCCACCACGCCTGGCTAACTTTTTGTATTTTTAGTAGAGACAGGATTTCACAGTGTTAGCCAGGATGGTCTAGATCTCCTGACCTCGTGATCTGCCTGCCTCAGCCTCCCAAAGTGCTGGGATTACAGGCGTGAGCCACCGCGCCCAGCCCTAATTTTTGTATTTTTCATAGAGACAGGGTTTCACCATGTTGGCCAGGCTGTTCTCAAACTCCTGACCTCAGGCGATCCACCTGCCTTGGCCTCCCGGAGTGCTGGAATTACAGGCGTGAGGCACTGTGCCCAACCAATTTTTTTTTTTTTTTTTTAGATGGAGTTTCGCTCTTGTTGCCCAGGCTAGAGTGCAAATGGCACGATCTTGGCTCACCGCAACCTCTGGAGTTCAAACAACTCTCCTGCCTCAGCCCCCCGAGTAGCTGAGATTACAGGTATGTGCCACCACACCTGGCTGGCACCTGGCTAATTCTGTATATTTAGCAGAGGCAGCATTTCTCCATGTTGGTCAGGCTGGTCTCGAACTCCCGACCTCAGGTGATCCGTCCACCTTGGCCTCCCAAAGTGTTGGGAGGCGTGAGATACCTCACCCAACCAATTAAAAAAAAATTTTTTTTGTAGAGATGGAGTATCCCTATATTGCCCAGGCTGGTCTTCAACTTCTGGACTCAAGTGATTCTCCTGCCTCAGCCTCCCAAAGTGCTGGGATTAGAGGCATGAGCTACCCCAACCAGTGGCCTCCTCTTATAGATTTGAATAGATTTGAAAGAGATTTTTTTTTTTTTTTTTTTTTTTTTTTGAGACGGAGTCTCGCTCTGTCGCCCAGGCTGGAGTGCAGTGGCCGGATCTCAGCTTACTGCAAGCTCCGCCTCCCGGGTTTATGCCATTCTCCTGCCTCAGCC
>NC_045434.1:198947519-199027245 GCF_002776525.5 Piliocolobus tephrosceles | reverse complement strand
GCGTAGGTCAGACTTCTTGAACTAGCAGTTATGATATGGTAATAGACGATAGGCCATGTCATGTTCATCTATGCATTCATTTATTTTGTTTTTGAGCAAGTATGATTGAGCACCTACCATGTGCCAGGCACTGTTCTAGTCACTGGTGAATGAAAGCACCAAAGCCCCTGGCCCTGGGGAGCTGGCATTTTAGCTTCCCCCGTGGTCCTAGAGGCAGCTCTAATGTGGTACAAACCACTTAGTCTTAGAGTCAGGGGAGCTAGGCTCAAATATTGGCCCTGATCTTCCATGGCTAAGAGATTCTGGGTACATTTCTTTTTCTTTTTTTTTCTGGAGTGTGCAGTGGCACGATCTCAGCTCACTGGAACCTCTGTCCCCCAAGTTTAAGCAGTTCTCCTGCCTCAGCCTCCTGAGTAGCTGGGATTACAGGTGTGTGCCACCACGCATGCCTGGCTAATTTTTTTTTTTTTTAGTAGAGACAGAGTTTTGCCATGTTGGTCAGGTTGGTCTTGAACTGCTGACCTAAGGTGATCCACTTGCCTTGGCCTCCCAAAGTGCTGAGATTACAGGCGTGATCTCAAAAAAAAAAAAAAAAAATGCAGAATGTGGCTGAGTGCAGTGGCTCATACCTGTAATCCTAGTGCTTTCAGGAGGCTGAGGCAGGAGGATTGCTTGAGGCCAGGAGTTTGAGGCCAGCCTGAGCAACATAGCGAGACCCCCATCTGTATAAAACATTTTAAAAATTGGCCGGGCATGGTGGTGTTTGGGGATGCTGAGGTGGGGGGAATGGCTTGGGCACAGGAGTTTGAGGCTGCAGTGAGCTATGATCACTCCACTGAGCTCCAATCTTGGAGACAGAGCAAGACCCTGTCTCACAAAGAAAAAAGAAAGAGAAAGATAAACAGAATAATCTCACTCTGCATCTAGACCTGCTGAATTCAAATCTGCATTTTAACAAGATCCCCCAGGTAAATGGGCTTCACATCAATGTTTGAGAAACACTGTTCTAGAGAAGGCGAGTAGAGCAGAGATGGGTAGGGACGTTCTTCCCTTCCTGCTGTCTCGGACGGTGGCTTTCAATCCTGCTGGATTATCATAACCACTGATGAGGCCTTTTAAACCTAGAAGCTCACACCCTGATAGAGTTACCTGGTTAAGGCTGCAGCCTAGGAGTCTGTTTCTTAGACTCCCCGGATATCCTTTGCATGGCTGGGCTTGAACTACATTCTGAACTCAAATATCTAGGGAGTAGGCTCTTTCATGCTAGTGCTTCTGTGCCAGGTTCTGTGCTACATGTTAGACATTTGTGCCTGAGCAAGAAGAACAAGCCCTTCAGATCTCCCAGTTAATGAAGAAAAGGGTGAATCTACATTCACCCTTTTAGAGCTGGGCTAAAGAGGCTGCCAACATAAAGCTTGCAATGTTGGGTTAGGTCTTCCTACCCATACCAAAAAGATTATGAAACACAAAGCCAGGAGCCGAAGCCTTTTCCTCTGCAACATGAAGTCAGGGATGCCTTCAAGAACCCTCAGGAGCTGGGCACAGTGGCTCACGCCTGTAATCCCAGCACTTTGGGAGGCTGAGGTGGGTGGATCACCTGAAGTCAGGAGTTCAAGACCAGCCTGGCCAACATGACGAAACCCTGTCTCTACTAAAAATACAAAAACTGGCCAGGTGTGGTGGCAGGCCCCTGTAATCCCAGCTACTGGGGAGGCTGAGGCAAGAGAATCAATTGCTTGAACCCAGGAGGTGGAGGTTGCAGTGAGCTGAGATCGCGCCATTGCACTCCAGCCTGGGCAACAAGAGTGAAACTCTGTCCCCAAAAAACAACAAACAAACAAACAAAAAACCTCAGGCGAAGCAAACCCCAGGTTGACAGTTGACTGTGAGAACCACCGCATGGGTTGTGACGGGCATGGGGGAATTGCTGGT
This sequence comes from Piliocolobus tephrosceles, assembly GCF_002776525.5. Classification (NCBI taxonomy): domain Eukaryota; kingdom Metazoa; phylum Chordata; class Mammalia; order Primates; family Cercopithecidae; genus Piliocolobus; species Piliocolobus tephrosceles. Next base: position 199,025,313 of record NC_045434.1, on the reverse strand, counting down.
TGCTTGGAGGCTGGGAGCGTTTCTTTGGTAGGGTGACAGTGCACCAAAAGGAAAGCTTTCCCTGTGACCATTGCTGATGGCAGCAGGAGAGTTGGGCAGCTAAGAATATAAGGACTGGTTTGAGACTTCTAGTTTATTTTTGTTTTCGTTTTTGAGACAGAGTCTTGCTCTGTCGCCCAGGTTGGAGTGCAATGGTGCAATCTCAGCTCACTGCAACCTCCGCCTCTCGGGTTCAAGCGATTCTCCAGCCTCAGCCTCCCCAGTAGCTGGGATTACAGGTGCCAATCACTACGCCCGGCTAATTTTTTTTTTTTTTTTTTAATAGAAGCAGGGTTTCACCGTGTTGGCTAGGCTGGTCTCGAACTCCTGACTTCAGGTGACCCACCCGCCTCAGCCTCCCAAAGTGCTGGGATTACAAGCGTGAGCCACTGCTCCTGGCCAACTTCTAGGTTTTTAACCATTGCAGCCAAGTGACCTTCAACTTCTCTGCCTCACTTTTCTCACCTGTAAAATGGGTACAAGAAAATGTACTGTGAATTGCTGGGAGAATGAACATAAGCTCATATATATAACTCAAATGATCACGTTCTTGGCTTACTTGACCTCTTTGCAAGTGTCCCATAGCTCCTGCTCTGAAAAGCATTCCCCCTATTTCTCCACGTCCTCTGTCCTAGGTCATTTCTCTGTGTGTGACATGAAGCAGACAGTGGCTGTTGGGGCCATCAAGATTGGAGAAAAAAGCAGCTACTGGCAGCAGGGTCACCAAGGCAGCCAGCAAGGCAGCCAGGAAGTGAGTGGTAGAGCCTCACCCGGGGAAGAGTGGCTCAAGGAGAAGCCTTGGACTTGTTCTCTTGCCTGAACTGTCTTTTCTTTTTTGAGACAGGGTCTTGCTCTTCTCCCAGGCTGGAGTGCAGTGATGAGATCTCAGCTCACTGCAACCTCCACTTCCCAGATTCAAGCAATTCTCCTGCCTCAGCCTCCTCAGTAGCTGGGATTACAGGCTCCCACTACCACGCCTGGCTAATTTTAGTATTTTTCATAGAGAAGGGGTTTCACCCTGTTGGCCAGGCTGGTCTTGAACTCCTGACCTCATCCGCCCATCTTGGCCTTCCAAAGTGCTGGGATTACAGGTGTAAACCACTGTGCCCGGCTGTCTGAACTATCTTAATCCTGACCCTGCCAATATGGTTTTCTTTCTGCTGATGAGTTTGAGGCTTTGCATAAAGCAAAGCAAGTCTTTTTGCCTCTGCCTCTACTGACCTCTGTCTCAAGCAATGAGGAGGCAGGCGGGGTACTGGGAGTCCAGATGCAAGAGCCAGACAGCTGGAGTTGTAAAGAAGAAAATGCATGGAGCGGAAACTGAGGGGAAGGTCTGGGCCCTAGCCTGGTCTATTAGCTTCTAAAATAGGATGGGCCGCTGGTGTTAGACTGCCTGACTTCATTACTGTCTTAAAAGTTCCTAGACCAGCCGTGATGGTGCATGCCTATAATCCCAGCACTTTGGGAGGCCGAGGTGGGTGGATCACTTGAGCTCAGGAGTTCAAGACTAGCCTAGGCAGTACAGCGAGGCCTCATCTCTACAAAAAATACAAAAAAATTAGCCAGGTGTGGTGGTGCATACCTTTGGTCCCAGCTACCTGAGAGGCTGAGGTGGTAGGATCACTTGAGCCCAGGAGGTCAAGGCTGCAGTGAGCTGAGATCGTGCCTCTGTACTCCAGCCTGGGCAACTGAGTGAGAACCTGTCTCAAAAAAAAAAAAAAAAAAAAAAAAGGGCCGGTGCAGTGGCTTATGCCTGTAATCCCAGCACTATGGGAGGCTGAGGAGGGCAGATCACTTGAAGTCAGGAGTTTGAGACCATCCTAGCCAACATGGCGAAACACCATCTCTACCAAACTACAAAAATTAGCTGGGCATGGTGGCGCGTGCCTGTAGTCCCAGCTACTCAGGAGGCTGAGGCACAAGAATTGCTTGAACCTAGGAGGTGGAGGTTGCAGTGAGCTGAGATCATGCCACTGCACTCCAACCTGGGTGACGGAGCAAGACTCTGTCAAAAAAAAAAAAAAAAAAAAAGCTGGACACAGCTGGACACGGTGGCTCATGCCTGTAATCCCAGCACTTTGGGAGGCCAAGGCAGGTGGACCACCTGAGGCCAGGAGTTTGAGACCAGCCTGGCCAACAAGGCGAAACCCTGTCTCTACCAAAAATACAAAAATTAGCCAGGCCTGGTGGCGGGCACCTGTAATCCCAGCTACTCAGGAGGCTGAGGCAGGAGAATTGCTTGAACCTGGGAGGTGGAGGTTGCAGTGAGCCGAGATCATGCCACTCCACTACAGCTTGGGTGACAGAGGGAAACTTCTCCATCTCAAAAAAAAAAAGTTACTAAACTTCTTTGTGTTTGTCTGCTCATTTGTAAAATGGAAAAGCAATAGTATCTGCCTCCACAGGGATGTTGAAGGTTGAGAGAGCTGGTGCCTGGTGGGGACAGTAAATTAGTTATGAATCATCCACTCTCATTACCACAGTGTGGGCACTAGAGCCAATTAAGAGTTATTCTGGAAAGTTTGTTTGAAGAAAAGGTGGAGGTGGGGTGGGGACTGAGCTTTTGAGAATGAGTTCAATTTTCTATCTTCCCAGGTACCTATTTCCCTTTAAGTTACACAGAAGTTGCAAGAAGTCCCATATATCCTTCACCCAGATTCCCCAAATCTTTCATTGATTGGTTGATTGGGGGGGGTGGGCGGGTATGGTCTGGCTCTGTCACCCAAGCTGGGGTGCAGTGGTTGGATCATAGTTCATTGCAGTCTCAAACTCCTGGACTCAAAAGATCCTCCTGCCTTAGCCTCTTGCATGGCTGGGATTTTAGATGTGTGCCACCATGTCCAGCAGATTCCCTAAAACTTAACTTGACCATGTTCTGCAGTGAGAAGGTATATCCAAACCTACCCCCAAAGGCCAAGGGAGCTGATGGGCTGAAGAAAGAGGATGACAAATCTAGATTCTCAGAAAGAAACATGTAAGACACTTAGAAGAGAAAGTCGTCTCAGGCAGCCATGAGGCAGTGGGTCCCCGTACTATTACCCCCAAGACCCAAGGCTCATATACCATAGGGAAAGGGTATATGTGCTTCAGAAGAAGTGTGTAGGACAATTGAGGTCAACCCTCTAGGAAAGGCAAAAACGCTATGTGTGACATAGCCTATAATTTGCTTAAGAAGAGGATTTATAGGCCGGGCGCGGTGGCTCAAGCCTGTAATCCCAGCACTTTGGGAGGCCGAGACGGGCGGATCACGAGACCATCCTGGCTAACACGGTGAAACCCTGTCTCTACTAAAAATACAAAAAAATTAGCCGGGCGAGGTGGCGGGCGCCTGTAGTCCCAGCTACTCGGGAGGCTGAGGCAGGAGAATGGCGGGAACCCGGGAGGTGGAGCTTGCAGTGAGCTGAGATCCGGCCACTGCACTCCAGCCTGGGCGACAGAGCAAGACTCCGTCTCAAAAAAAAAAAAAGAAGAGGATTTATATTAAGTGTTTACAATGCTAACATCAAGGTTGTTTTGACCTAAAGGGCAGGATTTACAGCTCTTAATAGTAGATAAAGTAGAAATCATACAGACATTCCTGGAACTGGGGTTAATCAGAAGTCAGGAACAGTGGTTCATGCCTGGAATCCTAGCACTTTGGGAGGCCAAGATGTCCAGGAGTTCAAGACCAACCTGGACAACATAGCAAGACCTGTTTCTAAAAAAAAAAAGCAAAAAACAAAAAACAGAAGTCAATATGGCAGATTAAAATCCAAAATCTAAGATGAAGTTCCCTTAGCCTCTACATGCTACATTTGCTTTATTATTTCCCCTCTAAATTTGTTTCATTCTGAACCATTTGAGAGTAAGCTGCAGATATGATGCGGGTCTACTCCAAATACTGAATGTGCTTTTATTTAAACACAAGAACATTTTCTTACATAACCAAGATCCAGTAATCAGAATGAGGGCATCAACATGATACATTTCTGAAATCTACAGACCTTATTCAGATTTCGCCAATTGTCCCAATAACATGCTTTATAGCAAAAGAAAATCCAGGACCACGGGTTACATGCAGTTGTTTCTTTTCTTTTCTTTTTTCTTTTTTTTTTTTTCTTTTCTTCTTCTTCTTTTTTTTTTCTTTTTGGCAGAGTTCTGCCCTTGTTGCCCAGGTTGGAGTGCAATGGCACAATCTCGGCTCACTGCAACTTCTACCTCCCGGTTCAAGCAATTCTCCTGCCTCAGCCTCCCGAGTAGCTGGGACTACAGGTGCCAGCCACCACACCTGGCTAATTTTTTGTATTTTTAGTAGAGATAGGGTTTCACCGTGTTAGCCAGGCTGGTCTCGAACTCCTGACCTTGAGTGATCCACCCACCTCGGCCTCCCAAAATGCTGGGATTACAGGCATGAGCCACCGCGCCTGGCCCATCCAGTTGTTTCTTTATTCCAAGTTTCGAAGCAGCCCCTCCTGGGAGTCTGGCTAAAACCCCAGCTTTGAGTTGGCCAGTGGGTACTTGAGGGTGGAGATTCAAAGGAAGGGCCTTTTCCATTCATCCTCCTCCATCAATCCAGTTTCCCAGAAGTGCCCTCTGGTCCCTGTGGGTGAAATCAGGGGAGGCTGGGGCTTCTATCTCACCTATGGTTTATGGGGATGAGAGAAGGGAATTGTGGCAGTAGAAGGAAGAGCCTTGGTTCTTTCCCTACCAAAACCTGCTGTGTTCTCCTCTTTCCATCAATTCGTTCCTATTAAAGGAACTGGCTGACTCAAAGCTAGCTACAGCCTGGAACATGGTATCCTATCCACGGGTCCTGCTGCTGAGGATTCAGTGTGAGCCAGGGGGCCCTCTTACTGTCCGGGGTTGAAGTCCTTGTGTATCAGAGGCTAACCTGCAAGCCATCTTTACGCCTGCAAGATGACCTTCTCTTGATTACAATACCATGTCTAACACTTTTTAGAGGAGGGTGTTGCTTGGATATACCAGCTTTATATTAATAACAAGAGTCACAATTTATTTCAGGCTTATGTGCTTTACATAATTATCTTAATTTTTACAACAACCTTATGAGATACAGGTACCCATTTTACAGATGAGGAAAATTGAGGCTGATAGGATTCTAATTATAGACTGAGCATCCATAATCTGAAAACCCCAAATCTGGAATACTCTAAACTCTGAAACACTTTGAGCACTGACATGAAGCCACAGTGGAAAATTTCACACTTGAACTCATGTGACAGGTGGCAGTCAAAATGCAGGTACACAGCACACAGTTTATTCAGCATTCCTGAGGGAAAAAAGATGCTCCCAGCCCCCTTCAGCTGTGATATCTCTTTTCCACTCCGGCTCAGATTCCCCCACGAAAGCATGTCCACAAGAGGTAACACAAGGCTGAGCGTGGTGGCTCACGCCTGTAATCCCAGCACTTTGGGAGGCTGAGGCGGATGGATCACCTGAGGTCAGGAGTTCGAGACCAGCCTGGCCAACATGGTGGAACCCTGTTTCTACTAAAAATACAAAATTAGCCATGTGTGGTGGCGTGTGCCTGTAATCCTAGCTACTTTGGAGGGTGAGGCAGGAGAATCGCTTGAACCTGGGAGGTGGAGGTGGCAGTAAGCCGAGATCGCACCACTGCACTTCAGCCTGGGCGACAGAAAAATATTCCATCTCAAAAACACACAAAAAAGAGGTAACACGATGGCACACGTGCAGGCCAGACATGCCAACTGCAGGTTCCATGCATGCCTTAAATAGGGCAGATGTCTATGCACATCACTCACTGTGGTTTTTTATTATTATTTTCTGTTCTGTGGTGTAAATATATTGTTGAAAGTGTAAACAAAGGCCTTCAGATATGCCTATGAGTAACAGTGATAAGGAAGAGAGGAAGCAGGACAGGCAAGGTGGCTCATGTCTGCAATCTCAACACTTTGGGAGGCCGAGACAGGTGAATCACTTGAGGTCAGGAGTTCGAGACCAGCCTAGCCAACATGGTGAAACCCCGTCTCTACCAAAAATACAAAAATTAGTTGGGTGTAGTGGCAGGTGCCTGTAATCAGCTACTTGGGAGGCTGAGGCAGGAGAATCACTTGAATCTGGGAGACGGAGGTTGCAGTGAGCCTATATGGCACCACTGCACTCCAGCCTGGGCAACAGAGCAAGACTCCATCTCAGAAAAAAAGAAAAAAGAAAAAGAGGAAGCAGTTATGTTTACAACACAGAAAGTTAAGTTGCTGGAGAAACGGAACAGAAATGTAGGTGTGAAATATCCTACAGAAGAGTATGGTGTTGGCATAAACACCACAGATGACCTAAAGAAACAGAAGGATGGCCGGGCGCGGAGGCTCACGCCTGTAATCCCAGCACTTTGGGAGGCAGAGGTGGGCGGATCACCTGAGATCAGGAGTTCGAGACCAGCCTGGCCAACATGGTGAAACCCTGTCTCTACTAAAAGTACAAAAAAACTAGCTAGGCGTGGTGGCGCACGCCTGTAGTCCCAGCTACTTGGGAGGCTGAGGCAGGAGAATCTCTTGAACCCAGGAGGCAGAGGTTGCAGTGAGCCAAGATTGTGCCACTGCACTCCAGCCTGGGCAATAGAGGGAGACTCTGTCTCAAAAAAAAAAAAAAAAAAAAAGGTACAAAAAAATTAGCCGGGTGTGGTGGCAGGCAAGTGTAATCCCAGCTACTAAGGAGGCTGAGGCAAGAGAATTGCTTGAACCTTGGAGGCAGAGGTTGCAGTGAGCCAAGATTGCACCACTGCACTCCAGCCTGGGCAACAAGAGTGAGACTTTTTCAAAAAAAAAAAAAAAAAAAAAAAAGAAACAGAAGGATAAACTGGTGAAATCCTATATGCTGAAAATGATGAACAGAAGTTAACAAGAAAGAGAAAAACAATGCATAAAGCAAAAAAATGAAGATATTGATTGTGTATTGAAAGAGCAGATCCATCTGGCTGAGCACGATGGCTCACACCTATAGTCCCAGCACTTTGGGAGGCTGAGGTAGGTGGATCACTTGAGGTCAGGTGTTCAAGACCAGCCTGGCCAATGTGGTGAAACCCAGTCTCTACTAAAACTACAAAAATTAGCCGGGCATGGTAGCAGGTGCCTGTAATCCCAGCTACTCTGGAGGCTGAGGCAGGAGAATTTCTTGAACCTGGGAGGTGGAGGTTGCAGTGACTTGAGATCACGCCACTGCACTCCAGCCTGGGTGACAGAACAAGACTCCATTTCAAAAAAGAAAAAAAGAAAGAGTAGATCCATCAGCATCGTACTGATGGATCCATCCAGCACGTGCCACTTAATGGTATACTGAAGGTGAAACAAGCAAGATCTATCACAATGAACAGAAAATTTAAGGAAACTGAATATTCAACAGGCTGGTTGCAGAATTTTTTGGGGTGTGAGGACAGGGTCTCACTCTGTCACCCAGGCTGGAGTGCAGTGACATAAATATGGTTGACTGCAGACTCAGCCTCCTAGGCTCAAGCGATCCTCCCACCTCAGCCTCCCAAGTAGCTGGGAACACACACACATACACCATTATGCCAGGCTAACAAGTTTTTTGTAGAGACAGGGTCTTGCCATATTGCCCAGGCTGGTCGTAAACTCCTAGGCTCAAGTACCCTCCCACGTTGGCCTCCCAAACTGTTGAATGTAAAGATCTGTGGGCCAGGCAACATGGCAAGACCCCATCTCTTCAAAAAATTTTAAAAATTAGCCGGGCATGGTGGTGTGCACCTGTGGTCCCAGTTACGTGGGAGGCTGAGTTGGGAGGATCATGTGAGCCCAGGAGGTCGTGGCTGCCATGAGCCAAGATCACACCACTGCACTCCAGCCTCGACAACAGAGCAAGACCATGCCTCAAAAAAATAAAATAAAATAAAATAAAAAAGAAAGAAAAGAAATGCAGATGACTCCGGAGGAAACATTTTAAAAAGCTGTCCAGGAGAACGCCTCCTTTTCCCTAGGGGACCCACTTCCTGCTCCTGCAACTGCTTCTGATATTTCTTCTCACCTTAAAAAAAATTACAGTGTTCAGTAATCTTTTAATCAAAACACTGCATCATAGGTGGAGACTGAATGCCTGCCATTTGTGGTAGCTGTTTTTTGTTTGTTTATTTGTTTTGAGACAGGGTCTCGCTCTGTCACCCAGGCTGGAGTGCAGTGGGGTGATCTTGGCTCACTGCAAGCTTCCTCTCCTGGGTTCAAGCGATTCTCCTGCCTCAGCCTCCCGAGTAGCTGGGATTACAGGCATGCACCACCAGGCCCGGTTAATTTTTGTATTTTCAGTAGAAACAGGGTTTCACCCTGTTGGCCAGGCTGGTCTCGAACTCCTGACCTTAAGTGATCCACCCGCCCCGGCTTCCCAAAGCGCTGGGATTACAGGTGTGAGCTACAGCGGCTGGCCTGGTGGCGGGCGGGGCGGGGGGCGGTGGTCGCTGTTGTTTCACAGCTGATCCAGGTTTTCTGGTGATGCTCCTCTGCTGCTTAGTTGCCCTGAACACATTACTTTTTCACGGTATTAATGGCATAGCATATATTTTGCTGTGAAGTACTCATACGTGAATAAGCATAAGAAAGTATTGCTTATCAGTAGCATATACATTTACAGTCTGGAACAATGGTTAGGCCAGCCAACTAGAGATTGTCCACAAGAGTGGCTGAGATAGTGACATCTTTGCTTTCTGATGGTTCAATGTACACAAACTTTGTTTCATGAACAAACTTACTTAAAATATTGTATACAATTACCTTCAGACTATGTGTATAAGGTGTATATGGAACATAAGTTAATTTCATGTTCAGACTTGGGTCCCATCCCCAAGATATCTCATTATGTTTATGCAAATATTCCAAAATCCGGAAAAATCCCAAATCCAAAAACCATCTGGTCCCAGGCTTTTCAGATTAGGAATATTCACCCTGTAGTAATTTGCCCAAGGTCACATAGCTACTAGCTGGTCGAGACAGGACCACATCTGCCTGTCTTCAAGCTCGAGATTCTTAAGCTACCACACCAGTCCGTTTGTATAAATTCTATTTGTGCCCGGCTTGGTGGCTCACGCCTGTAATCCCAGCACTTTAGGAGGCCAAGGCAGGTGAATCATTTGAGGTTAGGAGTTCGAGACCAGCCCGACCAACATGGTGAAACCCCATCTCTACTAAAAGTACAAAAAAATTAGACCGATATGGTGGTGCGCGCCTGTAATCTCAGCTACAGAATAAATTTGCGTCATAATTTGCACGATTGATTTAATGTAGTTTTGGCGGTCTCATCACACAAGCACCACCAGCTCCTGACACTGGGAGGAGAGAACGTCTTCAAGGTCCGGAAACTCAAGGACGTGCTGATTCTGGGAGCTTTCAAAAACTATTTTTGGGAAACCCAAATCCCGGTCTTCAGCCAGCGTTGCCTGCAGTTGCTAGGCCTACTCACAAGGGGGAAGCCGACGCTGCACTGCGCAGCCAAATGCGCCTCTCTTCCTCTTGTTGATCTCTGTGGTTAGCCTGGGGGGGAAAAAAGCCCGCCTCCTGGCCCATAAGGCCCTGGGCCGGAAGCTCCGCTTTCTCTTCCTGCACTCCATCATGGCGGTGAGTAGCTGGGACCTGGATTTGCTTTCTTTTATCCGTCGCCATCCATGGCAGGCCGAGCTTGCGGGGTCTACCTCGCCCGCAGCCCGAGGAGTATGGACTCCTCAATGCTTGCGGGCCCAAAACTGGCAGAGCCGTTCGAGCCAAGGACGCAGGGTTGAATTCTGTCACTTTCCCTGCCATCATTTTAGGAGCGGCTTCGGGCAGTTGCCGGGAGAGCTCAGAAGCACGGTCAGGAGCTGCAGCTAGGGCAGATGGGGTGAATGGAGGGTTCTGAGGCAAGGGTCCGGGCCTTTTCCTGGTTCTGGGGACTTGAAACTTGCTCGGTGCTAGGAAACCTTAGCTGGTTGCTCGGCTTAGGGAAGGTGCCAGCCTTTAGACAGCTTCCGAATGGGATGCTGTACGTCGCATAACCGCGTGTTTCCTGTTAACTCAGCAGTTAAGTTCTATCCCTCGCTTACCCCCCTTAGTTTGCCTTACAGTGGGGGCGCTCTTTGTTATCCTGAGCCTCTTAGGGTTCGATCTCAGTGTCCGTAACTTTTAACAGTCAACACCTGTCCTGAATTTTCTATTCACCCGTTCCGTTCGTGGAGGAAGAATAGGTCCGGAGCTGACGTCGTTCCTTGATGCGTCCCAAACACAGTGATACCTTCTTCGTTACGATTTGGGATGAGCAGAAATAAAAATGCTATGCAGATAGAAAGTAGTAAAAACTCAGAGCTCTCGGCTGTGAGTATATTGACTGCTGCTCTTCCCTGTTGCAGCAGGATCAAGGTGAAAAGGAGAACCCCATGCGGGAACTTCGCATCCGCAAGCTCTGTCTCAACATCTGTGTTGGGGAGAGTGGAGACAGACTGACTCGAGCAGCCAAGGTTTTGGAGCAGCTCACAGGGCAGACCCCTGTGTTTTCCAAAGGTGAGTAGTGACAAATGACAGGGCTGCCCGCTTGGGTCGCCTGGTTGTTTCTTAATTTACCTCCTGTCGAGTCTGTTTAGAAAGTGACAGTCGGCATCACTTAAAGCGTTAAATTCATGAGCCGACCAAAAAGTATCTTTGTTTTCAAGATTGCATGTGGGATTGGAACACTAGATTTTATATGAGCAGATCTTAAGCTAGGGCTAGCCCAAGTAAAGATTTTCCCAAGTAACTAGGATATGAGATAGAGTGGAAATATCAGGAACAAAGTAAAGATCATTAGGTCTGATTAGCAGTTAGGGTTATATAGGCTGCATTAAGAACAGGGCTGTACAGGAGCATGAGAGGCTTCAGTGGCCTATGATAGTGCTACTACACTACAGCCTGGTTGACCCTATCTCAAAAGTTGTATACAGATTACCTGGGTTTAAGTGATGGCTTCATCACTTGCTGGTCTGACTCTGGGCTCTCTGGACCTCTGCTTTTTTATTTGCATAAAGAGGGTGTAATACTTGATAATTGTGGAAGCTAAAATGAGTTGTATATGTGCCGTTGCTTTAGAATGGTGAAATATGGCAAGTCTTTGGATTCCACTCCTGCTTTTTATTACCAGTTGTGCAAGTTAATAAACCTCTCAAAACCTCACGTATAAAGGATAACAGTACAATAAGGTTTTAGCAAGTACTAGATAATTGTCAATAATGCTTTATTTTCTTTGGAACATGATAATCATACTGGTGACTTCTTTGGCCTATTCTGGTTGTGAACTTGCTCTTCCTGGAACTTTGGCATTATGACTGTTCTTAACTGCTGAAGGATGGCTGGATGTCTGGAAATGGGAAAATCTGTGCTGTGGATGAAATCTTATGAATAGATGTAGGCGACACTAATTAGAACACCACTTAGAGTGTGGATGAATACTTAATGTCTCTTTAAGTCATGGAGATGGTGTTCTGGGAAGGAGGTGAGTGTAGTGGGGGTATGATGGCGTCTGACTCCTTGTTACCCCCTTCCTGCAGCTAGATACACTGTCAGGTCCTTTGGCATCCGGAGAAATGAAAAGATTGCTGTCCACTGCACAGTTCGAGGGGCCAAGGCAGAAGAAATCTTGGAGAAGGGTCTAAAGGTGAGGCTAATCCCCTAATGGAGTGATATTAGTGAGCACCCCCTTAATAACACAAGTAGATAAGTTACATTTAATGTTCTGTTCTTTGGTTCCTTGATATTTATTTAAGCTTCTAAAAGGCTTTTTTACAATCAGCAGGGTTAAACTATTCTTGGTGGTTTAAGAGATGCTTGAGACCGGGGACAGTGGCTCAACGCCTGTAATCCCAACACTTTGGGAGGCCAAGGCGGATAGATCATTTGTGGCCAGGAGTTCAAGACCATCCTGGCCAATATGGTGAAACACCATCTCTACTAAAAATATAAAAATTAGCCAGGCTTGGTGGCAGGCGCCTATAGTCCCAGCTACTCGGGAGGCTGAGGCATGAAAATTGCTTGAACCAGAGAGGTAGAGGTTGCGGTGAGCTGAGATCACGTCACTGCACTCCAGCCTAGGCCACAGAGTGAGACTCTTGTCTAAAAAAAAAATGGATGCTTGGGAGTCATTTCATTCCTCTGCTTTCTCTGGGTTTTTTTCTGCTCTTTGGAAGCTGGGAGAGGTCATTTTGGGTAGTTGGGGTGTAGTGAGGAAGTCAGATTGTGTTCCTAGCCAAGTTTTATTAACTTCTGTTTTTGCTCTGGGGTGCATGTTGCAGGCTGAGCTATTAATAGTTATTTGGGGGTGGGAGGGAGTTGATGACGAGGAATGTTATTGCTGCATTTTTCTCCACAGGTGCGGGAGTATGAGTTAAGAAAAAACAACTTCTCAGATACTGGAAACTTTGGTTTTGGGATCCAGGAACACATCGATCTGGGCATCAAGTATGACCCAAGCATTGGTATCTACGGCCTGGACTTCTATGTGGTATGAATATTTCATCTTTTCCCGCTCCTGGTCTATGAGGAGAGGGGAATCTTTATTTTTTTTCATATGTGGTATGTTGGTGTTTACATGTGGAGTTGCAGCTTTGAATATTGTCTGCCTTTGTGTTCTCCTCCCCGTTGGGAAAATGTGCCTCATTTGTGGCAAGTGTAAAGATGCAGCACTGAACAAGATGGACAAGATCCCTGCTGTGGGAGAGCTTGCAGTCGAGGATCTGTAAAGCACCCACATGGCTTAAAGGTGGATGAAGGAAACTGTTCCCTCCAGCCAGTGATTTGAAACTTTGGAGAGAGGCAGTATTGGTGCCACATTTGGTCTGTGGGTTGGCTGCACTGAGGCTCTTCTTCCCCTGATTCTTCCTATAGAAACAGCTTTGGGTGATGCAGTGGTTTGATCAGGAAGGGGGTTTTAACATAGAAATGACCTTTTGTGTTAACTGCTGTGTTTTGGTCCAACAATAAAAACTGAATAGCCTAAATCAGAAGTCCTGACTAGCGTGGAACCTGAAAGATGGTGACACCCTCATTAGACAGACAAGTAATAAGATTTGGATATTCACAGGATGTTGGAGGAACAGCACACCTTTGGGAAGCACTTTTGAGCTGAAGCAGAAGGAAGAAAGTATAGATACATATTTGTGCTTCTCGGAGTTTTATGTTTTCTACACTGCTGGTGTGGCTAAAGATTTTTAAATGTTATTTAAAAAAAAATGTTTTGGAGATTGGGGAGCAGGAATGGGGGATCCTCAGCACCACTGGAAGATAGGCTGGGGTTGGGGGGAGGTGCTGAAAGTTCCAGCCTCCATAGCAAACCTATAGTATGGCTGTGTGTTGTGTGAGATGCTGGTGGCAGCTTTGTCAGACACTGAGATCAGGGGTCTTGCTCCAGAATCCATTAGGCTGCCAAGTGACTCTTGAAGATCTGTCTGTAATGTGAGTCTTGTCCATCTGCTCTTGACTCTGAGCTGGCTAGGTGACTGTTGGTTATTCCTGGGACAGGTGCTGGGTAGGCCAGGTTTCAGCATCGCAGACAAGAAGCGCAGGACAGGCTGCATTGGGGCCAAACACAGAATCAGCAAAGAGGAGGCCATGCGCTGGTTCCAGCAGAAGGTAAAACTGATTTATCTCAAGTGAAGTGGTGGAATGTGGTGTTGGTGAATGGAGTTGGGATTTGGGGATGCAAAATATAGGACTATTTGCTGGGTACCTTCTTTAAAATTAGAATATTGGGCACCTTGATAAATCAGGGGCTTCCAGGGATGATGGTTTAAAAGAATATCCAGAACTAGGCCTCCCCACCACCATGAATGGGGGTAGCTGGAAGGGGAGGAATATGGCTTTAACAGGAGTCCCCTTTCTCAGATGATAGCACGGTTCAGCACAGTGTAAAAACCAGCCAGCTTCCTACTTAGTCCAGAAAAGGATGGGATTCAGAGCCCAAGTTCATGTATCAGTCAGATTTGAATTCTCAAAAGTTAGCCATTGCTGCAATCTCTGCTGTTGCCTCCTGTTCTGAAAAATCAAATCTCTTCTCTTTCAGTATGATGGGATCATCCTTCCTGGCAAATAAATTCCCGTTTCTATCCAAAAGACCAATAAAAAGTTTTCAGTGAAATGTACAATTCTGTTGTGTGTTCTGTGAAAGGATCCTGGCCATATTCAAGTTCTTGGACCTCAAGCCACTTAAAGCTTCGATGGGAGTAGCTGGTAACAACCCTGTCATCCTCTGATTGGATGCTAGTATTTCCTGGCAGATCCAAGTCCAAGCTTCATAGCATCCATTGCCTGTGCTTGCCACACCTTGGTTGATGCGCTGTGGCCCAGTAGCCGCATTTAGAGGGGAGGGTTTGGTTGATGTTGGGGTTTGAATTTAGAGCCTTGATTAAGCAGAGTGCAGTGCTCCTGTGTTCCAGGAGGCTCCCTGCTATTCAGTGATTCTGTTCTGTACTAGAAATTTTATAAGCATTGATGTGTCATGAAGGAATGATAGGCTTTGGTGTGATGTTTGAGATTAAATTTAGACTTAACTGTTCAGGCTCAGGTTTCTTTAACAACGAGAATATAAGGTTGTTGGGAGGCAATATGTGTAGATAAGAGGGCAGTCTTTCCATTTCCAGCCCTCTCGGTGAGTTGTTACTCTGCCCCAGTCTCCTTAACTGTATCAGGAGGCAATAATAGTAATATCTGTCAGAGGATTAAATGATCTGTCAGAGGATTAAATGATTTAATATGAAAAGCTCAGACTAGCACCAGGCACATAGTGCTCAAAAGGGGGTTTAGTTTTTGTGTTTGGTTATATGAGAAATGTTACTTCTGCTAGCTTTGGTGCAAAAATGGAAATACTTTCTCTGTGGTGATTGTCTTTTTTTCTTTTTTTTTTTTGAGACGGAGTTTTGGTCTGTCACCCAGGTTGGAGTGCAGTGGCGCAATCTCACTGCAAGCTCCGCCTCCGGGTTTACGCCATTCTCCTGCCTCAGCCTCCCGAGTAGCTGGGACCACAGGTGCCTGCCACCACACCCAGCTAATTTTTTTTTTTTTTTTTTTTTTTGTATTTTTAGTAGAGACGGGGTTTCACTGTGTTAGCCAGGATGTGTCGATCTTCTGACCTCTTGATCCGCCCGCCTCAGCCTCCCAAAGTGCTGGGATTACAGGGGTGAACCACTGCGCCTGGACCCTGTAGTGATTTTCTACATCTCACTGAAGCCGACACTCAGAAGCCATCATTTTTGTGTATTTGTTTATTTGTTTTTGTTTGTTTTTTTAGACAGTCTCCCTTTGTCACCCAGGCTGGAGTGTGCAGTGGCACAGTCTCTGCAACCTCTGCCTCCTGGGTTCAACCAGTCCTCCCACCTCGTCCTCTTGAGTAGCTAGGAATACAGGCATCCACCACCAAGTGCAGCTAGTTTTTTTTTTGTCGGGATGGGGGTTTCACCATGTTGGCCAGGCAGGTCTTGAACTCAGCCTCCCAAAGTGTTGGGATTACAGGTATGAGCCACTGCACCTGGCAAACGCCATCATTTTTCTGACACAATACTTGGCCATTGGTTCATCATTTTCAATTTCGGGTTTAAATTTTGGAGCACATGTTAATTCAGTTAAAAAATTTACTAATTTCTGACTAATTAGAGTTCAGTTGTCCTTGGGCCACCCATTCATTGCTGTTCAGAAGTTCTCAAATTTGCTGCTTTTGTAGGTATTTTGAAACCTGCAAGTAGATTATTTGGTGTGTCTCATTTTTAAAATGAAAATAAAGTTACCTTACCCAGTAAGATGAGTTCTAGTTGGTGAAAGGGGAGAATCATGGAACATGTTGCCATATACTTTTTTATTTCATTTAAAATATAAAATGTGCATTCATATCTCAGTCTTTTACTACAGGGCCAGGGCCCCCACCTCAAATGGGGTGAAGGAGTCTCATTCTTAAAATTCAGCTTCATTTTTATAGCGGGGAACCATACTTGTTTTTACTAACTTCTGAATTAAATAATACTCAATAAAGATGTTTAAGAACAGACTTGGTGAATGGATAGGTAATTAGTTCTGGGTGCGAAGAACAAATACTAGTTTTACCTAAATAAAGCATTTCAGAAATACAAAATCTAGAAAGTCTCTCAGTTTTAACAATATAAACCTGCTGAGCCTTCATTTGGTCCTTGTGTATGGTTTGTGTACTCAGTTGACTTAACTTCCCATTAAAAAAAACTGCTGTGCTCCTGACCCAGTGGATAAAGCACTGTTGGGAGTTCAAAGAGCTAGCCAGGTTTTAGTCCTGACTCTAACTAGCATTGAGATTTTGGGTAGGTCATGAAACATCTGAAGGACTGGAACCATTAGACACAGACTCCTATCCAGTAGCTAGACAGCTTGCCCCTATTCTGGCTAGAAGCTTGACTTGCAAACAAATGTCCTACTGGTATCTAAAGCACTGTCATTTGTGGTTGAGCTTGTACCAAGTGGGTAGATAGGATCGCCTGGTAGTTTGTTAAAACTCATGGGCCCTACCTCAGACCTACTGAATTAGAATCCTAACAAGATCTGCAGGTGATTTGTACGCATACTAAAGTGTAGAGGTAGTGGCCAAAAAAAGCAGGAAGGGCATGATACCCAAGGAGGTTTCCTTAATACAATTCAGTTCTTATGAAGTTCTTACTGTGCAGTTATTCTTGTTTCTTTAGCTGCCACCCATGAAAGCCTGGGAGTGGACCCTGTCTCAGGAAAAAAAAAAATTGATCAAAAATTATACTCAATAATTACAATACTGAGGGGACAGTGGGTTCTCTTTCACTATTAGAAACACCAAATAGTAAACACAGCTAAGGCTTTTTTGTCTTTTAAACATAGTTGGGAGGTGTTCTTTTTCCCTTTAACAGTTGCGTTCTCAGTACATTGCAGTGGCTATACAATATTTCATTCTGGAAATGTATAGGACATAATTATGTAGTTGGCACTAAATGTCAGGAATGTCAGTTTCATTAAACTGTCCAATAGAGGCTCTTTTATCCTGCTCTCTTGGCCCTCGGTCCAGTGAGTACCTTTAAGGTCCTTGCAAGGTATCTTGAGCTGTTGTTCAATGGTGTGGTATTATGGAAAGAACACTAAACAGGAAAAAGTGTTTGTGTTTGAGACAGGGTCTTGCACTGTCATATGCTGGAGTGCAGTGGTACCATCACGACTCACTCCAGCTTCAACCTCCTGGGCTCAAGTGATCCTGGTACCTCTATCTCCCGAGTAGCTGGGACTACAGTTGCATGCCAGCATGCCCAACTATTTTTTTTTTTTTTTTTTTTTTGGTAGAGAAAGGGTCTCACTGTGTTGCCCAGGCTAGTTATCCATGTTATGATTTTGGTTCTGCTTTTCCTACTAGCATTATGACCATAAGCAAGAAACCTGGCAAGTTAGTCTGGCCATCTAAAGTGGAGCGTGTTGGATTTTGCGTATAACCCTTTATCTTCTAAATTGTGTGCTTAAGCTTTCTTTTCTTGCAGTTTAACACTGGCTAGTCCTAACCTGCTAAACTCAATGCAGATGCTGAGGTTCTCCAGCCAACTGGTGGGTGAAGACCAGAATGAGTAGTCTGCCAAAGGCAACTGAGTCCTAAAGGGTTAAGGCCCAAGCCTTGTGGGTACTCTGGCCCAGAAACCACCCACATAGGTAATTTAAACTGCCAGCCACTGAGGACCAAGCTAGTGCCTGGGGTTACAGAACTAATCAGAGCTGCTTGTTATGGAAAACACAGTGTGATTGTCAGAGGGGAATCCAGCCTAAGGCACCTGGAGGGTCCCAGGAGAACGGAACTTGACTCTGCTTAAGGTGGCAAATGCAGGAAAGCTTGGGAAACAAGTACAGATGGTTTGTTTTCACCAGTCAGTGAACCAAACTGATGACCTGTGATTATACCAGTTGACCTTTGTGTAACGATTTTAGGATGTTTTGTAATTATCTTTTGTCAAGATTGATACTTTGTGTGTGTGTGTGTGTGACGGAGTCCTTCTATCACCCAGGCTGGAGTGCAGTGGCGCATTCTCAACTCACTGCAACCTCAGCCTCCCGAATAGCTGAGATTACAGGCGCCCGCCACTGTGCCCAGCTAATTTTTATATTTTTAGTAGAGATGGGGTTTCACTGTGTTGGCCAGGCTGGTCTTGAACTCCTGACCTCATGGTCCACCTGGCTTGGCCTAAGATTGATACAATTTTGTATGCAATAAGTATGTAAGTAGTTACCTGGAATCTAAAAGGAGCTTGAAAGGCAAAGGCATTCAACAATAGGCACAAGTGAAATTCTAGACCCTCTCAGTTACCCTGCTGAATGTATTGCTTTGATAACATGACTCAACTCTTTGAAATGCTCTGATGACTGCCTCTGGAATACAGTGCTTTATTACATGGCATATCATAGTGGTTAGAGCACAGAGTTTGGAATTTAAGGGTAGGGGGGTGAAAAGAGGTTGATTAATGGGTATAGAAATATAGTTAGAGGAAATAAGACCCAGTGTTTGATAGATCAATAGGGTGACTAATTAATGACTTGTATTTTAAAATAGAGAATTTTTTTTTTTTTTGCACTCTGTCGCCCAGGCTGGAGTGCAGTGGCACGATCTCGGCTCACTGCAAGCTCTGCCTCCCGGGTTCATGCCATAAAATAGAGAATAATTCTAATGTTACCAGCATAAAGAAAGATAAATGTTAAGGTAGTGGATATCCCAGTTATCCCGATTTGATCATTATACATTGTACGAATGTATCAGAATACCACATGTACTTCAAAATATGTACATCTATCTTGTATCAATAAAAAAAATAGGCCAGGCACAGTGGTTCATGCCTGCAATCTCAGCACTTTGGGAGGCCTAGGTGGGCAGATCACTTGAGTTCAGGAATTCGAGACCAGCCTGGGCAACTTGGAGAAACACTGGGTGTAGTGTTGCACACCTGTAGTCCCAGCTACTCAGGAGGCTGAGGTGAGAGGATTGCTTGAGCCGGAGAGGTGAAGGTTGCAGTGAACTGGATCATGCCACTGCACTCCTGCCTGGGCAACAGAGGGAGACCCTGTCTCAAAAAAATAAAATAGGGTGTGGTGGCTCACACCTATAGTCCCAGCACTTTGGGAGGCAGAGGCAGGAGGATGGATTGAGTCCAAGGAATTTGAGACCAGCCAGTGAGACCCTGACTCTACAAAAGTAAATTAGCCAGGTGTGGTGGCATGCACCTGTAGTCCTCATTATTTGAGTTTGAGGCTGAAGCAGGAGGATCCCTTGAGCTCAGGAGTTTGAGGCTGCAGTGAGCCATGATCGCATCACTGGGCAACAAAGCAAGACCCTGTCTCTAAATTAATTAAAATAAAATTTAAGCATCTCAAATGCCTTGCAGGAATGTGGGATACAGTGCTCAGAATGGTCCCCGTCAGATAGTATAGGCTTGTTTTCTGTGAAGAGCCTACTAACTGCCACCTGGTGTCCCCTTCCCGCCCTGACATTAGGAAATAGTTGTGCAATGGTGGTTACTCTCAGGGTGGTCACCCAGGCAAACTCCAGAGGAGGATGTACTTTCACTGATTAGCCTTCTAGCCCCTTTTCCCCAAATCCCCAAGGAAGGCTGGGACTCATGAAAATGGAGTTGGCCTTTACTTGTCAACAATTGAGTAAATCCTAAATAGGGACAAACATCCAAGTAGCTCCTGAATTATAATTAAAGGAAAAACATTTCTTAAAATGGAAGGCATATGTACCTTGTAGTGGACATTCTGTAATCTCAGTTACACGGCCGTGTCTTACTCTATTGCCAGTGTCTGTCCCTTGAGACCAGCTTGTTGCTCAGATTGGACACAGCAACACTGCCGCTGACTACCTGGGTGAGAAGGTGGGCAAGTCAGTCAGCCTCTCGGCCTCAGGTCTTGTATAAAATAGGTTTAACACTTACCTTATAGGGTTACTTGCAGGAATTAAAGATAGTATATGTAAATCAGTATATATAGTAGGAGCTGTTTATTATAAATATTATGTAATAATTGAGTATATTCTTGATATTCTGTGGTAAACTTAAATTTAAGAGATTTTATTCTGTGGCTTGAGCATCATTCTTTGCTGGTGAAGAAAAGAAGACGAGGAATTCATTTAATATTTGAGTGCTTGCCTGCCTGAAGCATAGCATTGAATGTCCCTGCTGCTAGGTGAGCAAAAATAAGTATTAATACTTGTGCTTCTTCTGCCTGCTTTTCAGGTAGAAAAAACTCAGTGCCCCTCTTTGACATTATTTAAGATTTCTCCTCACTGTAACAGTATAGTGACATTAACTATGCTTTTACAAATCATTTCTTACCACCACCAAAAAAAAAAAAAAAAAAATTGTACCACCTGAGGGCATTCCAACCCCCTCCTCCCCAAGTATAGGAAAACACTGGATGAGTTGGGTCCTGGCACCTGTAGTCCCAGCTACTCAAGAGGCTGAGGGGCGAGGATCACTTGAGCCCAGGAATTTGAGGCTGCAGTGAGTCATGATCACATCACTACACTCCACCCTGGGTGACAGAGTAAGACCCTCTCTAAAGAAAAAAAAAAAAGACCGGGTGCAGTGGCTCATTCCTGTGATCCCAGCACTTTCGGAGGCTGAGGCTCAGGTGGATCACCTGAGGTCAGGAGTTCGAGACCAGCCTGACCAACATGGTGAAACCCCATCTACTAAATACAAAAAATTAGCCAGGCATGGTGGTGGGTGCCTGTAATCCCAGCTACTTGGGAGGCTGAGGCAGGAGAATCGCTTGAACCCAGGAGGCAGAGGTTGCAGTGAGCTGAGGTTGTGCTGTTGCACTCTAGCCTGGACAACAAGAGCGAAACTCCATCTCAAAAAAAAAAAAAATATATATATATATATATATAGTATATGTTAGGCACATACACACAGATTCCTGAACTCTTCTCAGAAACTTGGTTTTTGTAGGGCTCAAGAATTGACATTCTTAGAACACTGAAGGTTGAGAATCATTGTTTTCTCAACAGCAGTGGCTTTCAAAGCTTTTTTTTTTGAGACAAGACACTCTGTCATCTAGGCTGGAGTGCAGTGGCGCAATCTCGGCTCACTGCAACCTCCACCCCTCCAGGTGTAAGCAATTCTCTGCCTCAGCCTCCTGTGTAGCTGGGATTACAGGCATGTGCCACCATGCCCAGCTAATTTTTTTGTATTTTTAGTAGAGACGGGGTTTCACCATCTTGGCCAGGCTGGTCTTGAACTCTTGACCTCGTGATCCAGCCACCTTGGCCTCCTAAAGTGCTGGGATTACAGGCGTGAGTCACCACGCCCAGCCTCAGAGGTTTTTGACTACAGTTCACAGTGAGAAAAAAAAAAAATCAGAGTAGAGGAAGGATAAAAAATGTATTTTATATATCACTACATACATATATACTCACCTCTGGAAAAACTTCATGAAACAACCTCACTACAGGTAATGCAGTCCTATTGTATAGTCTGTTTAATTTTTTTCTTTCCTAATGCTGATCTCTCTCTCTTTTTTTTTTTTTTTTTGAGACAGGGTCTTGCTTTGTTGTCTAGGCAGGAATGCAGTGGCATGATCTCAACTCACTGCAACCTCTGCCTCCCAGGTTCAAGTGATTCCCCTGCCTCAGCCTCCTAAGTAGCTGGGACTACAGGTGTGCACCACCACACCTGGCTAATTTTTGTAATTTTAGTAGAGACAGGTTTTCACCATGTTGGCCAGTCTGGTCTTGAACTCCTGGTCTCAAGTATCTGCCGCCTTGGCCTCCCAAAGTGCTGGAATTACAGGCGTAATCTACAGTGCCCGGCCCCTAATGCTGATTCTAACCCATTGTATTAGTCTGTTTTCACACTGCTATAAAGAACTACCTGAGACTGGGTAATTAAGAAAAGAGATTTTAATGGACTCATAGTTCCACATGGCTGGGGAGGCATCAGGAAACTTAAAATTATGGTGGAAGGGGAAGCAAGACATGCCTTACAGGGTAGCAGGAGAGAGAGAGCACGAAGGGTGAACTTTTAAACCATCAGATCTCGTAGGAACTCTGAGAACAGCACGGAGGAAACAGCCCCCATGATCCAGTCACCTCCCACCAGGTCCCTCCCTCTACACATGGGGATGACAATTTGAGATGAGATTTGGGTGGGGCACAGGGCCAAATCATTATCACCCATTAAGGAGATTGTTTTTTGAGACAGGGACTTGCTCTGTCACACAGGCTGGAGTGCAGTGGTGTGTTCACAGCTCGCTGTAACCTCTAACTGGGCTCAAGTGAGCCTGCTTTGGCCTCCCAAGGTGCTGGAATTACAGGCATGAGCCACACTACACCCAGCCCATTAAGTAAATTTTAATCCGTGGTTTGAAAAACGCAGTGTGTGATGTTGATCAGGTTTTAACCCCAGAGGCAGAAGTTCTGAGCTAGAAGAACCTTCAGAGGTCATCTAATCCACCAGTCCCTAAGCCTTGCACAGTACTGGGCTGGGTATAGGAGAATTACCTGAGATATCTGTTTAAAATGTGCATTCCAGGCCCCAACTCCAGAGAGCTTAAAATGGAATGAAGGACTGATTAAAGTTTAACAAGCTTCCTAGGTGAGTTGTATGCACAGCCAGATTTGAGAGTTCTTCAATGCAACCCTTACCACTAAAGGCCCTCCAGAATGGTGGAGGGTTTGAATTTGCCTCTGTTGTATGGAGGGGAGGCTCTCTCGGTTTGAAGTTAACACCTTCAGGTTACTTAGGAAATACAGTTATTTACCTGATACTTTGTTTAAAAGTCATAAAAGAACTGTCACTACTGAATTTGCAGGTTTGACATGTTTATTGTATTACTTTCTAGTATACTAAAATAAAGATGTAACTGTCTAAAAAATGTGTCTGACCGGGTGTCATGGCTCATTTGGAAGGATTGCTTGAAGCCAGAAGTTTGAGACCATCCTGGGCAACATAGCAAGACACCCATTGCTACAAATTTTTTTTTCTAAATTAGCCCACCAGGCTGCCAGGCTCGGTGGCTCATGCCTGTAATTCCAGCACTTTGGGAGGCCAAGGTGGGTGGGTCACCTGAGGTCAGGAGTTTGAGACCAGCCTGACAAATATGGTGAAACCCTGTCTCTACTGACAATACAAAAATTAGTGGGGTGTGGTGGCAGGTGCCTGTAATCCCAGCTGCTCAGGAGGCTGAGACAGGAGAATCACTTGAACCCGGGAGGCAGAGGTTGCAGTGAGCCAAGATTGCACCATTGCACTCCAGCCTGGGCAACAAAGTGAGACTCCGTCTCAAACGAATAAAATTAAAAATAGGCCGGGCACGGTGGCTCACGCCTGTAATCCCAGCACTTTGGGAGGCCGAGGCAGGCAGATCACAAGGTCAAGAGATGGAGACCAACCTGGAGAACATGGTGAAACCCTGTCTCTACTAAAAATACAAAAAAAATTAGCTGGGCGTGGTGGCATGCACCTGTAGTCCCAGCTACTCAGGAGACTGGGGCAGGAGAATAGCTTGAACCCGGGAGGCAGAGGTTGCAGTGAGCCGAGATTGTGCCACTGCACTCCAGCCTGGGTGACAGAGTGAGACTTCGTCTCAAAAAATAAAAATAAAAATTAGCCAGGTGGGCCGGGCGCTGTGGCTCATGCCTGTAATCCCAGCACTTTGGGAGGCTGAGGCGGGCGGATCACGAGGTCAGGAGTTCAAGACCAGCCTGGCTAACGTGGTGAAACCCGTCTCTACTAAACAAAGTACAAAAAATTAGCCGGGCATGGTGGCGGACGCCTGTAGTCCCAGCTACTGGGGAGGCTGAGGCAGGAGAATGGCGTGAACCCGGGAGGCGGAGCTTGCAGTGAGCCGAGATCACACCACTGCACTCCAGCCTGGGTGACAGAGCGAGACTCCGTCTCAAAAAAAAAAAAAAAAAAAAATCAGCCAAGTGTAGTGGTGCACATCTTTGGTCCCAGCTACTTGGGAGGCTGAGACAGGAGGTTCGCTTGATCTCAGGAGTTCAAGGCTGCAGTGAGCTGTGACCACTGCACTTCGTCGTGGGTGAGAATGAGACACCTGTCTCTCTTTTTTTTTTGAGACGGAGTCTCGCTCTGTCGCCCAGGCTGGAGTGCAGTGGCCGGATCTCAGCTCACTGCAAGCTCTGCCTCCCGGGTTCACGCCATTCTCCTGCCTCAGCCTCCTGAGTAGCTGGGACTACAGGCGCCCGCCACCTCGCCCGGCTAGTTTTTTGTATTTTTTAGTAGAGACGGGGTTTCACTGTGTTAGCCAGGATGGTCTCGATCTCCTGACCTCGTGATCCACCCGTCTCGGCCTCCCAGAGTGCTGGGATTACAGGCTTGAGCCACCGCGCCCGGCCGAGACACCTGTCTCTTTAAAAACAAAAGAAAAGAAAAAGGCCAAGCATGGTGGCTCATGCCTGTAATCCCAGCACTTTGGGAGGCTGAGGCAGGTGAATCACTTGAGCTCAAGAGACCAGCTTGGGCAACATTGGTGAAACCCCATTACTACTAAAAACACAAAAATTAACCGAGCATGGTGACAGGCACCTGTAGTCCCAACTACTGCAGGAGAATTGCTTGAACCTGGGAGGCGGAGGTTGCAGTGAGCCAAGATCACACCACTGCACTCCAGCCTGGGAGACAGAGCAAGCCTTTGTCTCAAAAAAAGGGAAAAAACAAAATAAGAAAAATTTTAGAAAAGTGTGTCCACTAAAGTCCCTTATTCAGTAACTTTCTTTTGAGTGTCTACCATGTGCTGGGCACTGTTTAAGGGGCATAGGGTGCATCGGTGAACAAAGACAACGATCCCTGCCTTGGAGCTTACATTCTAGCGGAGGGAGACAGACAATAAGCAATCCAAGAGTAAATGTTAGAGAATGTTATAAGATGGTATGTGTGTTGGGAAAAGAAAACGTAGAGTGGGGTGAGGGTGAGGAAAGGCTGGTCAGAGGAGGCTTCACTGAGAAGATGAGATTTGAAGTGGGTAAGGGTTGGGCACTTGGATCTGTGAGGAGGAGCTTTTGGAGAGATGGAAGAGCTAGAGCAAAGGCCTTCAGGCAGAGGCGCATTATAGCACCGAGCCCACTACAGCTAGGCAGCATGAGAGGGCAAGAGGAGGGGGTCAGAAGTGATGGGCAGCCGCTGTGCAGGCTGTGTAGGCTGTTCGAAAGACTGTGGCCTTTACTGAGCGAAATGAATCACTCCTTGCTGAGTTGGCAGAGGCATCGCATGATCTGACTTCCATTTTAAAACTAACTGCATATAAAGAACAGAATATGGGGGGCAAGGGTGGAAGCAGGAAGACCTATCAGAAAGTATTGTAAGCTGAGTGCCGTTGTGCAACTGTAGTTCTATCTGCTTGGGAGGCTGAGGCAGGAAGATGGCTTGAGCCCGGGAGGTTGAGCCTGGGAGGTTGAGCCCGGGAGGTTGAGCGCAAAGGAGACTAAGAAGGAGGGACCAGTAAAGTAGGAGAAAAACCAAGTGCCTGGTAATCTGGAAGTAGAGTAAGGGTATGTGAAGGAGGAAGGATGATGAACTGAGGTGAGTGCCCCCAAAGAGTCCAGTAAAATGAAGACTTTGAATTAGGCATGAACTTCTCAGCATGAAGGCCTCTCGTGGCCTCCCTGGAGCAGTGCTGCCGGGGTGATGGGCCAGAAAGCCTGAGTATAGTGGGCTTCAAAAAGAACGTGAGGAGAGTGACTGGGGACAACTGGTAGACAATGCTTCCAAGGAGCTCTGCTGTCAAGGGGAACAAAAGTGGGAAAAACTTTCTATGACTGGGAAAGTCCAGTAGAGAGAAAAATTGATGTGGGAGAAGGGAGACCTGCAGGAGCAATATCCTTGAGTGGGTGAGAAGGGTTGGTTTGTAGCACACAGAGAGGGTTTAGACTTGGATAGAAGCGTAGCTGGGGTGTTAGTGATAAGTTGGGAGCCTGAGTGTGAGTGCACATGTTGGCTGGTGGTGGATATGGAACGGAGTTCTGTGGATGTGCCCGGTCGCCTCTCAGGCCTCTTAATGCTGAAGTACCCTAAGGTTCAGTCCTGGGTTCAGTTCTCTTCTCATTGTTCTCATTTTCTCAGTGAAGTAGAAATAAAGGTAGGGATGATTCACTGGGAGAGTCCTGCACCACTAGGGAACTCTACCTGAGGGCTGGACCCTCAGTGCAGCCTCTGTGGGTAAAGAAATAGGTTTGAGAGGTAAAGGGCCAGGCTCAAGATCACACGGCTGGTTAGTAGCAGAGCCAAGATGGCCCAGATGGCCTGGTTTCATGCCTGGCATCTGACAGATCCATAAGAAACAAATCATTTCACTGTCTTGACAAGGTTGAACCCTTGTGGCTCTTCCTAGTAGTGTCTCCATCTCCAGGTCTGTTCTGATACAGAGATGTCCTGCGAGCAGCTCTTTCCTGTCTGTCTGTTCTCTCTGGATTCTGCCTTGCCTGCCTTCCAGCTGCTCTGCATCTTTGTCCTACGAGATCAGTGATGCTCAAACTTGAGAGTACATTAGAATCTCCTGTACGGCTTGTAAAAGCTGGATTGTTGGACCCCCACCCTCAGAATCTCTGATTCAGTAAATCTGGGGTGTCTGAGAATCTGCATTCCTAACAAGTTCCCAGGTGATGCTGAGGCTAATCCCGGAACCAAGCTTTGAGAACCACTGTGTTAGACTGTATACATCCCTCTTGAATTCAGGTTCATGAAGGAACTGTGTTAGACTGTATACATCCGTCTTGGATTCAGGTCCGTGAAGGAACTCTGTTAGACTATATACATCCGTCTTGGATTCAGATTCATGAAGGAACTGTGTTAGACTGTATACATCCCGCTTGGATTCAGGTTCCTGAAGGAACTGTGTTAGACTATATACATCTCTCCATCTGTCCTCTGTCAAGCCTTAGGAGTGCCTCCCATTAATTGTGTTCTAAGAATGTTTGCTGAACTCATTCATTCGGCAAATTTTTATTGTGTGCCTGGCTGTGTGTTGGTATCTGGGGGATACAGCACAGAGAAGCCATTCAGCTGTTAAGGGGTATAGTGGAGATTGAATCCAGGCAGTCTGGCTCCAGAGGCCATGCTGTTAATCACCACCTTAATACACCAGCACCATACTGACCCTTCCTCATTGTCATCAGAGAGATTGAAAGAGAACTGGAAAGAGAATGACTTTCTCACTTTGTGATTCATTGTTAGTTAATGTGGTATCCATGTGGCATCTAAAATCATTTGTGCTGCCAGTAGTGCCACCCCACACTGTAGGATACAGCAGGTTAGAACACAGGGTGACATATGGTGTGGCAGGAGTTTGCTTAGGTAGTTCTGTGAGCACTGTGTGAAGGAGTGGCTGGTGGGGACGGGGGCAGATTACAAAAAACCCATTTGATTTATATCTATTATTATGAGCAAACCAAGAAAAGAAAAGAGTTTGGAGAAAAGTCATCTCAGGCAAGGCAGTAGTGATCACTAAGGTAGGGAAGCAAGAAAAATATTAAGTATTTGGTATGCCTGGAGTTGAGAGAGTGTTGGGGGCCTGACAGGAAACAGGGCTGAATTGACTAGATTTTTGAAGGGCTTTGAACATCAACCTAAAGAACCTGAACCTGATCTTGAAATCCAGTCAGCTGCAATGGGAAGGGCATGGGCTCTGGAGCCAGAGATGTGGGATGGAATCCCAGTTCTGGCTCTTAATAACCTTGTGATCTTCATGACTTTCTTAATTTCTCTGAATTCAGTTTCTTGGGTAAATAGAACTAAATATTCCTATTTGATTTGGTTATTATGAGGAGCAAAAATAATGCAAGTACCTGGCATATAACTGACACAAATGGTCATAACTATTATCAGTTACCTTTATGTTTCGAAATCTCATCCTAGCAACAGCATACAGGGGACAAGGGCAGTGTCCAAGGCAGAGGCGGAAGCAGCAGGAACATTTTGCCATATTCCTGATGAGAGATGGTTTGGCCTAATTGAGGCAGTTGGAGAGGGGGTGGCAAGTAAAGATAGTTGAGTGACATCTGGTGTTAATTACTGCTGTTTACATGCAACCATGAAAGTCCATAGCAAATTCTAATTTCTAATTTTGCTGAGACACCCTAACCGATGTCTGTTATGAAAGTCATCTGCTAGTGAAGGTGATGGAAGAGGTGAGAAAATGAGGCAATCTAAAGAAAATGGTTTCTGAGACAGAAACCAGCTGGAGATAGAGGAGAGATTCATCAGAGACTGGGATCCATGATGGGAGGCAGCCTCTGTGTAGACAGTACTGTTTATTCTGCAGCAGAGTTTGAAAAGCCATTTGTTCTCATCATTTTCATCCAGTATAAAAGTTACTTATCAAAGAAGTCAGGCAAAAGTTGGAAAGATAATTTCATTATAAAGCACTGTAGTCCTGGATTTATATGATCAGTGGGTATCCAAGGGTCTTTTTCTAGTTATATTTTATTTCATATTCCAGAGACAGTTATATGGAGGCATATACTTGGGAATTCTCAAAAATCTTTCATCCTCTAGAATATCAGATGTTTTCAGTAGAATTGACAAGCATTGGTCTGTAATTTTCAAGTCAATACTTTTCTCATGTTTTTGAAGATGGTAACAACAAATTTGAAGTTAATCTAGTGTAGGTTCTATAAAGCAATTACAGAATAAGGAGCTTGGCTTGAGATCCGTTAATCTTAATCTAGTATCCTGGTCCAGTCTTTCAAAGTACCTGCCACTGATTAGAGCATATCTGGAGGACTATGGTCAGTTCAGAGGTTTGTATTTGAAGAGGGAAGTTGACATATTAAAGCAAGGTCCAGGCCGGGTGCAGTGGCTCACACTTGTAATCTCAGCACTTTGGGAGGCGCTGGTAGGGGGAACACTTGAGGCCAGGAGTTCGAGACCAACCTGGCCAACATGGTGAAACCCCGTCTCTACCCAAAATACGAAAATTAGCTGGGTGTGGTGGTAGGCGCCTGTAGTCCCCCCAGCTACTTGGGAGGCTGAGGTACGAGAATCACTTGAACCCGGGAGGCGGAGGTTGCAGTGAGCCATGATCATGCCACTTACGCTCCAGCAAGACTCTGTCTAAAGAAATAATAGTAATAAATAAAATAAGGTCCAAGGAAGGCCACTGGGTATAAAGTATATAAGGTGTTTTGACTGTCTTCAATAGTTTGCACAAACACATCTCATTCATCCAAGCTAGAAGCAAATACTTGTTTTTTGTTTTTTTTTTTTCTTTTTTTTTTGGTGGGGGGACGGAGTCTCGCTCTATCACACAGGCTGGAGTGCCGTGGCATGATCTTGGCTCACTGCAAGCTCCGCCTCCCGGATTCATGCCATTCTGCTGCCTCAGCCTCCTGAGTAGCTGGAACTACAGGCACCTGCCACCACGCCTGGCTAATTTTTTATATTTTTTGTAGAGACGGGGTTTCACCCTGTTAGCCAGGATGGTCTCGATCTCCTGACCTCGTGATACGCCCGCCTCGGCCTCCCAAAGTGCTGCGATTACAGGCATGAGCCACCGTGCCCGGCCATAAATACTTATTTAAGCTGCTGAGTTCAGCCTAGACTGACTTCCACTGAGGCATAACAGCCTTTTATAGCATAAAATGCTGTTAGAGCTGAAATGAAAGGATACTAAATTCAGACCTGCTAAGTACTGTTGAACTTGGGCTTGTGTATTAACCTCTCTGAACTTTAGATAATAATATTGCACAGGATTACCAGGAACTAAGTGAGATCATATTGGTAGCATGTCTGCAATACAGTAGGTCCACAGTAAGCATTGGTTCCAACATACTTACAGGCAATTTCTAAACAGCCTTTGTATCCATCATTCTAGTTATTCATCTAGCAAGTATTTATTGACGGCTGCTGTATTTCAGGCACTGTCTAAACTCCAAGTATACTTATGGAGCTTACATTTATCAAGCAAATATAATGTCAGGCCGGGCATAGTGGCTCACGCCTGTAATCCCAGCACTTTGGGAGGCTGAGGCAGGTGGATCACCTGAGGTCAGGAGTTTGAGACCAGCCTGACCAACATGGCGAAACTTCGTCTCTACTAAAAATACAAAAAAATTAGCTGGACATGGTGGCAAGCGCCTGTAGTCTCAGCTACTCAGGAGGCTGAGGCAGGAGAATCGCTTGAACCCGGGAGGCAGAGGTTGCAGTGAGCCAAGATCGTGTCACTGCACTCCAGCCTGGATGACAGAGCGAGACTCCGTCTCAAAAAAAAAATTAAACGTCAAGCATTGATCAAGTGGGATGAGAGGTAAATACGTAGAGAATGATGGAAGGTGTTAAAAAGGGTGGTTGGGGAGATCTTGGGAGGTTACATGTGAGCAGATCTGAAGGAAGTGAGGGAAGCAGCCTTGCGACTATCCTGGGAAAGTGCATTATAGACAGAGGGAGCTTGCAAATACCTTGACATGAGAAAGGACTTGGCCTCTTGAGAAATAGTAGGGAGACCAGTGTGACTGGAATACAGGAAGGGAGTGGTAGGAGAGAAAGAAAAGAGTCTGGAAGGGTGCAAGGCAGACCAGTTAGGGCCTCAAAGGCCATGACAATAAAGACTTTAGTGTCTTGTTTTTTTTTTTTTTTTTTTTTTTTTGAGACAGAGTCTCACTGTCACCTGGGCTGGAGTGCAGTGGTTCAATCTCGGCTCACTGCAACCTCCACCTCCCTGGTTCAAGCGATTCTCCTGCCTCAGCCTCCTGAGTAGCTGGGATTACAGGCACGCACCTATTTGAAGACTGAATTGACACCATTTGTTGATGGATTAGATTGGTTAAGGGGCCTCAGAATGGCATCAAGATTGCCGCCTAGATTCTTGGCCTGAACAGCTGTGTGAATGGCCATGCTAGTTCCTCTTGGGGAAAGACTGCAAAAAGAGCAAGTTTAAAGATAGAAAATCAAGAATTTGGTTCTAGACACATTATACTTGAGATGCCTTTTCGCATCTAAACGAAAATGTCACATAAGCAGTTGAGTACGTGGGAAAATCGATATAAACTTGGGAAGTTACCAAGGTATAGGATGAATCAGCTTATGCACAGTGTGTAGCAAAGTGCTTCTCAAACTTTAGCAGCCTCACAGATCTCCTAGAGAAGTTATTAGAACATAGACTCGGCAAGGTGCAGTGGCTCACGCCTGTAAATCCCAGCACTTTGGGAGGCTGAGGCAGGCGGATCACGAGATCAGGAGATCAAGACCATCCTGACACGTGAAATCCCGTTTCTACTAAAAATATAAAAAATTAGCCAGATGTGGTGGCGGGCACCTATAGTCCCAGCTACTTGGGAGTCTGAGGCAGGAGAATCACTTGAACCTGGGAGGCAGAGCTTTCAGTGAGCTGAGATTGCGCTACTGCACTTCAACCTGGACGACAGAGTGAGACTCTGTCTCAAAAAGAAAGAAAAACAAAAATCATAGACTCTTGGGCCCCTAGGGATTCTGATTCGGTAGATCTTCGATGGGGATGAAAATTTACATTTCTAGGCCTGGCATGGTGGCTCATGCCTGTAATCCCAGCACTTTGGGAGGCCAAGGCAGGTGGATCACCTGAGGTCAGGAGTTCGAGACCAGCCTGACCAACATGGTGAAACCCTGTCTCTACTAAAGATACAAAATAAGCCGAGTGTGATGGTGCATGCCTGTAATCCCAGCTACTCGGGAGGTTGAGGCAGGAGAATCGCTTGAACTTGGGAGGCGGAGGTTGCAGTAAGCCGAGATGGTGCCATTGCACTCCAGCCTGGGCAACAAGAGCAAAACTCTGTCTCAAAAAGAAAAAAAAGAATTTGCATTTCTAACAAGTTTCCAGGTGATGCTGATGCCACTGGTCTTCTAAGCATTATTTATTTATTTGTTTGTTTTTGAAGTGAGATCGGGAGCTGTTAGAGAGTTTTCAGCTGAGGAGGGCATATGACTACATTGTCTTTTATTTAAGTTTCAAATATGGGATCTTGCTATATTGCTTAGCCTGGTTTTCAACCCCTGAACCTCAAGCGATCCTCCTGCCTGGGCCTCCCCAGTAGTTGGGACTACAGGCATAGACCACAGTGCCCAGTCCCCATTTTCATTTTTGAAAAGGTGACTGTACTGGCAGTGTGGAGAATGGGTTGCAGGGGTGGAGATGGCAGAAGCAGAGAAACCAAGTGGAAGCTTTGGTCGTAGTTGCATCAAGATGCTAAGGCTTAGGCTTGCTTGGGCTTATGCAGTGAGCACCAAGTCTCCTGGAGGGATCAACCGACGCTGGCTTACTTTTACAGGTCTCTAGGCACCGTTCTGCCTGGTGTCCTGCTCTTTTCCATAGAGGGCTCAGTCCCATAAGACTGCCCCCACTTCAGATGCCAGTCACAACTTGGTTATCACTTACACTTCTGACCAACCGACTATGAGTCACGGCTCCCACTACCCCTCCTTGGGTTCAATTAATTTGCCTAGAGTGGCTCACAGAACACAGGGAGACACTTACATTTGTGAACAGCCAGATGAAGAGATGCAAAGGCAAGATATGGGGGAGCGGACACAGATTCCATGCCCTTCCTGGGCACACCATCCTCCCAGCACCTCTCCCCAAGCATCCTTTGGGTGGAACTTGATGCTGGCCTTTCCCCCTCTGCATTCAGTTTGTCCTTTCTCTATCTCAAAGAAGGTACAGTATCATACTGTAGAGGACAAGTGTCTAAAAATCATATGCCTCAAGTAATTATCTTTTTTTAAACAGATAGCCGGAGCCTCATTTACTTTATACTGCCTTAAGTCACAGAACGAGGGAATGACAGAGTCAGAATTTGAACCCAAATCTCCTCAATGCTTTGCATTATACCCTGCTGCCTCATGAAGCCGTATAACCTTAGGTAAATCTTTGTGCTTTCCATTTGTTTCCTGCCCGCTTCAAGGGAGATCATGTATGTGAGAGTGCCAGGCAAACCCCACCACAGTGTAGACCCGTGAGTTGCTGCCATCATCCATGGGGTCACGTGGTCAGTGTTTGTCAATGTGTCTAATATTTCTTATCTAGGAATAGTAAAGAATCTCTCAGCTTTTTTTTTTTTTAGATGGAGTCTTGCTCTGTCGCCCAGGCTGAAGTACAATGGCACGATTTTGGCTCACTGCAACCTCTGCCTCCCAGGTTCAAGTGATTCTCCTGCCTTGGCCTCTCGAGTAGCTGGGACTACAGGCTCCCTCTACTGCGCCCGGCTAATTTTTGTATTTTTAGTAGAAACGGGGTTTCGCCCTGTTGGCCAGGCTGGTCTTAAACTCCTGACCTCAGATGATCTGCCCACCTCAGCCTCCCAAAGTGTTGGGATTACAGGCGTGAGCCACTGCACTGGGCCAGAATCTCTCAACTTTAATTGTGGGCTGAACCTCTATGGAGAGAATGTGTGTATAATGAATTCCTCTGTGCTCTAGGATATATTCCTTTGGTTCTTGTTTTAGAAATTTCCCTCATGCTGATGTAAAAAAAAAAAAAAAAAAAAAGATATTGTCATGTCTATCAGCTGAGCACACACAGGGGGATTGAGAGGAATGGAGAAAGACAGGAGGAGGAGGTAAGGAGAACTAACACTCATGGCCAGTGTGTACCTCCTTTGTTCTAGGTGTTTGACATATTTGAGATCATCTTTACAGTTGTCCTATGAGTTATATATAACATTCCTGTTTTACAAGAGAAAAGAGAGCCTCAGAGTCACCACCAGGAAGTGGTGGAACTTGAATTCTAACACTGATCCTTCTGATTCACAGTGACTCCTCACACTGTGCTCTGTTGCCTCAAGAAGAGATATGAAGCATAGATCCGTGGGCTCAATTTTGTTTGGTTTGGTTTTTGAGACGGGGTCTTGCTATGTTGCCCAGGCTGTTCTCAAACTCCTGGGCTCAAGCAATCCTCCCACTCATTCTTCCAAGTAGCTGGGATTGCAGGCATGTGCCACTGCGCCTGGCTCAGTTTTATATGATTCTACCAAGTAGCTTCAGATAAGAACATAGGGAAGATGAAACCCCATGTAAAGGCATGAATGTCAGAAAACTTAAGGAAACAAAAACATGGCTTGCATCTGTAGCTCAGCTATGTGGGAGGCTGAGCCCAGGAGTTGAAGACCATAGCATGCTGTGATTGAATCTGTGAATAGCCACTGCATTTCAGCCGGGCAGCATGGCAAGAGCTCATCTCTAAACAAGAAAGAAAGAAAAAGGCTGGGCATGGTGGCTCACGCCTGTAATACCAGCACTTTGGGAGGCCGAGGCAGGCGGATCACGAGGGAGTTCAAGACCAGCCTGACCAACATGGTGAAACCCCATCTCTACTAAAAATACAAAAATTAGCCGGGTATGGTGGTGTGCACCTGTAATCCCAGCTACTCAGTCAGGAGGCTGAGGCAGGAGAATCTCTTGAACCTGGGAGGTGGAGGTTGCAGTGAGCCAAGATCACACCACTGCACTCCAGCCTGGGAGACACAGCGAGACTCCGTCTCAAAAGTAAAAAATAAAAAAGAAAGAAAGAAGGAAAAAGAAAGGGAGAAAACCAGGCAAATCTATGGGCAGTCTCTCTGGACCTCTGGGAGTGAAAATCCCTGTCAGGAATTGCTGTCACTTTTCTTCTGTGACATCTGCTTCAGGCTTCCAGCCTTCACCCAAGCCGGCTAAATTGCCATTGTTTCATTAATTTAACAAATGTTGATTGAAGGGCCAAGCCCATGCTGGACCCAGCAATGTATCGCCTTTATTCTAGGCGCTTTATTCTAGTTCATTTACTTATGGGTTCACCAGTTATTTAGTGCCCCCACCAGGGATATAGAGATGGTTGAGTCACAATCCATGCCTGCAAGGAGCTCACAGTCTAATGAGGGTACCACACAACGAAACACAGAGGAAGACAGACGTGGCGTCTACCCTCATGGTGCTAGACTACAGTGGAGGAAGTGGGGAGGGAGCATAAACCAATAAAAAGTGGTCAAAAAGTAATACATATTAAGTATACAATGACCATCTGATCCAGCATTTCCACTTCTGGGTATATTCCCAAAAGAATGGAAAGCCCAGGAACCAATATTTGTGCACTGATGTTCATAGCGGCCTTATTCATAATAGCCAAAGGTGGAAACAACCCAAATATCTGTCAACAAATGAATAGATGAACAGAACGTGGTCTGTCCATACAATGAAATATTACTCAGCCTTAAAAAAAAAAAAAAAAAAAAAGGAATGAAATCCTGATACATACTACCATTTCGGTGAACCTTGAAAACATTATACTAAGTGAAATAGGCCAATCAGAATAGGACAAATATTCTATGATTCCACTTATGTGAGATACCTAGAGTAGTCAAAGTCATAGAGACAAAAATAGAACTATGGTTGCCAGGGGTTGGGGAAAGAAAAAATAGGGAGTTATTGTTTAATGGGTGCAGAGTTTGAGCATGGGATGGAAAAAGTCCTGGAGACGGATAAGATGGATACTGGTGATGGTTGCGGTGCGGATCTACATAACGCCACTGAATAGCTTACCTAAATGTTAGATATATGTATTTATTTTACCACAACGCAAAAAAGTAATATATTTGAGACTTTGTCGTGAAGAAAATGAAATTAAAAATTATGAAAATAAATTCATTTTATATTTAACCAACAAAAGGTAATACAAATAGTAGTCATATAATAGCCATCGTGGTCAGTGCTACAGAGAGTCCTACCTGGTGTTGGGAGAGAAGATGGCAGGTAAACCTGCTCAGGTTAGTGGGGTTCTGAAACCAAGAGGGGCTTCATCAGGAGAATGGCATTTCAACTAAGCCTTGAAAGAGAAAGCTTGGTGAGAAGGGGTGGGTGTTTGTGGAAGACAAGACATTCCAGGCAGCAGGAACAGCAAGGCGAAGGCCAGAAACAGGAGCGCCCCTTTGGTGGAGTTGAGGAATTACAAGGTTTGTATGTGGAACACAGATTGGGGGAGTGGAGGTTGGACTTGCAAAGGATTTTAGGCTCCTCCTAGGAGCAAGTGGAATCCATCAAAGAGTTTGGGCAAGGGATTTTTATTTTTAATTGGTAAGCCCCTTGATTTGGTTAAGTAGAAAGGGATGGAAAATAAAGTTTATTGAGGGGTTTCTATGTGTCAGCTGCTTTACCTACCATTCCCTTCTTGGGTAGAAGCCCTGTGAGGTCAGAATTACTAGGAGATGAGTTCCTTGAGGACAAGGATTCAGCATTCTCAACTCGCTGATACTAAGTAGGACACTTGGCACAGATGACGTACTCAATAATGATCCACATGGTTGATTTTACAGATGAGGCTCAGGGAGGTGAAGCCATGTGACCCAAGTGAGCAGGTGAGGAGGAGGCCCTGTAGCCTAGGAGCTGTGCCAACCCTGAGCCCATAGTCCCTTCTAAACCATGCTACACATTCCACAACCCCAGATGTCCCTGCTGTTTTCCAGAGCCTCTTCCCTGAGTCCCTCCTTCCCAGAACACTGGTGTGTGTACCCCTAGGCCCAAGGGGTGGCCAAGGGGCATCTGTTTGTGAGTGTGACTTTGCACTTAGGAGCTGGTGTGATCCCTGGGCTGAACGTGAGGTCCTGTGGTGCAGGACAGAGACTAGGGCAGGTATTCATTTCCTATTTCTGCTGTAAAAAAATTACCACGAACTTACTATCTGACATTCATGGAGGCCAGAAGTCCAAAATGGGTCTCACTGGGCTGTAATCAAGGTATAACCGTGGCTGTGTCTTTCCTAGAGGCTCCAGGGAGAATCTGTTTGCTTGCCTTTTCCAGCTTCTAGAGGCCACCTGTGTACCTTGGCTGGTGTTCACCGTCAAAGCCAGCGATCCCATCACTCCAGCCTCTGCCTCTTTCACCACATCCCCTCCGACTCTGACTCATGCCTCCCGCTTTCACTTAGAAGCACCCTTGTGATTACTTTGGGCCACTCCAATAATCCAGAATAATCTCCCTATCTTGAGTCAGCTTATTAGCAATTTTTTATTGTATTAAAATAAATACATTTGTAATATACATTGAAATGAGGTCTTGCAACGTTGCCCAGGCTGGTCTCAAACCCCGGAGCTCAAGTGATCCTCCTGCCTCAGCCTCCCAAAGTGCTTGGATTACAGGTGTGAGCCACCGTGCTTGGCCTGATTAGCAATTTTAATTCCCCCTTGTCATGTAAGATAACATATTCACAGGTTCCTGGGGTCAGGGTATGGACATCTGGGGTGGGGAGGGGACATTATTCTGCCTAATGCAGGTGCGAAGAGCAGGGTGTAGGTCAGGGGCTAGTTCTCCTTGTGTCACCATATCCCCCAAGAACTCTTAAGAATCTGAGAATGTTAAATTTAAACCTAGCCCCAGGTCATTATGAAGGTATATTCATCAAGGTAAGAGAACAGAATAGGATAGGATAGAGTAGAAACTGTATTTAATGATTTGTTAGTTTTTAACTTTTAAATATTTAGATAAATGGTATGTGGACCTCATGTATGCACTTTTTCCATCAGCCATGCAAATATTAGAGGTCCATCTAACCTAAAGTCACATAGCTGGTGAGGATTCAAATTAGAACACAGATGTGTTACTTTCACCACACAAGGCCCCTCTTCAAGGAGAAGTAAGGCACTGTCTTACTCAGCTTCGAGGCTCTGTATCTTTGCCTGTTTCCTGGTGGTTGCAGGCTATGTGCTCTGGAAACTCCTGCTGAGAACCTGGCCTCCTAGCCCTTCTGAAGCTGCAGTTCTTCTCTCATACCGTGTATTGTCCTATGTGAATACCTCTCATACAGACCCTCCACTGGGCTGTTCAAGTCCACATACTTATGGGTTCACCAGCTAGTTAGTGCCCCCAGCAGGGATACAGAGATGGTTTAGTCACAGTTCCCGTTTGCAAGGAGCTCGCAGTCTAGTGAGGACACCACACAAAGAAATAGACAGTGACGACCATGCGAGAGACTCTTCCAGTGATGGCTGCGCGATAATCTGGGGCAGATCTGGGGTGGGGTTAGGTAGAGGCTGCTCAGAGGAAGTGATTCTCAAACAGAGTCTTAATGAGGCCAGGAGGCTGAGGGCTAGAACTTTGAGTTGGCATATTTATAGACCCTGAGGCTACAACGGGGCAAGTTCGGGAAATCCCAAATCTGTCATGATGACTAGAACAAAAAGTAAGAGGCGAGAGGGGCCAGAAGTAAGGCTTAAAACACTAAGAGCCTCAGCCCAGGAATGGTGGCTCATGCCTGTAATCCCAGCACTTTGGGAGGCCGAGGCGGGTGGATAACTTAAGGTCAGGAGTTCGAGACCAGCCTGACCAACATGGTGAAACCCCATCTCTCCTAAAAATACAAAAAAAAAAAAAAAAAAGTAGCCAGGCATGGTGGCGCATGCCTATAATCCCAGCTACTCGGGAGGCTGAGATGGGAGAATTGCTTGAACCTGGGAGGTGGAGGTTGCCGTGAGCTGAGATTGCGCCACTGCACTCTAGCCTGGGTGACAGAGCAAGACTATGTCTTTAAAAAAAAAAAAATGCTGGCTGCAGTGGCTCATGCCTGTAATAGCACTTTGGGAGGCCAAGGTGGGCAGATCATCTGAGGTAAGGAGTTCAAGACCAGCCTGACCAACATGGAGAAACCCTGTCTCTACTAAAAATACAAAATTAGCCAGGTGTGATGGCACGTGCCTAAAATCCCAGCTACTCGGGAGGCTGAGGCAGGAGAATCGCTTGGACCCAGGAGATAGAGATTACAGTAGGCTGAGATCGTACCATTGCACTCCAGCCTGGGCAACAAGAGCGAAACTCCATCTCAAAAAAACAACCAAAAAAAGCTAAAAACATTTGGTCTGAGTCTCTTAAGATACGGGGATTGGTGTTGGGATCAGTTTTAACGCTTCCCAGGTGACTCTAATGTGTAGCCAGGGTTGAGTACCAGGGCCACAGGCCATAAGGGAGCATTGAAGGGTTTTACTCGAAATCAGATTTGCATGTCAGACTCAATTTGAACTGACAGCTCTGCAGGAGATGGGTGGGGCAGGGTGCAGAGGGTGGTTGTGGAGAGGCAGTTGCAGCTTAATCCAGGTGAGAGAGAATGAGATGGAAGAAGCAAATGGGTTTTGAGGGAGTTTAGGAAGATACCATCAACAGGATCTGGTGAATGGAGGTGGGTGGGTAGGCAGGTCAGAGTCCAGGAAAGCCCCCTGACTTCAGACTTGAGCCACTTGGTGAATAATGGTGCCCTTTCCTGGAGTGGGAAGTAGGGACAGAGACAGGTTTAGGGAGGGTTCCTTGCTGACTAATGTTCTTTTTTTTTTTTTTTTTTTTTTGAGACAGAGTCTCGCTCTGTTGCCCAGGCAGGAGTGTAGTGGTGCGATCTCAGCTCACTGTAAGCTCCGCCTCCCGGGTCCACACCATTCTCCTGCCTCAGCCTCCCAAGTAGCTGGGACTACAGGCATCCGCTACCACATCCGGCTAATTTTTTTGTACTTTTAGTAGAGACTGGGTTTCACTATGTTAGCCAGGATGGTCTCGATCTCCTGACCTCGTGATCTGCCCGCCTCAGCCTCCCAAAGTGCTGGGATTACAGGCGTGAGCCACCGTGCCCAGCCTCTTGCTGAGTAAAGTTCTAACCGGCCTCTATAAACAGCTGTCTGATCTCTTTTTGGGCTTTTTTTTTTCTTGTTTCTTTCTTTTTTTAGACGAAGTCTTGCTCTGTCACGCTGGCTAGAGTGCAGTGGCGTGATCTCGGCTCACTGCAGCTTCCGCCTCCTGGGTTCAAGCTGTTCCCCTGCATCAGTCTCCTGAGTAGCTGGGATTATAGCTGCCCACCACCATGCCCAGCTAATTTTTGTATTTTTAGTGGTGATGGGGTTTCACTGTGTTAGTCAGACTGGTCTCGAACTCCTGACCTCATGATCAGGCCCCGCCTCAGCCTCCCAAAGTGCTGGGATTATAGGTGTGAGCCACTGTGCCCGGCCCCTTTTTGGGCTTCTTACTCTTTTTCACCTTGCCTCAGGCCCTGAGTAGTTCCAGCTACTTTCATTTTTTCTTTACCACCTTCCGTATTCAGTCCATCCACTTGTAAGAGCGGTGGAGGGCAGCAGGGGAGGCATCACTTGTCCCACAAAACCTGACTGCACTACAGGGCAACAGTCTCTTTAGCCACTCTCCTCCATGTTGCCCTGAAGATTAACACTCGGGGCCTTTTTCTTCTTTTAAATAAAAAATAAAAGGATGGGTGGGGGAATAGGGAGAAAATTTCTGTGACACTCACTTAAGAACATTTGGAAAATACTGAAAACAAAATCACTTATATCATGCCCATATAAATCCAATCACTGCCATCGTTTTGGTGTGTTTCCTAAGACGTAGATTATTTTGTTTTTTCCTTTTATAATTGTAATCATGCTAGTGAAACTGAATAGATTATAAAAACAAGAAGGCAGCTTAAGAGAGACAGTTGATGTGTGGTACAGGAAAATATACCCATTGTAGGCAAGGGCATGGAAAACAGGCACTTCTTACGGTGTTGGTGGAAATGTACATTGGCAGAGCCTTTCTGGAGGAGAACTTTACAATATCTATCAAAATCATAGACGCGTGACTTTGACTCCAGAATTGTACTTAGAATTATCCTACAGTGTCCAACTACACAAATTTAGGTGAGTGCATCAGTTATTTTTTAAAGAAGGAAAAACTAGGCCGGGCACCGTGGCTCATGCCTGTAATCCCAGCACTTTGGGAGTCTGAAGCGGGTGGACTCACTTGAGGTCAGGAGTTCGAGACCACCCTGACCAACATGGTGAAACCCTGTCTCAACTAAAAATATAAAAATTAGCCGGGCGTGTTGGCACACACCTGTAATCCCAGCTAGTCGTGAGGCTGGGGCAGGAGAACTGCTTGAACCCAGGAGGTGGAGGTTGTAGTGAGCCAAGATTTTGCCACTGTACTCCAGCCTGGTGACAGAGCAATACTCCGTCTCAAAAAAAAAAAACAAAAGAAAAAAGAAAAAAGAGAAGACAACATACTTATTTATTTATTTATTTTTGAGATGGAGTCTCACTGTGTCACCCAGGCTGGAGTGCAGTAGCATGATCCCGGCTCGCTGCAACCTCCGCCTCCCAGGTTCAAGCAATTCTTTTGCCTCAGCATCCTGAGTAGCTGGGACTACAGGCACGTGCCACCACGCCTGGCTAATTTTTATATTTTTCGTAGACAGGGTTTCACCATGTTGGCCAGGCTAGTCTCGATCTCGTGACCTCATGATCTACCCGCCTCAGCCTCCTGAAGTGCTGGGATTACAGGTGTGAGCCACCATGCCCGGCCATATTTATTCATTTATTTTTCTTCTTTTTTTTTTTTTTGAGATGGAATCTTGCTCTGTCGCCCAGGCTGGAATGGCATGATCTTGGTTCACTGCAACCTCCACCTCCTGGGTTCAAGTGATTCTCCTGCCTCAGCCTCCTGAGTAGCTGGGATTACAGGTGCCCGCCACCACGCCTGGCTAATTTTTGTATTTTTAGTAGAGACGGAGTTTCCCCATGTTGGCCTGGCTGGTCTTGAACTCCTGATCTCAGTTGATCCTCCTGCCTCCACCTCCCAAAGTGCTGGGATTACAGGCATGAGCCACTGTGCCCAGCCTAAAATTTTTTTTTTGTGGAGACTGGGTCTTGCTCGCTCTGTTACCTGGGCTGGTCTCAAACTCCTGGACTCAAGTGATCCTCCCACCTTGGCCTCCCAAAGTGTTGGGAAAATAGGCATGATCCATCTTACCCAGCCTTAAATATTTGTAAGTTAAATAAATTACAGTAAGTCTGCAGAATGGAATAGCATGCTGATATGGAAGGTGCTCCACAATGTATTGTTAAGAGAAGGGTAAGTGGGCCAGGCACGTTGGCTCACACCTGTAATGCCAGCACTTTGGGAGGCCAAGGTGGGCGGATCACCTGAAGTCAGGAGATCAAGACCAACCTGACCAATATGGAGACACCCCTTCTCTACTAAAAATAAAAAAATTAGCCAGGCATGGTGGCGCATGCCTGTAATCCCAGTACTCAGGAGGCTGAGGCAGGAGAATCACTTGAACCCAGGAGGCAGAGGTTGCAGTGAGCCGAGATTGTACCGTTGCACTCCAGCCTGGGCAGCAAGAATGAAACTGTGTCTCAAAAAAAAGAGAAGGGTAAGCACATTGCAGGATGGTATGTGGTATCCCATTGGGGTATTAAAAGCCAACACAGACAGTGCTTCTGTCTTGAAAAAAAGGCACTGATCTGTTAACAGTAGTGAGCATGAAGAGGGAATTGGTGGGGATGGTGAAGTGGGGACTCACTCTGCAGAAGCTACTAGAGGCAAGCAGCCACCTGCCTTGCTGAGATTCAAGCTGTGTTGTGAGACTGCTGGATTCAAGTCTCAGTTCTGCCTCCAATTAGCTGTGTGGCCTTTGACTAGTCATTAACCTTCTGTGCCATAGTTTCCTCACAAATAAAATGAGTTTAGTAGTTGTTTCTATCCCACAGGGTTGAAGTGAGAATCAAGTTATTTAGCTCATGTGATATATTTAAGTGCTTAGCCTATGAATATGCTTAATTAATATTAATTAATATTAGCTAAGTCAGAAATTCTTGAGTTTCCATTCCAGTTTTGCCACCCATTGGGCACATTTCTTAACTTCTTTGAGCCTCAGTTTCCAATTGTGAATGAACAATGTTGATGATAGCATCAACCCTGTAGGGTTTTAAGGATTTGGGATAATAGGATGTCAGTATCTCACTGAAGAAACTGTCCCTGGCCGTAGCTCCTGGCCCCATTGCAGAGTTAGTAATACCAGTCTCTGAATTTTCTCCCTGAGAGCAGATCCCATTAGTCAAGGAGGAGCACACTTCTGTGCTTCTAGGACTAGAGAGAACAGAAGATGATGCAGCAGCCCCAGCGTGGGAGGCCGGGGCAGTAGTGGGGATGTGCTGAAAGACGCAGGGTGCTCTCTGTTGCTCTCAGCTGCAGCCACGTGTTGCCCCATGGAGACTGGGCCAGGAGCCGATAGATCTTACTGTTGCTCAAGAGAAGTTGTGAAATCTCCTCATTTTAAACTCTTGGCAATTATTTCATTTTTGTAAACATTGTGAGAGCAAACAAAACATGTCAGTAGGCTGTATTTAGCCCACAAGCTGCCAGTTTGCTATCTATGTTCTAGGCTTTCTGTGCTTGATTTAGCAAAATATTTACTAAGTGCCTGCTGTACCTGTAGCTCCTCAGTACCTGGTCATGTTTACTGTTCTGCAACCTCAGGCCTGCTGGCTCAGTCATCCTATCAGGTACTAAACCAGTTTAGTGGGCTTGAAATGGTGTTTCAATTCAAATTAAAGTGCAATTTGCAGCCGGGCGCAGTGGCTCACGCCTGTAATTCCAGCACTTTGGGAGACTGAGGCGGGCAGATCACAAGGTCAGGAGATTGAGACCATCCTGGCTAACACGGTGAAACCTTGTCTCTACTAAAAATACAAAAAAAAATTAGCCGGGCGCGGTGGCAGGCGCCTGTGGTCCCAGCTACTCGGGAGGCTGAGGCAGGAGAATGGCGTGGGCCTGGGAGGTGGAGCTTGCAGTGAGCCGAGATCACGCCACTGCACTCCAGCCTGGGCGACAGAGCAAGACTCCATCTCAAAAAAATAAAAAATAAAAAATAAAGTGCAATTTGCATTTCCCTGATTACTGCTGAGTTTGAACTTTTTTTTTTTTTTTTTTAAATACATCTATAGAACTTTCTTCTCCCTCAATAGAATTTTTGTTTTAAGTCTTCAGATCACCCTCTAGGTATGGAGAGATTTAAGGCTTCCCTAGTGAAATATTTCTTTTGAATAACATCACATCCACTAGCCTGGACTCTTGTTTAGGTTTGCGGCCGTCTGCACATCTCAGGAGGCCACGCATCAAGCCCAGTACCGCCACAGAGGGGGGGTTCAGTAAATATTTGAATGAATCT
This sequence comes from Piliocolobus tephrosceles, assembly GCF_002776525.5. NCBI lineage: Eukaryota > Metazoa > Chordata > Mammalia > Primates > Cercopithecidae > Piliocolobus > Piliocolobus tephrosceles. Next base: position 198,981,382 of record NC_045434.1, on the reverse strand, counting down.
TTATTCTTATTTCAAGAGCATATTTCTTCTTTATTCTCTAGTTCTTGGCACAAGTATTATTGATTTAGTTATCAGCGTATTCAGCAATCACAACTCCCCACTTTGGTGAGGAAACACATTTCTAGAGGTTTGCCTGTGTCCTGCCCCATTCAGACCAGGAAGTGAAAGGGGAACCTACTGGCCTTAAGGGAACAATGATTCTTTTTTCTTTCTTTCTTTTTTTTTTTGAGATGGAGTCTGGCTCTGTCACCTAGGCTGGAGTGCAATGGGGCAATCCCAGCTCACTGCAATCTCTGCCTCACAGGTTCAAGTAATTTTCCTGCCTCAGCCTCCCGAGTAGCTGGAATTAGAGGTGCCCGTTACCACGCCCAACTAATTTTTGTATTTTTAGTAGAGACAGGGTTTCACCATGTTGGCCAGGCTGGCCTCGAACTCCTGACCTCAGGTGATCCACCCACCTCAGCCTCCCAAAGTGCTGGGATTACAGGTGTGAGTCACTGCTCCTGGCCTACTGTGACTTCTCTAGAGAGTAGTTCCTTGAGGGCTCAGAAGGTCATGCTAGTTTGAACATAGTGGTTCCATGTGGCTGGTTTTACATCTGTGCTCAGATGATTTGTTTTTTTTGTTGTTGTTGTTGTTTTTGTCTTAAAGGTAGAACACTCCAGTCCCACAGCCCCTTTAATCAGTACCCACTGGGGAGTATTTATGGATGTGTTTATCAGTTTCAGGGTGTCTTGACCAAGATTCAGGAGGCAGGGTATCCCCTGTGAACATGGCCTTTTTCTCTTGGCTCTCCTTCATGCACCCTTCTCAAGCCGTGCTTACATTTCCTCTAACACTGCAGACTCCGTCAGAACTCCAGCCCCTTTACACCTGCTGTCCCCTCACCCGGAGTATCCTTCCACTCACTTCTCATCTGACAAATTCCTTCCTCCTCCTACTTGAAGATCTAGGTCAGATGGTCCCTTTCTGAAACCTTCTGTGGCTCTCCCAGCAGAGTTAGGCCTCCCTTCTTTGTAGACATTCATTAACTCACATACTTGGTTAGCTACCAGAAAATCGTCCTTGCCCTAGAGGAGTTCATAGGCTAGTGGGGGAGACAAACCTAAACATTTAGACAGCCATGCTGACTGCATTAGGGAAGCACTGAGGAGGAGCACTTCACCTGCCTTGGGGGACAGATGACAGGGAAGGTTCCAGAAGGTGGGGACACCTGAATCTTAAGAGTGTGTGGGTAGCCAGATAAGGAACTGACTTGGGCAAAGGCACAGAGGAAACAAATAATGTTGCATGTGCACAACAATGACAAGCAGTTGGTTCTGCTGGAATATAGGCAGGAGCCTGAAAATATAGGACTTTCTATTATATTGACCCATACAAAACTGCATTTTTTTTTTTTTTTTTGAGATCGAGTCTCACTCTGTCGCCCAGGCTGGAGTGCAGTGGCATGATCTCAGCTCACCGCAACCTCTGCCTCCTGGGTTCAAGCGATTTTGCTGCCTCAGCCTCCTGAGTAGCTGGGACTACAGGCATGCACCACCATGCTTAGCTAATTTTTGTATTTTTATTTTTGTGGAGATGGAGTTTCACAGTGTTGGCCAGGCTGGTCACGAACTCCTGACCTCAGATGACCCGCGTGCCTTAGCCTCCCAAAGTGCTGGGATTACAGGTGTGAGCCACCACGCCGGACCTAAAACTGTCATTTTTTTTTTTTTCCGAGATGGAGTTTTCACTCTTATTGCCCAGGCTGGAGTGCAGTGGCATGATCTCAGCTCACTGCAACCTCCACCTCCCAGGTTCAAGCAATTCTCCTCAGGAGAATCCCAAGTAGCTGGGATTACAGGCACCCATCACACCTGGCTAATTTTGTATTTTTAGTAGAGATGGGGTTTCACCATGTTGGCCAGGCTAGTCTCAAACTCCTGTCCTCATGTGATCTGCCTGCCTTAGCCTCCCAAAGTGCTGGGATTACAGGTGTGAGCCATCATGCCCAGCCATGAAACTGCCATTTTTTGTATATCAAAATAGATATCATCAATTTCATGTGGTTTCAAGCTAATATGTCACCCTAAGAATTTTGGACCTTATATTGTTTCCCAAACTTCTGTTGTTGTTGTTGTTGTTGTTGTTGTTGTTATTATTATTATTATTATTATTATTATTTGAGACAGGGTCTCACTCTGTCTTCCAGGGTGAAGTGCAGTGGTGCAGTCGAGGCTCACTGCAATCTTGAACTCCTGGACTCAAGTGATCCTCCTGCCGAAGCCTCCTGAGTAGCTGAGCCTTCAGGCGCCACCATCATGCCCAGCTAACTTCTGTCATTTTTTATCCACCTTCATGATTTTTACCTTCTCTGAGTTCCTGCCTACCTACTATGATCCACTTAATTTTTATTCAGAGAGACTCCCTTTTCTTTTCTTCTCCTTCTCCTTCTTCTTTCTTCTTTCTTATTCTTCTTCCTCCTTCCTTCTTCTTCTTCCTCCTTCCTTCTTCTTCTTCTTCTTCTGCTTCCTCCTCCTCCTCCTTCTCCTCCTTCTCCTCCTCCTTCTTCTCCTCCTCCTTCTTCTCCTCCTCCTTCTTCTTTTCTCCTTTTCCTTCTCCTTCTTCTTCTTCTTTTCTTCCTCTTTCCTCTTCTTTCTTCTTCTTCTTTTTTTCTGAGACAGAGTCTTGCCCTGTCCCCCACGTTGGAGTGCAGTGGTGCAATCTCGGCTCACTATAACCTCCACCTCCCGGGTTCAAGCAATTCTCCTGCCTCAGCCTCCTGAGTAGCTGGGATTACAGGCATGTGCCACCATACCCAGTTAATTTTTGTATTTTTAGTAGAGATGGGGTTTCACCATGTTGGCCAGGCTGGTCTCACACTTCTGACTTCGTGATCTGCCTGCCTTGGCCTCCCAAAGTGCTGGGATTATGGGCATGAGCCACTGTGCCCGGCCAAGACTCCCTTTTCTGACTTAAATTGTTTAGGTCAAAAATTTAAAAAGCATTGTCACCTGTCATATAAAGAATTGTAAAAAGAAATTCAATAAAAACAAATATCTTGCTAGATTCTGTTGCCCACCAACCTCTGCCTATAAATTTCCCCTTCCACAAACAATAGAAGTCTAAGAAATTATTAAGAAGCATGTTGGTTGGGTGTGGTGAGGCACACCTGTAATCCCAGCACTTTGGGAGGCTGAAGTGGGTGGATCACAAGGTCAGGAGATCGAGACCATCCTGGCCAACATGGTAAAACCCTGTCTCTACTAAAAATACAAAAATTAGCTGGGTGTGGTGGCACATGCCTGTAGTCCCAACTACTCAAGAGGCCAAGGCAGGAGAATCGCTTGAACCTGGGAGGTAGAGGTTGCAGTGAGCAGAGATCGAGCCACTGGATGGAGCAGAGATCCAGCCTGAGTGACACAGTGAGACTCCGTCTCAAGAGGAAGCATGTCAGCCGGGTGCAGTAGCTCACGCCTATAATCCTGGCACTTTGGGAGGCCAAGGCGGGTAGATCACCTGAGGTCAGGAGTTCAAGACGAGCCTGGCCAACATGGCGAAACCCGGTCTCTACTAAAAATAACAAAAATTAATTGGGCACGGTGGCAGGTGCCTTTAATCCCAGGGACTCAGGACACTGAGGCAGGAGAATGGCTTGAACCCAGGAGGCAGAGGTTGCAGTGAGCCGAGATTGTGCCATTGCACTCCATCCTGGGCAACAAGGGGGAAACTCTGTGTCAAAAAAAAAAAAAAAGCAGCAGCAGCATGTAATTGGACATTTTGAGAGCACAGACATCAGTTAAGAGGCTAAGAAGGTTCATGGCAATAAGAATATAGAAGAGAAAATGGAAACAAGAAATGTTTGAGAATGAAAATCACTAGGACTAATTGGATATGGTGGGAGAGAAAAGAAGAATCAAGAACGACTTTCAGGGCCAGGTGCAGTGGCTCACACCTATAATCCCAGCACTTTGGGAGGCTGAGGCAGGCAGATCAGGAGTCTCAACTCCTTGAGGTCAGGAGTTCAAGACCAGCCTGGCCAACATGGTGAAACCCCATCTCTACTTAAAAAAATACAAAAATTAGCTGGACATGGTACCATGCACCTGTAATCCCAGCTACTTGGGAGGCTGAGGCAGGAGAAACTCTTGAATCCAGGAGATGGAGGTTGCAGTGAGCTGAGATTGTGCCACTGCACTCTGGCCTGGGCGACAGAGCGAGACTCTGACTCAAATTAAAAAAGACTTTTAGGGTTCTATCCTGGAGGGTTAGGGGCAGGTGATGGTGCCAGCTATAGAGGGGGGAGTGATGATTTAGGAGGGAAGATAATGAGGTAATCTTGCACGTCTTGCATTTGAGGTGCCCATGGTGCCCTCCAATTGGAGATGCCCAGAGTCAGGGTTCAGAGCAGAGCCACTGGGTACAGATAGTCCTCAAGACTGGGGTATCAGCCCTCCAATAGAGGAGTTAAGGAAGCAGCCGTTTTGATGAGTGTTTTGCTGCAAATCCTCCCAGCCTAAGAGTAGATTTTTGCCTTCCTTTATGGAGTAGATGGAGGTCTTGAGGGCAGCAGGATGTTTAGTCCTCTCCGTCTCAATAGCTTTAGCTCACCAGAGGAGAGGAAATTTAAGAAGAAGATGACACACTCCATCTCTAACCTGATAAGTCATAGAGACGGGGGAGTACCAATGGGAAGTGTCCATTCAGATGGATTCTGAACTCTATCCAGGCAACTGAAAGCCTGGGACTAGACCTGTAGATTTGGGTAGTACCAGCCTATATATACATAGTGGTAGCAACCATGAGAGTAGATGAGAATACCCAAAAAGAGTGTGTATTATCTTAAAAGTCATGCAGCCAGGACTATACCCTGAAGAACTACAGCATTCAAGGTAGAGAAGCAGCAAAAAAGGAGAGCATAAAGGTAACAGAAGGAATAGTCAAAAACTTTTTTTTTTTTTTTGAGACGGAGTCTCACTCTGTTGCCCAGGCTGGAGTGCACTGGCACCATCTCAGCTCACTGCAAATCACTGCAACTTCTACCTCCCGGGCTCAAGTGATTCCCAGGCCTCTGCCTCCCACATAGCTGGGACTACAGACTCACACCACCACGCCTGGCTAATTTTTGTATTTTCAGTAGAGATGGGGTTTCACCATGTTGACCAGGCTGGTCTCAAACTCCTGACCTCAGGTGATCCGCCTGCCTTGTTCTCCCAAAGGGCTGGGATTGCACGCGTGAGCCACTGCGCCTAGCCAATAGTCAGAAACTTTTGAAGTTATTCAGGAGAGTAAAGTGTCATGGAAGCCAACAGAATGGAATTTCAAGGAGTGGAGTGATCATAAATGTCAGATATAGCAGAGATCTGCCACAACAAAAACATCTTAAGGTGTTGTCATTGGGATTTCACTGGTGACCTTAGAAAAGTTTTTTCCAGTAGAGTGGTGAGAATGGAAACCAAAATTCAGATTGCACTGAGGGGTGGCTGAGAGACAAGCATAGACAGTGAGCATAGACTGTTCTTTGGGGGAAATATAATATACCTTTGTTTATTCATTCAATAAAGATTTATTGGCCAGGTGCGGTGGCTTATGCCTGTAATTGGAGCACTTCGGGAAGCTGAGGTGGGTGGATCACCTGAGGTGGGGCGTTCAAGACCAGCCTGGCCAATATAGTAAAACCCCGTCTCTACTAAAATTACAAAAATTAGCCAGGTGTAGTGGCACATGCCTGTAATCCCAGTTACTTGGGAGGCTGAGGCATGAGAATAGCTTGAACCTGGGAGGCAGAGGTTGCAATGAGCTGAGATCATGCCATTGCACTCCGGCCTGGGTGACAGGGTGAGACTCTGTCTCAAAAAAAAGAAAGAAAGAAAATAAACAAACTATTGATGGCCTATCTGGCCTTGCATTAGGTAGTGATGATGAACAAAGCAATGAACAGAAACAAAGTCCAGCCAGGCACCGTGGCTCATGCCTGTAATTTCAGCACTTTGGAAGGCCGAGGCAGGTGGATTGCTTGAGCTCAGAGGTTTGAGACCAGGCTGGGCAACATACCGAGACTCCATATCTATTAATCACTGTACTCCCTATTCAGGGCTTCCCTCCAAGCTGCTTCTAGAAGATCAGATGTGTTTGGAGACTCTCCTGATGGCCCTCAATCAAACTCTGTCCCTTTTTAAAAAATTTTGGCTGAGTGCTATGGCTCACACCTGTAATCCTAGCACTTTGGGAGGCCAATGTGGGCGGATCACCTGAGGTGGTGAGTTTGAGACTAGCCTGACCAACATGGAGAAACCCTGTCTCTACTAAAAATACAAAATTAGCCAGACATAGTGACACATGCCTGTAATCCCAGCTACTTGGGAGGCTGAGGCAGGAGAGTCGCTTGAACTTGGGAGGCAGAGGTTGCGGTGAGCCGAGATCATGCCACTGCACTCCAACCTGGGCAACAAAAGTGAAACTCTGTCTAAAAAAAAAAAAAAATTTAAATACCAAAACTAATGTTCCTGCTTTCACAGAGCTTATATTCTAGGGGTGGAGAGAGAAACTATACAAAACATGCAAAATAGTGTTAAGTACTTTGAAGAAAAAGTGACAGAAATTTATGTGCTATTTTGCATAGGGTGATTAGGAAAGGTCTCTGTGATCAAGTGACTTTTACGAGGGATTGTTGAATTTGTTTTAAAGTACAGTATCAGATAGATTGTAGTCTTTAATTTTTTTTTTTTTTTTTTTTTGAGATAGAATCTTTCTTTGTCTCCCTGGCTGGAGTGCAGTAGTACTATCTCAGCTAACTGCAACCTCTGCCCCCTGGTTCAAGCAATTCTCCTGCCTCAGCCTCCCTAGTAGCTGGGATTACAGGTATTTGCTACCACACCCAGCTACTTTTTGTATTTTTAGTAGAGATGGAGTTTTGCCATGTTGGCTAGGCTGGTCTTGAACTCCTGACCTCAAGTAATCCGCCGGGCTTGGCCTCCCAAAGTGCTGGGATTACAGGCAGCACTTTTGATTACAGGCATGAGCCACTGTGCCCGGCCCTTAATTCTTGATATACTGTCTTCAGTGTTAAAATAATTGTACATTTTGCTACTCCTCTACCTAGAATCCACAAAACTTTACAATAAAATACAAATTCCTTATCATGGATCCTACATAAGGTTCCAAGACCCTGTAATCTACCTCTGCCTTTCTTACCAAGTTCATCTTATACCACCCTTCCCCTTTCTTATTCCACTCCAGCCACATGCACTAAAGCTGAGTTGAATGACCAAATGAAGTGTTGGAAGTATCTTCCCAGGTGGCTTCTTGGGCAACAGGAAGCAAGACAGCTTATAGTCAAAGAGCTTGAGTTTTTGTGCCAAACAAATCTGGCTTGGGTCCTGGCTGTGCTGCTTACAAGCTCTGTGACCTTGTGTAGGTCATATGGCCTCAGCAAGCCTCAGCTTCCTCAAACGTGCAAACTGTATGTCTATACTGAGGATTATTTTAAGGATAAAGTTGAGAGTTACTGCAAATGTCTTAGCCCAGTGCCTGGCACATTGTAAGCACTCAAGAATTAGTAGTGTTAGCATCATCATTGTTGTTGTTATCATTACTTTGACCAATCAACCCTCCTCTGTTAAGAGGTGGCCAGAGTCATACAGTGAGTTGGGGACGGAGGAGGGGTGACCTGCACCCAGGTGTTTAGACACAGAGTGCAGGCTAGTGTGGGCTTTGGAGCTGAGCAGACTTGGCTCACATTTTGGGTTAGTCACTTCCCAAATCTGAGGCAAGTTAACCGATCTGAACTTCGAATGCTCTGTTCTCAAAATGATGTATGTGGGCCGGGCGTGGTGGCTCACACCTGTAATCCCAGCACTTTGGGAGGCTGAGGTGGGTGGATCACGAGGTCAGGAGTTCGAGACCAACTTGCCCAACATGGTGAAACCCCATTTTCACTAAAAATGCAAAAATTAGCCAGGCGTGGTATCATGTGCCTGTAATCCCAGCTACTCAGGAGGCTGAGGCAGGAGAATCGCTTGAACCCAGGAAGCCTGGGTGACAGAGCAAGACTTCATCTCAAAAAAAAAAAAAAAAAAAGATGTATGTAAAGGTAGCACAGAGCTGGGTCACTGAGAGGGGCCCCACAAATGGCAGGCGTTCCCGCCCCTTTTGGGCTGTTGCTTTCTTCTTCCCTACTTAACTCAGTAGTTTTTAATCTTTTTTTTTTTAAGAGAGGACAGAGACATAGACCCCTTTGAGAATTTGTAATCTGTGGACACTCAAATTCACAGGGTTCAGAGACATCTGCCAATATTGGGGATGAAAACTTAATCAATCAAATCAGTCAGTTTCTCCTTCTTCCTCTCCCTCCCCACTCTCCTTTTTTGCTTTTTCCTGTTATCCCCATCATTTCTAGGCTAGTTGCCTTTAGCTCACACATTTGTTTTGTTTTGAGACGGGGTCTCACTATATTGCCCAGGCTGGAGTGCAGTGGCTGTACACAGGCATGATCCCACTACTGATCTGCATGGGAACTTTCACCTGCTCCATTTTTGACCTGGACCAGTTCACCCATTCTTAGGCAACCTGGTGGTCCCCAGCTCCCTGGGGGTACACCTTATTGATGCTAAACTTAGTGTGGACACCTGATTGGTATAGCATGCTACAACCCAGAACTCCTGGGCTCAGGTGATCCTCCTGCCTCAGCCTCCAGAGTAGCTGGGACTACAGGTGCATGCCACCATGCCTAGCAGCTCACACTTTGTCTAACAACTTTGTTCCAAGGGCACTCTCAGCAAAGACCACAATGACATTCTCAGTTTCTGGGGCTGAGGGCATGGTGTCACTTGTTTCCTAAGTATCGGTTTACTCATCAGTAAAATGAACATTGTTTATAGCACTTTGCCAAGTGTTTTCTCATGTGATCTGTACAACAATGCTGGAAGGCAGAGTTTTCATTCAACTCAGTAAATATTTATGGAGTGCTGGCCAGGCGCGGTGGCTCACGCCTGTAACCCAGCACTTTGGGAGGCTGAGGCGGGCAGATCACCGGAGGTCAGGAGTTCCAGACCAGCCTGGCCAACATGGTGAAACCCTGTCTCTACTAAAAATATAAAAATTAGCTGGGTGTGGTGGCAGGCGCCTGTAATCCCACCTATTCCGGAGGCTGAAGCAGGAGAATAACTTGAATCCAGGAGGTGGAGGTTGCAGTGAGCCGAGATCGTGCCGTTATACTCCAGCCTGGATGACAAGAGTGAAACTCCTGTCTAAAAAAAAAAAAAGAAGTGGAGCACCTACTAGGTAACCAGGCACTGTTTTAGCTACAGTGATGTCTCTTGGAGTTTACATATTGGGAAGAGACTTTAAAAAGTGCCTCTTAAGTGCACTATGTGCCACTTAAGTAAGGTAATTTCAAATTGTTTGAGTGCTGTAACAAAAATAAAACAAGATAAAGAGCTAAGGGAAGGCCTGTAGACAGGCTTCCACCTGGATACAATTTATATAAGTCTATAAAGTTTAACAGTATCAAAGTATACTTGTTACTTTTTAATTTTTTTTTTTTTTTTTTTGAGACAGAGTCTCCCTCTGTCGCCCAGGCTGGCGTGCAGTAGCACTATCTCAGCTCGCTGCAACTTCCGCCTCCCCGGTTCAAGCGATTCTCGGGCCTCAGCCTCCCGAGTAGCTGGGACTACAGGCATGTACAACCATGCCTGGCTAATTTTTGTATTTTTAGTAGGAACGGGGTTTCGCCAGACTGGTCTTGAACTACTGACCCTAGGTGATCCACCTGCCTCAGCCTCCCAAGTGCTGGGATTACAGGCGTGAGCACTATGCCCAACCTACTTTTTAATTTTAATGGTAGCTTTTTTTTTTTTTCCCCTAGTAAATACAGATTCTCAGTAGACTGCTCTCCATGAGCAGAGAGAAGGCTATGTTCCACACTCTTCTGACCCTCCGAGGGTATCTAGGTCTGATATCCTTAAATTGTTAGTGGAAAGTTTCATCTACCTTTCAAGGCATTCTGTGAAAGTTGTAGATTTTGAATCTCAAACACTACACCCTGGAGCTGGCAGTCTCCGTGTGCCATTATTGTATTTGAAGAGGGTGAATTCAGTTTGTGAAACCCAGAAAGATGCCATCCGTCAGCAAATAAACAACTGAATGTTGGTTGAAGGATATGAAACAAAGATGAGTGTAGTCAATTCAGAAACATGAACCCCTGGGGAAGAGAACAGTAGCCACAGCTGTGCAGAACAAAATTGGCCAGATGGGCCGGGCGTACTGGCTCACGCCTGTAATCCCAGCACTTTGGGAGGCTGAGGCAGGTGGATCACCTGAGGTCAGGAGTTCAAGACCAGCCTGGCCAACATAGTGAAACCCTGTCTCTACTAAAAACACAAAAATTAGCTGGGCGTGGTGGTACACACCTGTGATCCCAGCTACTGGGGAGGCTGAGGCAGGAGAATTGCTTGAGCCCGGGAGGCAGAGGTTGCAGTAAGCTGAGATCGTGCCAGTGCACTCTAGCCTGGCTGACAGAGTGAGACTCTGTCTCAAAAAAAAAAAAAAAAAAAAAACTGGCCAGATTGAGGATTTTATATCTTGCTTTACAGCAGCACACTATATTTTCGTTACCAAGGCAATGCATTTTCCCCAATAATTGCTGCCTTTTCTAAAAGACCTATTATATGCCAATTACTTGACATATTAATAAGCCTCAGGATATCTATACAGTAGGAAACAATTTCAGGAAGTTTAAGTAACTTGATCAGGAGCCGTGGCTAGCATTAGTGGAACTGGGATTGGAGCCCAGGTTGTCACTAAGCCCCAACCTTTGTTCTTTACACCACCATCCAAGCAACTTCAGATGCTGCCTACTTGCTAAGATAGAGTGGCAGACCTCTCAGGCAGGAGAGGTCCAAGGAGGAAGCCCGCTTGAGCCAGTATGCCTCACTTAGCACACTGTCAGGCCCGCAGAATCTTACTTGACTGTTTTATAAAAGGGCTCCTCTCTGCTCTGAGGACAGGATGGTTGATTTTTTTTTTTTTTTTTTTTTTTTTTTTTTTTTTTTTTTTTTTTTTTTGAGACAGTTTCGCTGTTGTTGCTCAGGCTGGAGTGCAATGGTACGATCTCAGCTCACTGCAACCTCCACCTCCCGGGTTCAAGTGATTCTCCTGCCTCAGCCTCCCAAGTAGCTGGGATTACAGGCACGTGCCACCACACCTGGCCAATTTTTTTTTTTTTTTTTTTTTTGAGACAGAGTCTTGCTGTTGTTGCCCAGGCTGGAGTGCAATGGCACAATCTCGGCTCACTGCAACCTCCACCTTCCGGGTTCAAGCAATTCTCCTGCCTCTGCCTCCTGAGTACCTGTGATTACAGACAGGTGCCACCACGCCGGGCTAATTTTTTGTGTTTTTAGTAGAGACAGGGTTTCACCATGTGGGCCAGGCTGGTTTCGAACTCTGGACCTCAGGTAAGCCACCCACCTCAGCCTCCCAAAGTGCTGAGATTACAGGCATGAGCCACCAGGCCTGGCCTAAAATTTTTTTTAACTTGTTTTTCAGTGTTTTAAATCACCCTAATGCTAGCCAGCCTAGGATTACTTTTTTACAAAATTAAAATATCTTTAAGTTATTTTCATTATAAAAATAGACCAGACTAGGTGCAGTTGCTCATACCTGTAATCTCAACACTTTGGGAGGCTAAGGTGGGAGGATCACTGGAGCCCAGGAGTTCAAGACCAGTCTGGGCAACCTAGTGAGACCTTTTCTTCACAAAAAATAAAAATACAAAAATTAGCTGGGCATGGTGGCGTACACCTGCAGTCCCAGGCTGAGGCAAGAGGATTACTTGAGCCCAGGAGGTCAAGACTGACAGTGAGCCATGAATGTGTCACTGCACTCCAGCCTGGGCAACAGGGTGAGACCCTGTCTCAAAAAAAAAAAAAAAAAAAAAAAGAGTAGACTATACTTGCTGCAAAACTTCAAAAAAGTATACGGAGCAGATGAGAGCCTCCTTGCCCATCCTTCTCCCCTAGTATAGCCTTGAACTCAACTCCTGAACAGAATAGGATGGGTCTTTTAGTTACTTTCGCAGAGGGCTCTGTAGTGCTAATAAGAGAGCTGAGGAGCCCCTCTCAGGTTTTCAGATGACATGCCAGGCTAGCTTTACATTTAATAATAATGATTTCAGTTTTCAAGAAATTTACTGAATCTCACCTATGTGCTCAATGTTGCCGATCCAAGATGGGTAAACAGCCTCTGCCCTTAGGGAACTCATTCCTATGTTGAACACTAATGTGTAAACCAAGGATTACAATGGTAATCCCCCAGTGAATACATACAGAGTACCAATTTTAGAAGTGGTTGAAAACTTTTGTAAAAAAATCAGAGAATTACACATATATAATTAGCTGCTCATCCTAGAAGTCATATATCCAGACCAGGTGTGGTGGCTCACGCCTGTAATCGCAGCACTTTGGGAGGCTGAGGTGGGTGGATCACCTGAGGTCAGCAGTTCGAGACCAGCCTAGCCAACATGGTGAAACCCCCTCTCTACTAAAAATACAAAAATTAGCCAGGCACAGTGGTGCATGCCTGTAATCTCAGCTGCTTGGGAGGCTGAGGCAGGAGAACTGATTGAACCTGGGAGGTGGAGGTTGCAGGGAGCCCAGATCTCACCATTGCACTCCAGCCTGGGTGACAGAGCAAGACAGATTGAGACTCTCTCTCTCTCAAAAAAAAGTCACACAAAAAAAAAAAAAAAAAAAAAAAAAAAGGCCGGGCGCGGTGGCTCAAGCCTGTAATCCCAGCACTTTGGGAGGCCGAGATGGGCGGATCACGAGGTCAGGAGATCGAGACCATCCTGGCTGACACGGTGAAACCCCATCTCTACTAAAAAATACAAAAAAACTAGCCGGGTGTGTTGGCGGGCGCCTGTAGTCCCAGCTACTTGGGAGGCTGAGGCAGGAGAATGGCGCAAACCCGGGAGGCGGAGCTTGCAGTGAGTTGAGATCCGGCCACTGCACTCCAGTCGGGGCGACAGAGCGAGACTCTGTCTCAAAAATAAAAAAAAAAAAAAAGTCACATATCCAAATGTAAGAGTATTTTGCAGGTAAGCCTGACTCAGGCTGACATAGGAGTGGCTGTGGGGGAGCAGTGCACCCACTCCAGGATCCCCCAGAAACATTCATTGTTTTGTTTCTGTTTTTTTTTTTTTTTTTTTTTTTTTTTTTTTTTCTGTTGCCCAGGCTGGAGCACAGTGGTGCGATCATGGCTCACTGCAGTCTTGATCTCCTGGGCTCAAGTGGTTCTCCCAACTCAGCCTCCCAAGTAGCTGGGACCATAGGCACGCACCACCATGCCTGGCTAATTTTAAAAATTTTGTATTTTTTTTGTAGAGACTGGGTCTTACTATGTTACCTAGGCTGGTCTAAAACTCCTGGGCTCAAGCAATCCTCCTGTCTTGACCCCCAAAGTGTTGCGATTACAGGCGTGAGCCACTGTGCCCAGTCTCATTGTTTCTTTGCATTTTGGTTATTGAACTCTCCCTGGGTAACATTTGCAGAATGTTCCATGAGTCCTGAGTATGTGCCAGGCCAATTACTCAGCAATTCTGCTTCAAGAATCAGTCTGTATTCCATTACACCAGTGCTACATTTTCAAAATGGAAGGAATATAAAATGTAAAAGTATTTGCTATGCAGAGGAGGGAGACACTACTGCTGGGACTAGAATCGAAGTTTTCTCACACCCAGTTCAATGCCTTTTCCACAGCATCCCTCAGTTGAGCCTTAGGGCACCAAGTGGATGGTCATTAGTCTTGTATGGACTTTATATCCAATGCTGATTGTAAGGTCTAGATGATGCTAGGTGGCAGAGATTCAAAGTTGGACAGGTCGGTTACTGTACTTGATAAATAAACAGCCCAGTGGCAAGACAGATAAATAAACGGACCATTTACACCCTGAAATGTGGTCAGTTGCTTAGGGAACTGGGGGAGGGGCACCAAATGGAGGAGTGGGGACATGTTAGGGAGGGCTTTTCAGCATAGTGAGTGAATGAATGCTCATTTGAAGAAACAACTTGTGTTTAAGGTGTTTTTGTTTCTTCCAGAGCTGGAATCTGGAAAATTTCTGGGCTTTCCTGCTTTGAGGGAGAGATCAGGCTAGGTGCATTGCCAGTTTGCTGCTGATGCTCTGATTAGGTTCTACTTTGATCTGATCAAGTGAGATTTAATCAATGCTGGTACTTTAAGTCAGTTTGCAACTATTTAGTTGCTCTTTTTAGTGGTAATATTAGTAATGGTAAAACTTAGTGCTTTTAGGATGAGAGTAGGCAGCCTGAAGAATGGTATCTTGGGCTCTTCTGATTCAAGCCCTAGGGCTCATTGGCAGGTCATCAGAGGAAACATTTATCTATCTGTCCATTCATTCAAGAAGTATTTATTTGGTGCCTATGTGCCAGACACTGTGGGGAAAACAAGACACATGGGCTATTATTGCCTCTTGGAAGGAACTAAGCTGTTTGGATTTTGACAAATCCCTTTCTCTGGGCCTCAATTCCTCGACCTGTTCAGAAATGTGCGCTCACAGTGGTCCTAGATATCTTAGATTCAGGTTCCATTTTCATTTCTTTCCTGTTCTGCGGCCATCTGCAAGTTAATTTGATCTCCTTGAACCTCAGTTTCCTCATCTGTAAAATGAAGATGATACAACTCGCTTCATCAGGTTGTACTGAGGCTGGAAAATATATTCTTAACTACTGACGCATCGTGTGCTCAGCCTAGGGTGGCTGCTACCGCGAGTACCTGCGGACTCCTAGGGCGGGCACCAGCCCGGGACCCCTGACAGGGTGTTCATTAGGGCGTGGCTAAGCCCCGGGAGGGGGAAAGCGTTAGGATTTATAAAGCCAGAGTCTGGCGCGCTGGCCTCATTCCGTCTTGAACTAGACCCTGGAGAGGTCTTCCAGGCTTGGGCTCATCACGCGAGCACCGGGAGCTGGGGTGCCGGCGGCAGAGGCGCATAGGGCCCGAGCAGCCCCTAGCCCTCAGCGCGCACACCTGGGGCCGGGGCGCGAGGCTTGCGTGGCCGCTGGGTGGGCGCTGGGGACCCGGCCCTGGGGGCGGAGCCTGCGGCCCGCCGCCCCCCGCACACCCCAGCCGAGGCCCGGAAGGGGCCAGGCGCGCTTCCGTCTCCGCCGGGGATGCACGGAGGGCGGAGCTGCGGCCCGAGGACGCGACGCGAGCACAGTTCCGGCGAGGAGGCCGCGCCAGTGACAGCGATGGCGGCGGAGTCGGCGCTCCAAGTTGTGGAGAAGCTGCAGGCGCGCCTGGTCGCGAACCCGGACCCTAAGAAGGTGAGCGAGGGGGCGGCGCGTAGCGGGGTGGGCGTTGGGACGGTGCGGGCCCCGTAACGGTCGCGGCCCGGGCGCGGCGGGGTTCGGGGACTGGGACCCTGAGCCAGGCCCCGCGGGGCTAGGGTCGTGAAGTTCGCGGCCATTGGCCGCTGCTCGCGCGCTGGGACCCCGTGCGTCGGGCGTCGGGACGCGGGGCCCCGGCCGCTCCCCCTCCCTCACGGGCCCGGGACGGGGGCGCGCCCGGTGTGGACACCGCGTGCCCAGCGCTTCCTCCCAGAGGCGCTCCCGTGGCGTCCCGAGCCAGCTGTTTCCTGCGGGAGAGCGCGCCCGGGGCGGGAGGGCGCTGGCCACCGCCTCGCTGGCCACCCGGTGCCTGCGCTGGTGTCCGGCTCCCCGCGGAGCGGCACGGACTCACCAGCGGGTGCGTGCGTGTTCGCTGGGAGGAGGAGACCGGGCGCCCGAACGCTGCGGAGCCTGTGCTCGTGGTGTCGTCCGCGCCTCTCGGAGACGCGGTTACTACTCTCCGGCTGGATATCAGAACGTGGACCTTTCGCTTTCTCAGTGAATCCCTTTCAAAACAGAATAAAGCCTCACGTCCCCTAGGCGTACTCCTGAAAACTTAGGTTGAAATTGAAAAAGAGGCGTGGGCCCGGGGTTGGAAGTTGCAGCTAGGTTTCCTTTTGGCGATTAATAGGAAGGTAAAAGCTACCGTTTCTCGTTGTTCGAATGATGGGCAACTATTTTTAATTGTAGTTAACTAGTTTTTGTTGTTTATTGTACAAACTGAACATTAAGTTAAAAGCGTTCTTGTACCTTTCCATCTTTCTGTCACTCCTCCATGGTCTCCAGAAGACAGTCTGGTGGTTGTCAGTATTATTTGTTTTCTTTGAGACCAGTCTTGCTCTGGTCGCCCAGGCTGGAGTGCAGTGGCGTGATCTCGGCTCCCTGCAACCTCCGCCTCCTGGGTTCAAGCACTTCTCTGCCTCAGCCTCCCCAGTAGCTGGGATTACAGGCGCCCGCCACCACGCCTGGCTAATTTTTGTATTTTTAGTAGAGACGGGATTTCACTGGGTTGGCCAGGCTGGTGTTGAACTCGGCTGTCAGGATTTTTTAAGTGGAAATACAACACTACGTGTTTGGCATTCTCCGTCATCATTCTGGCCGGGGCCGGCAGTTCTTGGAGTTGGAGCTCAGTCCTGGTGGAAGAGGAAGTCGTGGAGGGAGCGCTAGGGCCGTGGGGGAATGGCTTTGCTGAGCCTCTTCCTCACCTGCTGCTTCCTAGGACTAACCTGAAAGGCTAAGGTACCAGGCTGAAAGTCAGTGCTCAGAAGATACCAATCGTCGTTCTTCGGGTTTTTTTTTTTTTTTTTTTTTTTTTTTTCTTGAAGAGCCACTTTCTCTTTACCTTGTTCTAGCCTGTTGGAGGTAGGGTTTCTCCAATTCCAAAGGCTGTATACAGCCTCTCACCATCAGACCACTTTTTAAGGCTTCTCGTTCATACCTAGCTCGAAGATTCACTTCTTCAGGAAGCCATTTTAGTTACAAATCTGGGAAAACTTAAAATGCTTTCATTGTGCCATGTTTTCTGTTGCAGCTTCAGTGCCGTACCTAGTGGTCAGGCATGCTTACAAGTTTCTTTTTACAGTAACCCCTTGTGGACGTCTAATAAATGGTCATTATTTTAGTACTAGTTTGTTTTCCTAAACACTGTAAGATCTGTGACTGACGTTTGATACCTTAAAGCAATGCCATATAATAACTACTCCCATTTGTTCTTTATTTCTGTCAGATAAAAATGTTCTATGTAGTGTCTACAGTCTTTTTTTTTTTTTTTAACTAGAATTTAGATTTGGAAGTAGTTTTTCTATTGGTTGATTCGCATGAAATATAAAATTAGGAAAAGGCTTATTCCACCTTAACCTAATTGAATTATTAAGGTTTTTTTTTTTTTTTTTTTTTGAGGATTTGGGCTTTTTCTAGATAAAAAATCACCCTGAACTACTAGCTTTGCATTGTGAAGTGAGCATTATGAAGATGAGAAAATGTTGGGAGATCATTTTTGCAAAGGGCATAATAGTCGACATTGAGAAATGAGTTAACTGAAGAGGGAAAATTGCAAGCTGGCATATTGGCCTTGTTCCTTTCAACCTTCTGGTAACCTAACAAGCTCCTACAGGTTGTATGTGAAATTGCAAGATGATTATATAGCACTGTTGAATTTGCAACCAGATCTTGTTTTCAAACCATTATTAGCCAAGGGTTTGATTCCACACGTATGTTCATGGATTTTCTGGTATTAGACATTGCCGTAACTCTGTTTTCACTTTTTCATCTATCATCTTGGCTCACTTGAGGGAGAAGGTATCAGCAGGCTAGGGCCACTTGGTTTCTGTTTTTATGTTTCATAGTTCATGGCTGATAAAAGTTACCTGTCCTTAGGCCGAGTACAGTGGCTTACACCTGTAATCCCAGCACTTTGGGAGGCCGAGGTGGGTGGATCACCTGAGATCAGGAGTGTGAGACCAGCCTGGCCAACATGGTGAAATCCCGTCTCTACTAAAAGTACGAAAATTAGCCGGGTGTGGTGGCAGGCACCTGTAATCCCAGCTACTCGGGAGACTGAGGCAGGAGAATCGCTCAAACTCAGGAGGCAGAGGTTGCAGTGAGCTGAGATTACGCCATTGCACTCCAGCATGCGCAACAAGAGCGAAACTGTCTCAAAAAAAAAAAAAAAAAAAAAAAAGAGGCTGGGCGCGGTGGCTCAAGCCTGTAATCCCAGCACTTTGGGAGGCCGAGACGGGCGGATCACGAGGTCAGGAGATCGAGACCATCCTGGCTAACCCAGTGAAACCCCGTCTCTACTAAAAAATACAAAAAAACTAGCCGGGCGAGGTGGCGGGCGCCTGTAGTCCCAGCTACCCCGGAGGCTGAGGCAGGAGAATGGCGAGAACCCGGGAGGCGGAGCTTGCAGTGAGCTGAGATCCGGCCACTGCAGTCCAGCCTGGGCGACAGAGCGAGACTTCGTCTCAAAAAAAAAAAAAAGAAACAGAAAAAGAAAAAAAACCTGCACACACACAGTTGGCCGGGCGGCGGGTGGATCATGTGAGGTCAAGAGTTTGAGACCAGCCTGGCCAACATGATGAAACCCCATCTCTACTAAAAATACAAAAATTAGTTGGTTATGGTGGTGGGTGCCTGTAATCCCAGGTACTTGGGAGGCTAAGGCAGGAGAATCGCTTGAATCCAGGAGGCGGAGGTTACTGTGAGCCGAGATGGCAACATTACACTCCAGCCTGGGCAACAAAAGCAAAACTCCAACCCCCCCCAAAAAAATAGTTAACTTGTCCTGTCTTATATTCTGACGGTGAAGACTACCAAGAACATTTTGATGGCAGGTGACATTAAAAATATTTTTTGGTTTTTTGGGTTGAAGGATTGTGCAGGGGACAACTGAGATGCCTAAACATGCACCCCGCAAATGTTTGATATTTCTCAATTGCCTGTTATCAGTTCTTACAAGCTCTACAGTTGGTACCTTGTTTGGTAAAAGTTTCGATCCACCTGAGGATGCCCAATGTGCCTTTGTCTTGTTATTGCTTTGTTTTTTCTTGAAATTTACTGAAAATAGAGGGGTTGTGAAGTCCTTTTTTCTCTTGTGTTAGACTAAATGAGTCTGAAAATCTTGAGGGTTTTAGTTTTATCTGCTTTTAAATCACCCCTACCAACCCAAAGTAAAGCAGAAAGACAGCATTTGTTCTTCCAGTTAGTGCTAGGCTTTGAGATAAACACACCCACAGTGATTCCAGCCTCATCCTTATATGTTGGCTTTGTAGAGGTCCTGGGACACGTTTGTCCCCTTGGTGACCTCCTTTACTATGTGGGTTCTGAACTGTCTAATGAGATCACAGGAGGAGTTTTTCTGCTTTCTTGCAAGTATGCTAAGAAGTATATGAGCTGCCGTTCTATTTTCTTTTCCTAAGGACAGTGTTCTGATGTTGGATGCTTCTCCTGGCTTTATTTACTGTAGTAGACACATTTGACTTTCCATCTTGTTAAGCAAGTTACCTAACCTGATTGGGCTCAGTTGCAATATCTGTAAAATGGGGAGAACATCCACTTTATAGAGTTGGTTAGTGGGGATGAAATGCGGTAATACATGTGAGAACTTAGTGTAGTAGCTGACACACAGTAGATGGTATGTGAATGTTCCCAACCTACTCCTTCCAAGAATGGCATTATGAGAGAACCACTTGTTTTTGACCTTTTCAGTGATTTAAAATTTTCCTTTAAGTGAAGGAATTGGCATTATTAGTCTTTGCACCCATGGCTTGGGTGGCAAGAAACACAAAATTTTTCCTGAGTTGATGTTGGTGGTGATAGGATTTGAAGTGGAGGATAATTTTCACTCAACTATGAAGGTGAAACTCCCTAGATATGCCACTTGGCCTCTTACTTGATCTCAAACAAGATTATCACTTGGTATCCAATTGCTCTGTCTGGTGTAATGATTGAAGCAGAATGACCAGAAAAACAGACTTGTTACTCCACCTAATAGCAATATGGCATACCAATTACAGCCTGGTATTACATGGTAAAAGAACAGATCTTGTTATATAGTATTTAAATGTAAAGGTAACCACAGTTATCTATTTTAAACTACTTGTACTTTGAAGCACTCCTTGTATGGTAAGTATGTTTAGATACACATAGACGTTTCCTAGAGAAAGGTGTGGCCAGTCATGACTTTTGTTAGAGATAGAGCAAGTAGGAATTGGCTGAGGAATATCTGGTTGAAGATCAAGGGCAGAACGTTGAAAGCTGTCAGTCGATGAATGAAATGATAAGTATTTAGTGAGCTTTCATATTGTTCTAGACACTATGACTAAGGACTGCACATGGTTTGTCTCAATGAATCCTCATAGTTTGTGAAGTAGAGACAGGACCAAGTTCCTGTTTTGCAGATGAAGTAACTGAAGTTTGGGGATGTTTTTGACTTATTCAAGATCTCCCATCAAGGAGTGACAAAGACAGACTGTGAAGCCTGTCTCTGACTCCCAAACTCCATCTTAACAGCTTTGCTATACTGATTTTGACCTAGTTTTAGGGACTATAGGAAGGAAATGTGGTCAAACCCAGATCACTTTTCTAATCTACCCAGGCATTTTGTGTCCAGTGTTAACATCAAAGCTGTGATTCTGGCAATTCAAAATGGTTCTTGGCTTTAGACTTATACAGAAGAAAACAATTCTGTTAAAACACTGTGGTCCTTCTGGAAACACGATGGTCTTTTCCTGTAGAGGCCTTTTCTTCCTCTGTGCCAGGTCCGTGGGTAATTCTCCTAAAACTGGTACCTTTCTTATAAATTCTATCAAAACTAGGGCAAAAATGATAGTTGTTGATGGCTTTTATCAGAGTTGGTAAGTTTTGATTCTCTTCTCTACATCTTATTTCCCCTTGGTGTAGCACAGTGGTTGAAAGCAGGCAATCTGAAGCCACAGACCTAAGTGAATCTTGCCCCACTTGCATCTTGGGACAAGAAACATAACTTTGATGAGCCTATTTTCACACTTGTAAAATAGGGATATTACTTATTACTATAAATAGGGATAATACTTATTACTGTAAATGGTTAGCACTAAGCACTTAATAATCAGATATTCTTAAAGTGAATATGACTGTTGAAATTAATGTTTTCTTCTTTGCAGCTATTGAAATATTTGAAGAAACTCTCCACCCTGCCTATTACAGTAGACATTCTTGCGGTAAGAACTGTGTGACTTTAAATATTATATAATGATATCCCATTCCCTTCTCACTGGAGAGTGTGTAGAGTAAGGTTACAAGTATGGGCTTTGGAAGTGAAAGAAATCAGACACAAAAGGCCACATATTGTCTGATTCCATTTATATGAAATGTCCAGAACAGGCAAATCCATAGACAGAAAGTAGATTAGTGGTTGCCAGGGCCTAGAAGAATTGGGAGGAACAGGATTTCTTTTTAGGGTAATGTAAATGTTCTAGAATCAGATGGTTATAATGGTTATACAATATTGTGAATGTTCTGGAAACCACTGAATTATGTACTTTAGTTAAAATGGTGAATATTGTTACCTGACTTTATTTCAAAATTAGAATTAAAAGAACATTGACTTTGGCATCAACTAGTCCCAGATTCAAATCTGAGTTCTGTGACTTTAGGCTGCTCCTATTGTAAAATGGGTCTGATTCCTGCCTCACAGAGTTATTGTAAAGACTGATTCAGAACTGTATGCAAAGCTCTTATCTTAGTGCCTAACACCTGTCCTAATCACTGTTGTTATCATTAAAGTTCTACAAGTGTTTTTTCCTTCTCTGAACTTGGTACGCTTTGCTACTGTGTGTCATTAGAGATTTGGGGCATAGGCACAAAGTAATTTAGTGTTAAAATTTGCAGGGTTATGTTTTAGGAAGGAAGTATTGCTTGTTGAGTTTCTCAAAGCAGGAGGCCTTATTTCTTTAGGAAAACGTTAGCCTAGTTCCAGACCCCTCTAACCATTACTTTGTCAAATTTTAGGAGACTGGGGTTGGGAAAACAGTAAATAGCTTGCGAAAGCACGAGCATGTTGGAAGCTTTGCCAGGGACCTAGTGGCCCAGTGGAAGAAGCTGGTTCCTGTGGAACGGTAAGAACATTTCTCTTTAGGTTTGGTCAATTTCATGGTTAAATTGGGTTACCTGAAGTATTTACAGATACAAAAGGTTTTCTTTATTATTTCTCTTTTGCCTTCTAAAACTGTTTTGCCTCAATTATAAAAATAATCCATGATCATTGTAGAATATTTGAAAATATTAAAAACAAAAATCAAAATTTCCTATTTCTATCATGCAAAGACAAACGTTATGAACATTTTGGTATGGTTCTTTCTAACCGCTCCTTAATGGCATTTTTTTTTTAGTTGTGAACTAGATAAATAATGAGCAGCCCCCATTTTATATAACAAACATGTCCCCATGTTTTAAAAAATTTTCACATTTTCATGTATATGAGATATTTGATCTTTGCATGTTGTAGTTAAAGTCACCATTTCTCATTTGGGTTTTCCCGGTTTTAAGACTTGAGTATCTTTAAGTATAACCCACTTACCTTCTTCTTAAGACCTTGTTGTTTCTAATTCTGCATCTTCACTTCTTTGGTGAGTTTAGGTTCTGTGACTTTGTCCCTCAACAAGCAAGATTTAGACCTCCTTTGTCTGCTTTTTGTTTTATTTTAGAAATGCTGAGCCTGATGAACAGGACTTTGAGAAGAGCAGTTCCCGAAAGCGCCCTCGGGATGCCCTGCAGAAGGAGGAGGAGATGGAGGGGGACTACCAAGAAACTTGGAAAGCCACGGGGAGCCGATCCTATATCCCTGACCACAGGCAGAAGAAACATAGGAAACTCTCAGAGCTTGAGAGACCTCATAAAGTGTCCCATGGTCATGAGAGGAGAGACGAGAGAAAGAGGTGTCACAGAATGTCACCAACTTACTCTTCAGACCCTGAGTCTTCTGATTATGGCCACGTTCAATCCCCTCCATCTTGTACCAGTCCTCATCAGATGTACGTCGACCACTACAGATCCCTGGAGGAGGACCAGGAGCCCATTATTTCACACCAGAAGCCTGGGAAAGGCCACAGCAATGCCTTTCAGGACAGACTGGGGGCCAGCCAAGAACGACACCTGGGTGAACCCCATGGGAAAGGGGTTGTGAGTCAAAACAAGGAGCACAAATCTTCCCACAGGGACAAACGCCCCGTGGATGCCAAGAGTGATGAGAAGGCCTCTGTGGTGAGCAGAGAGAAATCACACAAGGCCCTCTCCAAAGAGGAGAACCGAAGGCCACCCTCAGGGGACAGTGCAAGGGAGAAACCGCCCTCTAGTGGCGTAAAGAAAGAGAAGGACAGAGAGGGCAGCAGCCTGAAGAAGAAGTATTTGCCTCCCTCAGAGGCTGCTTCAGACAACCACCTGAAAAAGCCAAAGCACAGAGACCCAGAGAAAGCCAAATTGGACAAAAGCAAGCAAGGTCTGGACAGCTTTGACACAGGAAAAGGAGCAGGAGAACTGCTGCCCAAGGTAAAAGAGAAGGGTTCTAACAACCTAAAGACTCCAGAAGGGAAAGTCAAAACTAATTCGGACAGAAAGTCACTTGGCTCCCTCCCTAAAGTTGAGGAGACAGATATGGAGGATGAATTCGAGCAGCCAACCATGTCTTTCGAATCCTACCTCAGCTATGACCAGCCCCGGAAGAAAAAGAAAAAGATTGTGAAAACTTCAGCCACAGCACTTGGAGATAAAGGACTTAAAAAAAATGACTCTA
Source organism: Piliocolobus tephrosceles (assembly GCF_002776525.5). Taxonomy (NCBI): domain Eukaryota; kingdom Metazoa; phylum Chordata; class Mammalia; order Primates; family Cercopithecidae; genus Piliocolobus; species Piliocolobus tephrosceles. The sequence continues at coordinate 198,957,736 of NC_045434.1, read as the reverse complement.
AAAGCACTAGTAAAAACTTGGACTCAGTTCAGAAATTACCCAAGGTGAACAAAACCAAGTCAGAGAAGCTGCAGCCGGCTGGAGCTGATTCAGCCAAGCTGAGAAAGGTAACCCCTTCAGCCCCTTGGTGGCTTCCCACCCAGAGTACCTGGCCCTGCAGAGCTCAGAGGATTGCCCTGCCACTGTTTTCCTTAGCTTGCTTTTAGGGGGCCTGTTGAATTTCAGCTTGCGGTAATTTCCTCTGGGCTTTACTGGTTGTCAGGGTACATTGTACCCCAAATAAGAATTTTCTGCGTTATTCTCTTGTGATGGGCCCATCTGTATTTATTTCCTGACTGAGGTGGTGTCAGGCATGACTGTGGCCCCCTCCAGCCTGGATCTTCCTGTGCAAGGTGTCCAGTTAATGCTCCTGGGAATAGAGTGTAGGAAAGAGAGCTGTGCTCATACTCACTGACTCTCCACCCATGGGTCTGTTCCCTGCAGGTGCCCGATGTGTTGCCGGTGTTGCCAGACCTCCCGTTACCCGCAATACAGGCCAGTTACCGTCCACTGCCTTCCCTCGAGCTGATATCCTCCTTCCAGCCAAAGCGAAAAGGTAATTTTCTGTATCTTCTTTTTCTTACTGGGAAAAAGATTTAAAAATTCATTCAAGGTAGGGTGCAGTGGCTCAAACCTATAATTCCAGCACTTTGGCAGGCTGAGGCAGGAGGATTGCTTATGGCCAAGAGTTCTAAATCGACCGGGCGTGGTGGCTCACTCCTGTAATCCCAGCACTTTGGGAGGCTGAGGCAGGTGGGTCCCCTTAGGTAAGAAGTTGGAGACCAGCCCGGCCAACATGGTGAAACCCTGTATCTCCTAAAAATACAAAAATTAGCCAGGCATGGTAGCGCGTGCCTGTGATCCCAGCTACTCCGGAAGCTGAGGCAGGCGAATCGCTTGAACCTAGGAGGCGGAGGTTACAGCGGGCTGAGATTGTGCCATTGCACTCAAGCCTGGGTAACAAGAACGAAACTCCATTTCAAAAAAAAAAAAAAAAAAAAGAGTTCTAAACCCTAAACCACCCTGGTCAATACAGCAAGATGCTATCTCTACAAGAGAAAAAAATAGCCAGGCGTGGTGGCACATCCCACGTACTCAGTAGACTGAGGTGGGAGGAACACTTGAGCCCAGGAGTTCAAGGCTGCAGTGAGCTATGCACTCTAGCTTGAGTGACATCCACTGCACTCTAGCTTGAGTGACAGAGCAAGACTGTTTGAAAACAAACAAAAAACCTTGTATCACCATAACATCAGATTTTTGATGCATTTCCTAAGTGCATAGATTCTGAAGTTTGATGGCTTGGGTTTGAATCCTAACTCTGGTTTCTGTAAGTTATATGACCTTGAGAAATACCTTAATTTCTATGGACCTTAGTTGTATATATTGTGTAAATGGGAGTTATGATGGTATCTGTCCCATAGGGCTCAGTTTAGTGAATTCAGAAGTGATGCCTTTTCGCTCTGAGTTTATCACATAGTAATTGTTCAGTAAATTGCTGCTGCTGTTATTAGCAGCCCTTTATCCTATGTGTTATAGGATTTTTGTCTGAAAGAAAAAAATGTCTAATTTTCATAGCAAAAGAAGTAGAAGCCACATAAGGGTCCGTCAGCAGGAGACTAACAGATAAATCATGGTTCGTTTACACAGTGGCATCCTATGCCATCGTAAAAAAAAAAAAATGTGGAAAGTCTATGCATTGACATGGAATGATCTCTCAGATGTGGCAAATGAAAAAAAGCAGTGTATGTAGTGAGTATGTTATTAATTGATTAATTGGTTTAAAAGGAATAAGAGGCCGGGCGCGGTGGCTCAAGCCTGTAATCCTAGCACTTTGGGAGGCTGAGACGGGCGGATCACAAGGTCAGGAGATCGAGACCACCCTGGCTAATACGGTGAAACCCCGTCTCTACTAAAGAATACAAAAAACTAGCCGGGCGACGAGGCGGGCGCCTGTAGTCCCAGCTACTCGGGAGGCTGAGGCAGGAGAATGGCGTAAACCTGGGAGGCGGAGCTTGCAGTGAGCTGAGATCTGGCCACCGCACTCCAGCCTGGGCGACAGAGCCAGACTCCGTCTCACAAAAAAAAAAAAATGAATAAAGAGAAATTCTTTTTTTTTTTTTTTTTTCTTCTGTGTGTTGAGAGTCTTGCTCTGTTGCCCAGGCTGGAGTGCAGTAGCTCAATCTTGGCTCACTGCAGCCTCCACCTCCTAGGTTCAAGCAATTCCTCTGCCTTAGCCTCCTGAGTAGCTGGGACTACAGGTGCATGTTGGGCAGGCTGGTCTCGAACTCTTGACCTCAGATGATTCATCTGCCTTGGCCTCCCAAAGTGCTGGGATTACAGGAGCTTATTTTTAAATTCTCTAGAAGGATCTACAAGAATCTGTAGTGTGGATTGCCATTGGGAAAGGGAAGTGTGAGGCTGAGGGGGGTAGAAGAAGAGTTTTCACTGGATCACTTAGGGCCTTTTGTAATTTCCTTTTGTGTTTTTCTTGCCCTATAGCATTCTCTTCACCCCAGGAAGAAGAAGAAGCTGGATTTACTGGGCGCAGAATGAATTCCAAGATGCAGGTGTATTCTGGTTCCAAGTGTGCCTATCTCCCTAAAATGATGACCTTGCACCAGCAATGCATCCGAGTACTTAAAAACAACATTGATTGTAAGTCACATGCTTCTCTTTAGCCTTCATGCACATTGTAGCACTTGGACCTTATCACTGGGTGGCTTGGCTGCTACTCAGTGCTTTCACCTTTGATTTCTCTGCAGCAATCTTTGAAGTGGGAGGAGTCCCATATTCTGTTCTTGAACCCGTTTTGGAGAGGTGTACACCTGATCAGCTGTATCGCATAGAGGAATACAATCATGTGAGTATTCTGTTTGGGTGGGAAGAGGGCAGTTTTCTGGCTTGTATCCCCAGAAATAGCTTTGTCCCTGTGACTCCGCTGTGGCTGAAGGGCAGATCAGTGGTCAGAGCATTGTTGTGGGCCTTTAAACAAGCATGTTATTAGCACTTGCTCCTGGCACCTTAAGTGGGCCTCTTTGGCTAGGATCAAGGTGGGATTCAAAGGGAGAAGAAAAACACTTTTAACACCTCCCTTGAGCTTGCCTAGTCATGAAGGTCAAAAGGGAGAATTCTGGCAGCAGAGCAGCTGGGACCCAGGGTGGGTAAAGCACTTTGTGTTGACACTGACATCTGGTGATTGACTGGATGTCTCTTAAGAGACATCAAGATCTATCCAGAAATCCTCCTTAGGATATGGGTATACACATTTGATTGCATCAGCTATCTCTCTTTAATTCTGAGAGTTCTATGACCTAATATTTTTTTTTTTTTTTTTTTTTTTTGAGACAGGGTCTACCTCTGTTGCTTAGACTCTGCAGTACAGTAGCCTAATCATGGCTCACTGCATCCTTGAACTCCTGGGCTTAAGTGATCCTCCCAAGTAGCTGGGACTACAGGCACATACCACCACACCTGGCTAATACTTTTATTTTTCAGAGAGATGGACTCTCAGACTCCTGGCCTCAAGTGATGTCCCATCTTGGCCTCCCGAAGGGCTGGGATTATAGGCATGAGCCACTGCGTCTGGCCAGTAACTTAACATCCTTCTTAGGTTGCCCCCTGCCATCACAGTTCAGCGTAGTGTTGAGAAGTACCTGATTGGACTTGATCACAGTTCTACCCTTTGCTGATTTTCTAAAGGAAAAGACTGATCTTACACTAATTTTTGTGATATCCTGTCACAGCCACCAAAAGCAACTAGCATAGTGCCTCACATTTAGCATTTTTAAAATTTAGTGAGTTATTTTTTCCTAGAATTGTGGTATTTAACATACTACTACGATAAAGACCAAAAAATTATTAGGAAACTGGTCACTCCTAGGTAATTAATCAGAAAAAGATATGGGGCTGGGGGTGGTGACACACGCCTGTAATCCCAGTACTTTGTGAAGCTAAGGTGGGCGGATCACTTGAGGTCAGGAGTTCGAGGCCAGCCTGGCCGACATGGCAATACCCCGTCTCTACTAAAAATATAAAAAATTAGCTGGGCATGGTGGTAAGCACCTGTAGTCCTGGCTACTTGGGAGGCTAAGGCACAAGAATCGCTTGAACCCAGGAGGCAAGGGTTGCAGCGAGCCGAAATTGCACCACTGCACTCCAGTCTACATGACAGAGCAAGGCTCTGTCTCAAAAAATAAAAAGATAGTGCTTATACATAAAAGTGCTTGTACATAAATGATGTCCTGGTTCTGGTTTCAGGTATTAATTGAAGAAACAGATCAATTATGGAAAGTTCACTGTCACCGAGACTTTAAGGAAGAAAGACCCGAAGAGTATGAGTCGTGGCGAGAGATGTACCTGCGGCTTCAGGATGCCCGAGAGCAGCGGCTACGAGTACTAACAAAGAATATCCAATTCGCACATGCCAATAAGCCCAAAGGTAACAGAGATGGGAGAGCTGGGGTAGAACTGGCAGGATGTGTGTTCTGGTCAATAGCAGGGTCTTGGTGGGCTTGGCTGGTGTGGGACTGCTCGCCCCTATATCAGGTTGCAGGGTGGGTATTTCTTCTGCCACAGCCCATGCTACCCTATAGTGGGGTTTCAGGGCAGTGGAAAAGCCCGTGGATTATTTAAATAACAGTAGCATCTCTGCTCAAGAAGGCAGATGTTCATCTCCATAATTCCGCAGGCCGACAAGCAAAGATGGCCTTTGTCAACTCTGTGGCCAAGCCACCTCGTGACGTCCGGAGGAGGCAGGAAAAGTTTGGAACGGGAGGAGCAGCTGTCCCTGAGAAAATCAAGTAAGATCTGTGTTCTTTTTTTTTTTTTTTTTTTTTTTTAAGAGATGGAGTCTCGCTCTGTTGCCCAGGCTAGACTGCAGTGGCGCTTTCTCAGCTCACTGCAAGCTCCGCCTCCCGGGTTCATGCCATTCTCCTGCCTCAGCCTCCCGAGTAGCTGGGACTACAGGCGCCCGCCACCTCGCCCAGCTAGTTTTTTGTATTCTTTTTAGTAGAGACGGGGTTTCACCATGTTAGCCAGGATGGTCTCGATCTCCTGACCTCGTGATCCGCCCGTCTCGGCTTCCCAAAGATCTGTGTTCTTACCTGGCTTTTGTGTGCTATCAACCCTTAAGAGGTAGCCATAGTGGCAGGAAGCAAATTGCTTTTGGTGAAAGCCAGGCAGTGCAGATGGTGGACTCTGGAGGCAGACCTCATCAGCTCAGCACTTCCCTCACCTCCCTCAGCCTCTGCTTCTTGGACTGCAGTGCAAGGTGATAATTTCTCCTGTCCTAGGGTAGTCAAGATTAAATGGAGAGCAAAGCCTGGCTTATGGGAAACATTCCCTTATGCTTTCCCTTTTCTCATCGAAACAAAAAACACATTTCTGCAATGACTGTTATTTTGTCTAAGCCACATTAGCATTTTCAAAGTATAGATTTATACCAAAACAGTGAAAAGTTAGTTGAGATTATCATTTATTCTGAAAGGATAATGCAGACATCTCTGAGCCACCACCAGAATCCAGGGTGCTAGGGTCCACTGGTCAAAGCCACAAACAGGGTGAGTCATCCTCACACAGGCCAGCTTCAGGCTCTTCATGCTCAGGGCAGATTTCTTGTGCTCATGACTAACCAGTGTTGTCCTGTGTTGCAGGATTAAGCCAGCCCCGTACCCCACGGCAAGCAGCCATGCTTCCGCCAGTAGCAACAGCTTTAACCCCAGCCCCGAGGAGCCGGCCTATGATGGCCCAAGCACCAGCAGTGCCCACTTGGCACCAGTGGTCAGCAGCACTGTTTCCTATGATCCTAGGAAACCCACTGTGAAGAGTAAGTAACTTGGAGTTCCTGCTCAAATATTATTTCAGAACTAGTTTTTAACTCTCAATGTCATTATTCACTGTGTTACATTTTGTGGACTGCATGTTGCATGTGCGTGATGCCTTGCACATAGCTGGTCTGAATGTCAGTCTCTCCTTCCCTCTGCTTTGTCCATAGTGCACTATATCTCTTAAATAATTATAGTTCAGTCCAGGTGCGGTGGCTCATGCCTGTAATCCCAGCACTCTGGCAGGCTGAGGCAGGAGGATCCCTTGAACCCAGGAGTTCAAGACCAGCCTGGGCAACATAACGAGACCCTCTCTCTACAAAATTTAAAAATTGGGCATAGTGGTACATGTCTGTAGTCCCAACTAAGGAGACTGAGGTGGGAGGATCACTTGAGCCTGGGAGGTCGAGGCTTCAGTCAGCCTAGATCATACCACTGCACTCTAGCCTGGGTGACAGACGCTGTCTCTTTTTTTTTTTTTTTGAGACGGAGTCTCGCTCTGTCACCCAGGCTAGAGTGCAGTGGCATGATCTCAGCTCACTGCAAGCTCCGCCTTCCGGGTTCACACCATTCTCCTGCCTCAGCCTCCTGAGTACCTGGGACTATAGGTGCCCACCACCACGCCTGCCTAATTTTTTCTATTTTTTAGTGGAGACAGGGTTTCACCGTGTTAGCCAGGATAGTCTCAATCTCTTGACCTCGTGATCCGCCTGCCTCAGCTTCCCAAAGTGCTGGGATTACAGGCGTGAGCCAGCATGCCCAGTTGGGTCTTCCAAATATTTATTCTTTATATCTAGTTGCATCTATTTTGTATTTTGTTAACTTTATTACCATAGACTATCCCCAATATCCTAAGGGGATGTCCTGACTTAAGTCTTATTCTGTATTAATTGCAGGGCCTATGGGAGGGCAGGAGTCCTGGCTTGAGCAGCAGCTATGCTCAGATTAACCATTCAGGAGGCAGGCTGGCCCTCCTTAGGCAGTACTTGCAGAGCCACCTCAGACCTGTTTCTACACTGGACAGATTAGGGGTAGACGGGCTGTTTACTGGTTTGGCTATTTGTGAGGCAAAGTTATGTCCGAGTATGGCCTTTAGAGTCTGGCAAAGGCCAGGGTGCAGTGGTTCACACACACCTGTCATCCCAGCATTTTGGGAGGCTGGGGTAGGAGGATGCTTGAGCCCAGGAGATTGAGACCAGCCTGAGCAACATAGTGAGACCCTGACTTTACAGAAAATAAAAAAAATTAGCCAGGCATGCTGGCATACTCCTGTAGTCCCAGCTACTCTGGAGCCTAGGAGGTAGAGGCTACAGTGTGCTGTGATTGTGCCACTGCACCCTAGCCAGGGTGACAGAGTGAGACCCTTTCTTTAAAAAAATAACAAGAAAGTCTGACAAAGATTGAATTGCAATTCTGTACCTTACTGTACAACCATGGGCAAGTTGGCCAGGCTCTCTGAGCCTTGGTGCAGATAGTTAGAGAGTGGTTATTATTCCTCTGGCAGGTCCTCTGAAAGTATCTGCTCTGTGCTGCTGCTTTTATTGCATTGTAAACAGAGGAGATGGTTACTACTTGTATCTCTGCCTGGTGGTACACAGCCAAGAGTAGCAGAGCTGGCTTTGACTGTAAACCACTGGGGGTGTGTCTAAGCCGCCATAGATCTGAGACAGCTGCCTTGTTTCTCTTTTCACAGAAATTGCCCCAATGATGGCCAAGACAATTAAAGCTTTCAAGAACAGATTCTCCCGACGATAAACTGAGGACTTGCCTTGGAAATGGAATCTGGGGAGGCAAGAATACAAGGAAAGTGGGGGTTGGGGAATGGAATTCTACAGGGAACTGGAGTCTTGCTTTGTGGATCCTTTTGGTCTCCGAGTCCTGCAGTCTGCAGGTGCTGCCCCTGGGAACCTGCGTGCCACAGCCCCGCCTCCCTGCCTGGAGCACACTTCAGAATTCTGAAGAAGATGTGAAGCCTCTGTCTCACTGAGGATTTTAAAGGTCAATTATACTTTTGTTGTTCATTAGCATCTTTGTAAACTATAAGACATAGTTTTAATTAATAAATATTGCCCCCAGATTGTATTTATATTACCCCCCAGGTTTGTTTTTGTTTTTGTTTTTTGTCCTCTACCACACATTTAGCCTTTTATCTTCCAGGTCCTTATTAAAATCAGATGAAAGCCTAGTGAAAGCCATTGTCCTGCCCCAGCTCAGCTCTCCTGAGTGGACTCTGGTCCAGACAGAGGACTGGGCATCTCCAGAGCCGGCACAGTACCTGCTGCACATAGGGCGAGGAGTGAGCACCAGACCGCCCATCCCCAAGGGAGCCTCAGTGGGGCGACAGGGCACGGTGGACTCCACCTCAGGCCCTCCCCAGTGTCGCTGCGCATTCCTGTGCAGGAGCATCTCTTTCTTACTCACTAGTATTTATTAAGGGAGGTGCTCTGTAGGTCTGGAGCCTTTCCCTCATCCTTTCTGTGAGTCCCTACCTTTTTGTTTTTTTTTCTTTGAGGCTCACTAGAGGACACAGAACCTTGGGAGACTGATTTGCACAGAACTCCCCACTTCCCACTTTTACAATTTCCAGTATCTGATTGAAAATTTTTGGGTTTCCCCCCAGTCCCCTTCCCTATCTTTCCTTCTCCTCAACAGCATGAAGGAAAAACAAACACATGGCAGGGCATTTTGTAGCCCTGAATGTAACTTTAGACATTTAAAAGCCAGCACTTTAATCTCTTGTTCTCTGTGAATCACTATGAGAAGTGAATGGTTTTTAAAGCTGTAATGTTATATTGGAAATTGGTTTGTTTTGCCTTTTATTTAAAAGGTAAGATCATGTGATTGGAAGAACAAAACTGTTGGCTTGGGAAGAGAACTTTGCCGCTGAAGCGTTTTCTACCTTCTGTTTAAGCAGGATTTGGAGGGAAGGACCAGCTTAGGGAGAGGAGAGTGTCTGAGCCACAGCATCAGGATGGGGCAAACCACATGGGATCCATCAAGTTCCAGTTGAACAGGAGCAAGATCAGAACTTAGGAGGGCAATGTCAGCTCCCTTGTTGGCTGTCAAGGAACATCGATCTAGTAGAAACCCACTTGGTTGTGACCCAGGTGGAGGTAGATGCCATACATTTGAGATGTGCGTCCTTAAGGAACCTGACATGCAGACTGAGGGGATGGTAAATGTGACAGCCTGACAAGTTTTCTCAAAGCCCAAGATACAGAGCCAGTGTTTTCTGTATCTTGGGAGACCTCAGTTAGGCCAACTTTGAATTCCAGAGCAATGTAGGAAGTATGTTCAGCAGAAACTCGACATTGTTCAGTGTGAATTGCTGTGCAGAGTGCCTATTGTGACAGGACACAAACGTTACTGTGTTTTAATTTGCTATATTTTTGAATTGGGTAAAGCATTACTTCTCTTGGTCACTTGTACACCATTCCACCCCTATTCCTAGCCTGGCCCCCCGAATCTAATATTAGGAAGCCTCTTACCTGAAACCAAATGAACATTTGGGTCAGGTATCAGATGTCTGCTGCCTAGAATAGCTTTTTCTAGGTGTCTACCACCTTGAATTTGTCTCTTAACTGTGTTCAAGTCTTTGTCATTGAAACCAGTTTTTCATATCTTAGATTCAGTTGTGTATGATTTAATTTCCATTAGGAGTCTTTAGGCAGGGAGGGAAGAAAAGGCAGATTTGTTCATATCAATGTCAGTATCCATTTTGGCACATAAAGATTTTTGATGAACCCTGTTTGCATAGAGCCAGATCTTTTCCCCTCCCCCAAGAGTATCTACATCAGGGATGTGACTTGGTGTGAAGAGTCAGGGGCAAGAGGAAAAACCCAATTTCTAAATGACCTCCTTGCCCAGCTTACTAAAATGACTGCAGAGCAGACACAGGATGAATTTGAACCTGACACAGGATGAATTTGAACCTCTGGTCTCATTTATGGAAAAACTCGTGCAATTTTTTTCTGTGCTACACTACATACAAATCACCAAATTACAGATTACCCCTTTGATCCTTGGTGTACTGAGCAGTTTCTTTGGGGCTTTTTGTTTCTGGGAAGCGGGAGGGAAAGGAGCAAGGTGTCATCCTGCTCTTCATTTGTATTTTGGTCCCAAAATGTAAATACAATTTTCTATGTTACTTTTTTGTGGTAACTACCGAGATGAATATTTTAATTAGATAAGTTATATGAAAAGGAAAATTCCATGTCTAAATAAAAAACAAAAAACTCCATATACTGTGTCTTCATTACTTACAGTGTCAGTGAAAAGAAGTTAGAAAATGCCTGATTCTTGGACTGTTTAAGGCAGAGACTTTTTTTTTCTTTTTCTTTTTTTTTTTTTTTTTTT
>NC_045434.1:198905772-198947119 GCF_002776525.5 Piliocolobus tephrosceles | reverse complement strand
AAGTGCTGGGATTACAGGCTTGAGCCACCGCGCCCGGCCTTTTTTTTCTTTTAAAGATAGTGTCTGGCTCTGTCTCCCAGGCTGGAGTGCAGTGGCGCGATCTCCGCTCACTGCAAGCTCTGCCTCCCAGGTTCACGCCATTCTCCTGCCTCAGCCTCCCGAGTAGCTGGGACTATAGGCACCCGCCATCACGCCTGGCTAATTTTTTGTATTTTTAGTAGAGACAGGGTTTCACCATGTTAGCCAGGATGGTCTCGATCTCCTGACCTCATGATCCGCCCTCCTTGGCCTCCCAAAGTGCTGGGATTACAGGCGTGAGCCACCGCGCCTGGCCAGAGACTTTTTTTTTTTTTGAGATGGAGTTTCGCTCTTGTTGCCTAGGCCGATGTCTGGAGGAGGTGATCTCGGCTCACCGCAACCTCCTAAGGCAGAGATTTTAATCAGTATCCTTGGGCTGGGCCTTAAACGATGCCGAATTTCTGTTGGTAACATAGTAGGACGAGGAAAGAGGAATTTCAGGGGGAAAGAATTCTGTCAGCAAAGGGAGGGAACTCAGCATTTGCAGGGCACTGTCCCTTGTTAGACTTGGAACCCTGGTAACCCCATCTTAAAATCAGAAACTGGTTCAAAGGGGTGAAATGGGGCCAGGCATGGTGGCTCATACCTATAATCCCAACACTTTGAAGGGTGGGGGCAGGAGGATTGCCTGAGCCCAAGAGTTCAAGACCAGCCTGAGCAACATATTGAGGCCCTGTCTCTTAAAAGATTAAAAATTAGCCAGGTGTGATGGTGCACCTATAGTCCCGGCTACGTGGGAGGCTGAGGCGGGAGGATCACTTGAGCTTGGGAGGTCAAGGCTACAGTGATCTGTGATTATGCCACTGCACCCCAGTCTAAGTGACAGAGCAAGACTAGCCTGGGCAACATGGCAAAACCCATCTCTTTTTTTTTTTTTTGGTCTCAAAACGGATAGGGAGTCAGGGGGTACTGTGGCTCACGCCTGTAATCCCAGGACTTTGGGAGGCCAAGGCGGGTGGATTGCTGGAGTTCAGGAGTTCGAGGCCGGCCTCGGCAACATGGCAAAACCCTATCTCTACAAAAGATACAAAAAAAACTAGCTGGGTGTGGTGGCACATACCTTTAGTCCCAGTCACTCGGGAGTTTGAGGTGGGAGGATGGTTTGAGCCCAGGAGGTTGAGCCATGATTGCCACTGCACTCCAGCGTGGGCGACAGAGCAAGACCCTGTCTCCCCCGCCAAAAAAAAAAGCTGGGGGGGTCGCGGGGGAGGAGTGAAATTAACATGACCAAGTTGCACAGCTAATAAAGTGGCAAAAGGAAGGATTTAACACCATGATTCTCTGACTGCAAGGTTTGTGCCACTCTACCTTTCAGTTTCCAGGGGCTGTGAGGGCCCAGTAGGTCTCAGCTTACACAGGCGTTCCAATGAGAACAGAAGGAACACGAATGCAGCAAAGTTGTGCCAGCAAGGACTTAATGAGAACCTGCTGTGGTGGCTCTGGCTGAGCTGCAGGAGCTTTAGCACTTGCTAATGGAGCCACGGTTTGGCTTCAACCCTGCATACAGCAAGTGGATTGGACCTTCCATCAAACATACAAATCTGTCCTTTATTGATTAATTAAACATTTGCTGAGCCAGGACCTGTATTAGACCTTAGGATATGGAGTAATAGACTCTGTCACTTACAGTTGGGGAGGAGTAACTGACTTTATTGATTATGCACCTACTAGGTGCCACCATTCCTCCTTGTGTACACTACCTCTTATCACAATGATCCTGTGAGGTAAACAGTCATGGCCCCATTTTAAAAATGACAAGTTAATCCTGGTAAATCCAGGGGATTAAAAAATAAAAATGAGAACTTAAGTCACCATAGTATCTGTAGAAATAAATTTTTAAAAATTGTTTTAATGAAAATGAGAAAACTGAAGCACAGAGAGATGAAGAACTTGCTTAAGGTCACAGAATCACTGAGCAGTGGTGCTATGTATTGGCCTGATTCCAAAACACATGCTCTCAGTCACATTTACCATCTCACACACTGACACACATACCCAATTTGGTCTCTGAAGCAAAGCCGACCTCCAAAACAAAAGATGCCTGAGCCAAGGCCACAGTCATTTCTGGGTTTTTTTTTTGAGACAGTCTCACTTTGTTGTCCAGGCTGGTGTGCAGTGGCACGATCTGGACTCATTGCAGCCTCAGCCTCCCGAGTAGCTGGGATTACAAACATGTGCCACCACGCCCAGCTAATTTTTGTACTTTTAGTAGAGACAGGGTTTCACCATGTTGGCCAGGCTGGTCTCGAACTCCCAACCTCAAGCCATCTGCCCGTTTTGGCCTCCCAAAGCGCTGGGATTACAGGTGTGAGCCACGGTGCCCAACCTAAAAATTCTTTTCCTCAAATTCAACAGCCATTTCTAAGAATGAGATATTTTGTCTGCTTCATGTAACTGATGCCCAGCAGAATCCTACCTGGCTTATCAGCTTGACAGATGCCCCCATCACAGGGTTTCTCATCCACTTTTATCTCTTTCTGGTTATTTGCCAAATGGTGAAACAGTTTGTCTTCAGAGGCCCCTGGACTTCTTTCTCTTGCTCTTTTTTTCTTTTTGAGACTGTCTCACTCTGTCACCCAGGCTGGAGTGCAGTGGTGGGATCTTGGCTCACTGCAGCCTCAACCTCCCAGGCTCAAGTGTTCCTCCCACCTCAGCCTCCCAAGTAGCTGTGACTACAGATGTGCACCGCCACTCCCAGGTAGTATTTTTTTGGAAGAGATGGGGTTTTGCCATGTTGCCCAGGCTGGTCTCGAGCTCTTGAGCTCAATCAGTCTGCCATGGCCTCCCAAAGTGCAGGGATTACAGGCATGAGGCACCTTGCCCAGCCCCCTGAACTTCTCTATGATGTCTATTGTCTCAACTCTTTTCAAAGACTAAGGAAAGTTCCAGCCATCAAAATTTTACATCACTGTATCTGTTCCTTAAGCACAAAGTCTTGGGTTGGGGCCTCAGAATATGCATTTAAAAAGACAAAACTCAAGTGTTATGGACTAAATGTTTGTGCCCTCTCCAAAATTCCTATGCTGAAATCCTAAGCCCCAGTGTGACAGTATTAGGAGGTGGGCCTTTGGAGGTAATTAGGTCACGTGTGTAGAGGCTTCATGAATAGGATTCTCCCTCATAAGAGAAATGAGAGTTTGTTCTTGCTCCTTGTTCTCCACCACGTGAGGAAATGAGAAGATGGCAGTCTGCAAACCAGGAAGAGGGCCCTCACCAGACACAGAATTGGCCAGCGTCTTGATCTTGGACTTCCAGCCTTGAACTGTGAGAAGTAAATGTTGCCTAAGCCACCCAGTCTGTGGTAAGTTGTTATAGTAGCCTGAACTGACTGAGACACTAAGCAATTTTTTTTTTTTTTTTTTTTTGAGGTGAAGTCTCACTCTGTCACCCAGGCTGGAATGCAGTAGCTCGATCACTCTTGGCTCACTGCAACTTCCACCTCCCAGGTTCATGTGATTCTCCTGCCTCACAGCCTCCCCAAGTAGCTGGGACTACAGGTGTGCACCACCAACTTTTGTATTTTTAGTAGAGATGGGTTTCACCATGTTGGCCAGGCTGGTCTTGAACTCCTGACCTCAGGTGATCCATCTGCCTTGGCCTCCCAAAGTGCTGGGATTACAGGCATGAGCCACTGTGCCCGGCCTGACACTAAGCAATTTTTTTTTTTTTTTTTTTGAAATCGAGTCTTGCTCTGTTCCCCAGACTGGAGTGCAGTGGCATGATTCAGCTCACTGCAACCTCCGCCTCCCAGGCTCAAGCGATTCTCCTGCCTCGGCCTCCCAAGTAGCTGAGATTATAGGCATGTGTCACTACGACCCGACTAATTTTTGTATTTTTAGTAGAGATGGGGTTTCACCATGTTGGCCAGTCTAGTCTTGAACTTCTGACCTCAAATGATCCACCCGCCTCTGCCTCCCAAAGTGCTGGGATTACAGTCATGAGCCACCGTGCCTGGCTGACACTAAGCAATTCTTAAAATGTACACTGAAGTTTGAGAACTGCTCCAGAGAATTTGCCACAGTGGAATAGCTCTTCACAGCAGGTCCCTAGGTCAGGACTAGGAAGCTTGTTGATTTAGTTTTAAGCAAATGCTTGCATTGCCTCCCACTCTGTGTCACTGACTAAGTCAGGCATGGCAGGCTGGGGACAGTGGCTCACAGCTGTAATCCCAGCACTTTGGGAGGCCAAGGTGGGAGACTGCTTGAGTCCAGGAGGTCAAAACTAGCCTGGGCAACATAGTGAGATCTCGTCTCTAAAAAATAAAATATTAGGCCAGGCATGGTGGCTCACACCTGTAATCCCAGCACTTTGGGAGGCTGAGATGGGCGGATCACTTGAGGTTAGGAGATCAAGACCAGCCTGACAAACATGAAGAAACCCCGTCTCTGCTAAAAATACAACATTAGCCAGGTGTGGTGGCACATGCCTGTAATCCTAGCTACTCGAAGGCTGAAGCAGGAGAATGGCTTGAACCTGGGAAGTGGAGGTTGCGGTGAGCCAAGATCACACCATTGTATTCTAGCCTGGGCAACAAGAGTGAAACTCCATCTCAAAATAAAATAAAATAAAATAACAATAAAATAAAATATTAGGGCCGGGTGCGATGGCTCACGCCTGTAATCCCAACACTTTGGGAGGCTGAGGTGGGTGGATCACGAGGTCAGGAGATCGAGACCGTCCTGGCTAACACGGTGAAACCCCGTCTCTACTAAAAACACCAAAAAAAAAAATTAGCCGGGTGTGGTGGCGGGCACCTACAGTCCCAGCTACTCGGGAGGCTGAGGCAGGAGAATGGCGTGAACCCAGGAGGCAGAGCTTGCAGTGAGCCGAGATAGTGCCACTGCACTCCAGCCTGGGTGACAGAGTGAGACTCTGTCTCAAAAAATAAAAAATAAAAATATATATATTAATTGGGCATGGTGGCATGCACCTGTAGTTCTAGCTACTCAGGAGGCTAAGGTGGGAGGATTGCTTGAACTCGCGGAGGTTGAGGCTGCAGTGAGCCAAGATTGTACCATTGTGCACCAGCCTGGGTGAAAGAGCAAGACCCTGTCTCAAAAAAGAAGAAGAAAAAAAAAAAAAAAGGCCAGGGGCACGGGGACTCACACCTCTAATCCCGGCACTTTGGGAGGTCAAGGCAGATGAATCACCTGAGGCCGGGAGTTCGAGACCAGCCTGACCAACATGAAGAAACCCCGTCTCTACTAAAAATACAAAATTAGCTGGGCGTGGTGGTGGATACCTGTAATCCCAGCTACTTGGGAGGCTGAGGCAGGAGAATTGCTTGAACCCAGGAGGTGGAGGTTGCGTTGAGCCGAGATTGTGCCATTGCACTCCAGTCTGGGCAACAAGAGTGAAAGTCCATCTCAAAAAAAAGAGACATGGCCCTTGCCCTCATGAAGCTTTCATCTTACATAGGGAGACAGTTATCAAATAACTGAGTACAGATTTCTGGGCCCTACTGAAGAAATATGGTTGAATAGGTAAAAGGTAGGATCTGGAAACAGGTACTCTTTTGTAGGCCTCCCTCCCCCAATGAACTCGATGAGTGGCCTGGTTTGGGAATGCCTAGTGTAGTGGAAAAAGCATGCATGACCTTCGGAATGAGACCCAGGTTCAAATCCTGCCTCCACCACTCCCACACCTCTCTGAGCCTCAGTTTCCTCATTGGTAAAATGGAAATTATGACACTCCGCAGGAATTCTTATAAGGATGCAATGACAGAAGGGGAGCCCACATTTTAGCATCCTTCCTTCTTTCCCTCTAAATGTGGAATGAAATAAAAAGGTTTTGTCTTTTACTGATGGGAATTCAAACTTTAGGGTCACAAGCTAAGAACTATTTTGAGGTCAACAAGTCCTTGCTGATAACTGAAATCTTAGTGCCTGCTTCCCCAGACAGTTAGTTTGACTTTTCTGTTCTTGGGCCCTATTCTTATTTTTTCAGGTCTCTTAAACTGTAGCTCCTAAACAGCCACTAAAAAGGAAGACCACCTAATTTCTCCTTAGGGCCACAAACTCCAATACCAGGGGTTTGGTATGTGACAGCAGGCAGTGATGGGAACAGAAAGAAAATGAGAGCTATCCACACAGCTCCACTTTATTGCTTCCAAGTGGAAGACAGGGCCCAGTGTTGCCACCTCTTCTGGATTTAAAGAAAAAGGCCAGCCAGGTGCGGTGGCTCATGCCTGTAATCCTAGAACTTTGGAGGCCAAGGCAGGTGGATCACTTGAGGTCAGGAGTTTGAGACCAGCCTGCCAACATGGTGAAACCCCGTCTCTACCAAAATATACAAAAATTAGCCGGGTGTGGTGGCGTGCGCCTGCAGTCCCAGCTACTTGGGAGGCTGAGGTGGGAAAATCACTTGAACCTGGGAAGCAAAGGTTGCAGTGAGCTGAGATTGCCCACTGCGTTCCAGCCTGGGTGACAAAGTGAGACATGTCTCAAAAAAAAAGGAGGGGGAAAGGAATAGGCTAGGCAGTAGTTCTCAACTAGAGGTGACTTTGTCCCCAGTATGACACTTGGCAACGTCTGGAGACATTTTGCTTGTTGCTGTCGCTGGGGAGCTATGGGCCTCTAGTGGGCAGAGGTCGGGGATGCCGCTATCCATGCGACAATGCACAAGACAGCGCCCCTCCCGCAACAAAGAATTCTCTGGCCGAAAATGTAAATGGGGCCAAGATTGAGAAGCCTTGAACAGTTCTGTTGCAGCAACAACACCCAAATCTCAGTGGCTTGCAACAACAGAGAGGTCTCACCGCCTGTCCATTGTGGGTCTGATAGGGATCTGCTTTATGTCATCCTCACTCAGGGGCCCAGGCTAAGGGAGGTGCCATTCCCAAGCTTGTAAGATTTTCGAGGCAAGTGGAGAATATTAATATATTATTAATATTAATTATAATAATAAAAATATAATATTAATTATAATATTGATAGAACTCTAAGTTATATCTAGAAGTGACATCTATCGTTGCCATCATATTGCATTGGCTGCACCTAAATTCATAGGGTCAAAGACGCACAATCCATCCATGCTCCTGGATGCAGAGAATTGGGAATATTTGCTAACAGCATTAAAGACTCCAAAGGCTGGGTGCACCCAAACCTCACAAATCACCACTAAATAACTTATTCATGTAACCAAACATCACCTGTTCCCTCAAAACTTATTGGAAAAAAATAAAAATCCAGAAAAAAATGTATGCTGACCAAAACAAAAATAAAAAATAAAAAAAAAATCTCCCAAGGCAATCATGACAGCCTGGGCTCTAGGTAATCCACAAGGCTCGGAGAAGGGCAGCTAAGGGCACAGGCTGTGGAGTCAGACGTCAGACTCGGCTTCAAACCCCACACTTCCTAGCCGTGTGGCCTTGAGCATGTCACTTAATCTCTTTCTCAGTTTCTTTCTCTAAAAATGAGGAAAACAGGCCGGGTGCGGTGGCTCACACCTGTAATCCCAGCACTTTGGGAGGCTGAGGCGGGTGGATTACGAGGTCAGGAGCTCGAGACCAGCCTGGCCAATATGGTGAAACCCCATCTCTACTAAAAATACAAAAATTAGGCTGGACGCAGTGGCTCACGCCTGTAATCCCAGCACTTTGGGAGGCCAAGGAAGGCGGATCACGAGGTCAGGAGTTTGAGACCAGCCTGACGATCATGGTGAAATGCTGTCTTTATTAAAAATACAAAAATTAGGCCGGGCGCAGTGGCTCAAGCCTGTAATCCCAGCACTTTGGGAGGCTGAGACGGGCGGATCACGAGGTCAGGAGATCGAGACCATCCTGGCTAACACGGTGAAACCCCGTCTCTACTAAAAAATAAAAAAAAAAAACTAGCCGGGCGACGTGGCGGCCGCCTGTAGTCCCAGCTACTCGGGAGGCTGAGGCAGGAGAATGGTGTAAACCCGGGAGGCGGAGCTTGCAGTGAGCTGAGATCCAGCCACTGCACTCCAGCCTAGGCGACAGAGCGAGACTCCGTCTCAAAAAAAAAAAAAAAACAACAACAAAAATTAGCCAGGCGTGGTGGTAGTGTGTGCCTGTAATCCCAACTACTCAGGAGGATGAGGCAGGAGAATCACTTGAACCTGGGAGGTGGAGGTCGCAGTGAGCCGAGATTACACCACTGCACTCCAGCCTAAGTGACAGTGAGACGCCGTCGCCAAAAAAAAAAAAAAGTTAGGCATGGTGGCTCACGCCTGTAATCCCAGCACTTTGGGAGGCCAAGGCAGGTAGATCATGAGGTCAAGAGATTGAAATCATCCTGGCTAACACAGTAAAACCCCATCTCTACTGAAAATACAAAAAATTAGCCGGGTATGGTGGTGGGCGCCTGTGGTCCCAGCTACTCAGGAGGCTGAGGCAGGAGAATGGTGTGAACCTGGGAGGCAGAGCTTGCAGTGAGCCAAGATCGTGCCACTGCACTCCAGCCTGGGCAACAGAGCGAGACTCCATCTCAAAGAAAAAAAAAAAGGGACAACAAATCAACCTTGCAGCGTTAAAATGCTTAGAACAGTGCCTGGCACACAGAAAGTGCTCAGGACACGTTAGCCAGGATGGTGATGATGATGGATTAGGCCAGGTGCCAATCACGGAGTGGGCATTTAGTAAACAGTTATTGTTATAACCTAAGCTCTGAGGAAAATGACTTGTCCAAGGTAGCACAGCTGGTAAGTGCAGCATGGTGGAGAAGAGCCTAAGCTCCGGGGTCTTAGCCTGGCACATCGTAAATCATAAATGTTAAATAATATTTGGAGGAGGTTCAGTGTGGTTAAGAACATGGACTCGGCAGCTCACACCTATAATCCTGGCATTTTTGGAGGCTAACATGGGTGCATCCTTTGATCCCAGAAGTTTGAGACCAGCCTCGTCAATACGGGAAAACTCCGTCTCTACAAAATATACAAAAATTAGCCAGGCATCGTGATGTGTGCCTGTAGTCCCAGCTGCTCAAGAGGCTGAGGCAGGAGGATCACTGAAGCCCGGGGGTGTCAAGGCTGCAGTAAGCTGAGATCACGACACTGTACTCCAGTCTGGGTGGCAGAGCAAGACCTTGTCTCAAAAAAATAAATAAATAAAAATAACATGAACTCTGGAGGCTGACCGCCAGGTTCAAATCCTAGCTCTACTACTGACCGCCTGTATGAACTTGAGCAAGTAACTCAGCCTCTCTGTGCCCAGTTTTCTCATCTATAAAATGAAGCTAATAATAAAACACCTGCAATTAGGAAGATTAAAAAATAACATCAGTGGCCAGGCGCGGTAGCTCACGCCTGTAATCCCAGCACTTTGGGAGGCCGAGGCGGGCGGATCACAAGGTCAGGAGATCGAGACCATGGTGAAACCCCGTCTCTACTAAAAATACAAAAAAAATTAGCCGGGTGCGGTGGCAGGCGCCTGTAGTCCCAGCTACTCAGGAGGCTGAGGCAGGAGAATGGCGTGAACCCGGGAGGCGGAGCTTGCAGTGAGCCGAGATCGCGCCACTGCACTCCAGCCTGGGCCACAGAGCGAGACTCCGTCTCAAAAAAAAAAAAAAAAAAAAAAAAAAAAAAAACATTAGTAAAGCCCTCAGGACCCATATGGTTGTTAGCTGCTACAGTATTACTATGCCCTCAGTTTGCCACAAAGAAACATTGAAAGTAACAGAAAACAGTTAACAGTATCATTTCACAGACCCAACTGAGATAGGGGAGAAGAAAATGGATACAAATTCAGCAATCCTTGAGCTAAGAAAATGTTTACAGCCAGGGGTGGTCGTTCAGGCCTATAGTCCTAGCAGTTTGGGAGGCTGAGGCCAGTAGAGCACTTGAGTCCGGGATTTTGAGACCAGCCTAGGCAATGTGATGAAACCCCATCTCTACAAAAAATACAAAAATTACCTGGGATGGTGGCATGCACCTGTAATCCCAGCTACTCAGGAGGCTGAAGTGGGAGGACCAGTTGAGCCCAGGAGGCAGAGGTTGCAGTGAGCCAAGATTGTGCCACTGCACTCCAGCCTGCGTGGCAGAGGGAGACCCTATCTCCAAAAAAAAAAAAAAAAAAAAAAAAAAAGTTTATAAATGGAGCAATGGGAAAAGAAAAAACTTGGATGCTTTTCTTACCTGCCCCAGGGTAGTCCTAGAAATCAGTGAGAATTCCCATTTGTCCTCAGAGATTCCTGCAACATAGAAGTGCAAGAGAGGAGACAATAAGCAGAGGCACAAGGCATTGCTCCCAAATCACAGCTAAGCCACCATGCAACCCTGGCCGGCTCCTTCCAAACCCAGCTCCCTTAGCAACTGCAGTTTCCTATTCAACCAGACGGGGGCGCTGAGCTGACAGTCTTGCTGCTGGCAACAGTGACAGCCTCTGTGAAAGCACAGTAGATGCTCGTCCACTTGTCGAGGAGCATGCTGAATTATCACTTTTGCACCATTGTAAAGTCACAAAGCCATAAGTCGAACCATCATAAACTGGGGATTATCCGCAGTCCCTCCTTATCTGTGGGGGACATGTTCCAAGACCCCCAGGTGATGACTGAATATACTGAACCCTATATATACAGTACTGTGTTTTTTTCTATACATACATATCTATGATTATGTTTAATTTATAAATTAGGCACGATAAGAGATTAACGACTAATAATAAAATAGAACAATTATAGCAATATGATGTAATACAGTTATCACGCACTGTGGTCATAACTTTTGCAGTTTCATGTGTGGCAGCAAAACTAGCAGGTATTTTTTTTCCTTCTTCATAATTTCACAGATAGAAGATTCGTTCTTACCACAGATCTTAGCGACCTCAGCATACTTTCTTTTTTCCTTCCTTATTAAGTTGAGAACTTTTACCGTTTTCATTTAAAGAAAGAATTTTATGGCTTCTCTTTGGCATATCCAAATTGCTAGCATCACTACTCTTGCACTTAGGGGCCATTATTAAGTCAAATAAGGGTGACTTGAACACAAGCTTTGCATACCACAGCAGTCAATCCGATAATGAACAGGGCACTTACTAAGTGACTAATGAACAGGGAGTGTATACAGCATGGAGACGCAAGACAAAGGGACAATTCAGGTCCCCCAGGTGGACACAGCGGGACAGCACAAGACTTTGTCACGCTACTCAGAACAGCGTGCAATTTAAAACTTACAGATAGTTTATTTCTGAAATTGTCCATTTAATATTTTTGGACAGTGGTTTGACTGCATGTAACTGAAACCACAGAAAGCAAAACCGAGTCAGGGGGCAGGGGAGGGGGCGGTTACAGTAATAGCCTTTCCCTGTGGACCAGATGTTATACCAAACACTTTCATGTGTTATTTCACATTACTGTCATAACACTTCACAACATAGGACCTCTTATTATTCCCATTATATGTAAGACAAATCTGAGGCCTAGAAAAAAAAAAAAAGAAGAAGAAGAAAAAAGAAAAAAATCTGAGACCTAGAGAGGTTAAGCAATTTGCCTAGCAGGCCAAACCTAATATTTGCAGGACAGGGGCAAGAATACAGCTGAATGCATACTTAAAAAGTTATAAATGATCCTAATGAACTATTAACTAAAAGACAATTTATTCTGCTATGTTGATAAATAAACCTTCACAATGACTTGGAAGACCACATTCACATTTTTTGGGCCTCTCAGAGTTCTGTACTAGAAGGTGGTGGGAGGCAGAGAACAGAACCCCAGCCCTGCCCCCTTCTCTTCATATCTCTAAATCTGTTTGCCTGGCAGGGCCTTGTGTCCATGCACGCAGAGGTCCTAACCTGCATGCTCACCCTCTGTTCCCGGGGTTCTAAACTGAAAAGTTCCCTCAGGTACCCAGCACAATGAATGGCAAAAGAGCTACATCAAAGCACAACAAAAATCATCACATTCTAGAATACCAAGAGAAGATCTTAAACGCTTCCAGAAAACAGGGTTGGGGTGGGGGAAAAACCTGTACGAAGAATTGGGAGTCAGAACAGCACTGTATTTATCAAAGTCAGAAAAAAACCAGAGCAGTATCTTCACAATTATGAAAGAATTCTATCCACAGCCAAACTACTAATTAAACCAGTAGAATAAAGCCATTTTCAGTGCCATTTAACATGTATGGCAGCACGGTAGCCAGCCACTAAGGTGGCCCCTAATGATTTCTACCTCCTGGTATGTGCACTCTTACAAAGCTCCCGCGCACACTTAATATGGCTGAACTGTGAAACCATGGGATGTTGCAAAATTGACGATACGGGACTTCTGAGGCTAGGTCATAAAAGACATTGGTGGTTTCTACCTTGCTCTTAGATCACTTGCCCTGCTGAAAACCAGCTGCTGTATCATGAGGACACTCAAACAGTACTACGGAGAGGTACATGTAGTAAGGAACTGGGGCCTCCTGCCAACAGCTTGCACAAACTTGCCAGCCGGGGCTCCTCCAGCCCTGGCCAAGCCTGCACATAATTTCAGTCTCATGAGAGACCCCAAACCAGAACCACCCAGCTAGGACGCTCTCAAATTCCTAACCCACAGAAACTGTGAGATGATAAATGTTAACTGTTGTTTTGAGGAGAGAGGCTACTTCTCTTACTGTCTCTGAAGACAAGGAAGAAGTAAAAGCTGAGAAACAGGAATGAAGTCAGTGGCAAGACCAACTGGACGCCACTGACCAGGCCTGAGGTTAACGATAACCGCACCACCCCCCACCCCCCTCCGCCACTGTAACCACATGTGTTACCTATAGATCACTTGCTCGATCTATCACAACCCTTTCATGTGGACCCCCTTAGAGTTGTAAGCCCTTAAAAGGGCCAGGAACTTTTTCTTCGGAGAGCTTGGTTCTTGAGACGCAAGTCTGCCGATGCTCCTGGCCGAGTAAAGTCTCTTCCTTCTTTAACCCGGTATCTGAGAAGTTTTGTCTGCAGCTTGTCCTGCTACAGTTTTAAGCCATTAAGTTTGGGAATAATTTGTTACACAACAAAAGACAACTAATACAGACCTATTGGGAGGGGAGGAGCCACAGTATTTTGTAGTTCTTCTAATTAAGAGGTGAAGTCTGCAGTCTAGCTCTCTACTCTAGAATTTGGATTTGGCTGACGGGTCATTATAGAAAGATTACAGAAGTAAGGCTTAAAAAGCGCTTGTGCAGGCAGGGCGCGGTGGCTCACGCCTGTAATCCCAACACTTTGGGAGGTCAAGGTGGGCGGATCACCTGAGGTCAGGAGTTCGAGACCAGCCTGCCCAACATGGTGATACCCCGTCTCTACTAAAAATACAAAAATTAGCCGGGCATGGTGGCAGGCACCTGTAATCCCAGCTATTTGGAAGGCTGAGGCAGGAGAATTGCTTGAACCCGGAAGGCGGAGATTGCAGTGAGCTGAGATTATGCCACTGCACTCCAGACTGGGTGAGAGTGAGACTCCATCTCAAAAAAAAAAAAAAAAAAACTGCTTGTGCAATTGAGTCTTGCCCTCTCTTGCTCCTGGGAACTCTGCAATTATCACCATGTAATTTAGCTAGGCTTGTCTGCTGAAGACACGTGGTCCCATCATCCCAGCTATCAGCCAGCATCAAGCAGACAAGAGTGAGACCATCCCAAACTTTCCAGCCCAAGCTGAACTGGCTCAGAAAAGCTAATCCACAGGATCATGAGAATTAATCAATATTTGTTTTTTAAAGCTATCAAAGTTTTTGGGTAATTTGTTACACAGCATAACCTAATTGATACAGCATATTTACTTTGTGTGCACCTCCTGCCTCAACCTCCCCACCCTAACCAGGAAACTATTGATGTGTTACAAGAACACTACAGGATGTGTTCAAAGCCTGGTTACCTCCTAACTTTACCTGGTCTCGGGCAAGTTAATTTACCTCTTTCAGCCTCAGTTTTCCTCATCTTCAAATTGGAGATAACAGTAGGTAATAGTACCTAGCTTTTTTTTTTTTTTTTTTTGAGATGGAGTTACGCTCTGTCGCTCAGGCTGGAGTACAGTGGTGTGATCTCGGCTCACTGCAACCTCTGCCTCCTGGGTTCAAGCGATTCTCCTGCCTCAGCCTCCCGAGTAGCTGGGATTACAGGAACGTGCTATGACGCCTGGCTAATTTTTGTATTTTTAGTAGAGATGGGGTTTCACCATGTTGGCCAGGCTGGTCTCAAACTCCTGACCTCAAGTGATCTGCCCACCTTGGCCTCCCAGAGTGTTACTGGTGTGAGCCACCATGCCTGGCTGTACCTACCTCTTAAAGTTCATGTGACAATTAATTGAGATGAACTACATAATGTGCTTAGCACACAATGCTCACATAAATCATTAATGAAGGTAACAGGAAAAAAGTCAAAATGAGTAGATCTCCTGGGTAAGGCCTGGGTTGGTCCTTCAATAGGGCTGTCTTGGCCGGGCGCGGTGGCTCAAGCCTGTAATCCCAGCACTTTGGGAGGCCGAGACGCAGGAGATCAAGACCATCTTGGCTAACAGGGTGAAACCCCGTCTCTACTAAAAAATACAAAAAACTAGCTGGGCGAGGTGGCGGGCACCTGTAGTCCCAGCTACTTGGGAGGCTGAGGCAGGAGAATGGCGTAAACCCAGGAGGCAGAGCTTGCAGTGAGCTGAGATCCGGCCACTGCACTCCAGCCTGGGCGACAGAGCGAGACTCCATCTCAAAAAAAAGAGAGAAAAAAAAAAAAAATAGGACAGTCTTTCCAAAGAAAGGCTACCAAGTGTATCAGCCAAGTAAACATTTATTATGTTTGCCACATTCCAGGTCCCTTACCTGAAACTGACCTAAAAGCAGGAATAATTCATGGCACTGAGCTATTTTGAACCAGAACCAAGCTTGCTTATTGCACAAGTAACTAAAGTAGGACATCAAAATATTTTTGTTTTTATTTTTTTGAGACAGTCTTGCTTTGTCACCCAGGCTGGAGTGCAGTGGCATGATAACGGCTCATTGCAGCCTCACCCTCCCAGGCTCAGGAGATCATTCCACTTCAGCCTCCCAAATAGCTGGAACCACAGGCATGAGCCACCATGTCGGGCTAATATTTTTTATTATTTTTGTAAAGATGGGGTCTCCCTATGTTGCCCAGGCTAGTCTCAAACTCCTGCGCTCAAGTGATCCTCCCACCTTGGCCTCCCAAAAGTGCTGAGATTACAGGCATGAGGCAATGCACGTGGCCCAAAAAATATTCTGAATAGAACTTGAAAATATGGATATTTTGGTCTATACTTCACCAGCCCCACTGAGCACTCCAGAGCCAGATGTGAAGGGAAGAGAGTAGCCAGGGTATCCCATAACTCTTTCTGTATCCTGTCTTTTCCCCACCAGGGAGTAGGAAAACATTCTATCCTGAAAACAAGATTATTTCACCTCTAAACAGTGGTTTTTTAATTATTTTGATCTCAACCCACAATATGAAAAACACATCATATTGTGCCTGAATACAAACTCAAAACTGAAACAAAAGTTTCATCAATTGAGATTTGAAATGTGTGATACATTGTTGTTGTTGTTTTGTATTCTATTTTTTTTTAAATGTTGATCACAATTTTCTATAAACGGATTTTAAAACCTATTTACAGGTCAACACCAGCTGTTTGAAAAAAGTACTCTGAAGTATCACATGGGGGAGGAATCCCTTCACTTCACAGTCACTTCACAGGGGGTAAACTGGGTCTCAGAGAGATCAAGTTAGTTGCCCAAGGCCACGCAGCTAGTAAGTGGCTGTGGTTGGATTTGACCATAATAACCATCGGGTACTGGATGCCTATCATGTGTCAGCCATTTGCTGAGTTCCTTTTTCTTTTTGAGACAGAGTCTTGCTCTGTCGCCAGGCTGGAGTGCAGTGGCGCGATCTCGGCTCAACTGCAACCTCTGCCTCCCGGGTTCAAGCGATTCTGCTGCTTCAGCCTCCCGAGTAGCTGGGACTACAGGCTCGCGCCACTACGCCTGGCTAATTTTTGTATTTTTAGTAGAGACGGGGTTTCACCATGTTGGCTAGGCTGGTCTCCATCTCTTGACCTCGTGATCCGCCCGCCTCGGCCTCCCAAAGTGCTGGGATTACAGGCGTGAGCCACCGCGCCCGGCCTGCTGAGTTCTTTAATTGCATTATTTCATTTAATACTCACTGTGATCCTATGAAACAGATACTATTCTTCCCACCTTACAGACGAGGAAACGGAGTCTCAGAATAGGGGAAATGACTTAAGGTGTCACAACGGCCAGTAGCAGACCCAGGACTAGTCTCGAGGTCTCGCCGTGCACAAAGCCCCGTGTTCTCAAGCTGTAACCCCGCTATCAAGAAAGTGGTTATGCAAGTGGGCCTGTGAGCTCTCAACGCCTAAGCGTGCGCATCTGAGACAGCGATAAGCTCGCGTTCTCCAGTCTCCAGGGCCTTATCATTCCTCACGCTTTCCTCCATCAGCTCGCAAAGAAACGTGGTGATCAAGGAAGAGAGCACAGGCTCCAGCTTCGTTGGGGGAGGAGAATTCGAATCTCAGCCTGTGAATTTACTCAGCACACCCGTTTAATCTCTCGGTCCTTCAGTTTCCACACCTGGGAAGCTGGGACAGCAGCAGCATACAGCTCCAGGACCGGAGTCTACACGAACTCTGGCACCCGGGAGGTGCGAGTCCAACGTCAGTTCCGCCCCCGCCCCCGCCCCCGCCCCCGCCCCCGCCCCCGCCCCCGCCCCCGCCCCCGCCTTCTCCCTGGGCGCATGCGCCGCACAGCGGCGCCTTTTACGACGCGGCGGGCGCGGCGCGCTTGGCGGCTGGAGATAAGCGGCGCGGAGCTAGTCTGAGCAGAACGAGCGAGTGCGGCGGCAGGGCCGAGAGGACGCGCAGGTGGCAGTGTCGCCATGTCGCACGGTCACAGCCACGGCGGGGGTGGCTGCCGCTGCGCCGCCGAACGGGAGGAGCCGCCCGAGCAGCGCGGCCTGGCCTATGGCCTGTACCTGCGCATCGACCTGGAGCGGCTGCAGTGCCTTAACGAGAGCCGCGAGGGCAGCGGCCGCGGCGTCTTCAAGCCGTGGGAGGAGCGGACCGACCGCTCCAAGGTGGGCCGCCTGGGGCTTGGGGCGGGCGGGGCGGGGTGCGCGTTTGGCCTCGGGCCGTCGGTCTACTCATTCCTGATGTTAAAAATAACGACAGCCTGGTTGCCAAGCGCTTTTCCGTGCCTGTCTCCTGCCAGCTCTGGGAGGCGAGCAGCGTTGAGTCTCCCCATTTTGCATATAGGGAAACTGAGGCCGAGAGGGAACGGGGACAGTTTTGTCAAGCTACACAGCCTAACGCTCTTCCAGGGCTGTGTGGGTTAGAGAGGATGGCCGTGAGGGCCGTTGGACCACTGGTGCTAATGGCTGCCTCATCATATTACTTAGTGAAGAAGAGCCTAGGGAGATGAAAGGTGTTTCCCATATAAAGCAAAGGTTCTTTATATTGTGGGGTCGCAGACCCCCTTGCTATCTATTTGAAAACGATGGACCTTCTCCTCAGAAAAATGCACGTAAGCACCTGCCTTTCAGTTCACACTTAAGAAGGCTCTTCGACCCTGGAAATTCATTCATGGGCTTTTTATTAAGCACCTTCCAGTTGGATGACCTGTGGCTGTTAGGACACTGGATAAGACTGATTAGCTTCAAGTTAGTAA
Source organism: Piliocolobus tephrosceles (assembly GCF_002776525.5). Classification (NCBI taxonomy): domain Eukaryota; kingdom Metazoa; phylum Chordata; class Mammalia; order Primates; family Cercopithecidae; genus Piliocolobus; species Piliocolobus tephrosceles. The sequence goes on along the minus strand of NC_045434.1, from coordinate 198,929,435 downwards.
GTCTTGGATAACAAAGGGAGAGTGACTATTCCCATTGCACCGCAGTTGTAGAACAGGGTGGGAGATGCCTGAAATTGTAGGCTCTCAGCAAATATTTGTTGCTTTCTCCTCCCCCCTCCCCATCCCCTCCAGTTTGTTGAAAGTGATGCAGATGAAGAGCTTCTGTTTAATATTCCGTAAGTATCTCCTTGGTGCCTACCTCAGGCTAAATAAGCTGTACCCAGTTGCCTCTTCAGATGAATTCATTCACTGGTGTCAAGAGCACACCATTCACTGGTGTCAAGAGCTTCTTGAAATGGGATAAATTAATTTAATGGGTTTGAGGAGGAAGGCATCATAGCTTTCTTGGTGCAGACTGGAAACCAATAACTGAGAAATTGAGGTAAATTTCTTAGAATTGTAGAATGCTAGAGGTGGACAGGATCTTAGAAATTAGTACAAGTTGACAGATGAGTAAACTGAAGCCCATACAAGGGAAGGGTCTTGCCCAGGGTCACACAACTAAACAGGTATTCAAACCCAGGTTGACAACCTTCTCTTTTGCATTCTGGCAGATTTACGGGCAATGTCAAGCTCAAAGGCATCATTATAATGGGAGAGGATGATGACTCACACCCCTCTGAGATGAGACTGTAAGTGGCAAAAGCTTAGGCCCTCAAGGAGCTCCCGTGGTTACATTTATTGCAGAATAGTATCATTTTTCTTCTTACCAGGTTTAATATTTCCCCTTTTAAAATATCTTGGCCCTGTTCTCATTCTGCATTGGAATACACATATTTCTTCCTGAATTAATGACCTTCTTAGATTAAGCATCTTTAGGGCCAACAACTTGTCTCATATTTCAAAGTGCATACTATGACACGATTCATTCAGAGAGCATTGTGTAAATGTCATTTGTTGATGACTTTGCAGTTTTCTTAATAACTAGCTGCAGATCTCATGTGATCTTTATGGATTCTCTTCTTGGGGTTAGCTTCAACATTTTTCCTTGCTGTTTCATACAGTAATGATCTTATGTGTTTTGTTGACGTGGAATTACTCCACTTGAGTTTGTGTGGCATTTAGTTAGCAAAGTTGTGTATACTTCTTGCAACACTGAATCTTTTGCCAACAGAGTTAGTATTATTTTTGACAACTTACCTTATTCCAGAACAGCCTTCCTAAAAGAAAGGGAAAACTGCTTTTTGAGTGCTGGAGAAACATACAAGAAGAACTTTACATTTAAAAAGTTCAGGCCGGGTGCAGTAACTTTTCCCACAAAACCAATAAAAGATGACATATAGGTCGGGCACAGTGACTCACACCTGTAATCCCAGCACTTTGGGAGGCTGAGGTGGTCAGATCACCTGAGGTTCGAGACCAGCCTGGCCAACCTGGTGAAACCCTGTCTCTACTAAAAATAAAAAAATTAGCCGGGCCTGGTGGTGCACACCTGTAATTCCAGCTACTAGGGAGGGTGAGGCAGGAGAATTGCTTGAACCTGGGAGGCAGAGGTTGCAGCAAACTGAGATCTCTGCACTGCACTCTAGCCTGGATGACAGAATGAGACCCCATTGCAAAAGTAGTAATAAAAACAAATAAATAAAAAATTAAAATCCTAGAGGCCAGGCATGGTGGCTCACGCCTGTAATCCCAGCACTTTGGGAGGCTGAGACGGGTAGATCACGAGGTCAGGAGTTCAAGACCAGCCTGGCCAAGTTGCTGAAACCCCATTTCTACTAAAAATACAAAAATTAGCTGGGTGTGGTGGCATATGCCTGTAATCCCAGCTACTCAGGAGGCTGAGGCAGGAGAATCGCTTGAACCCAGGTGGCAGAGGTTGCAGTGAGCCAAGATCGCCCCACTGCACTCCAGTCTGGGTGACAGCAAGACTCCATCTCAAAAAAAGAAAATAAAAAAATTCAAATCCCAGCACTTTGGGAGGCCGAGGCAGGCGGATCACTTGAGGCCAGGAGTTCAAGATCAGCCTGGTCAACATGACGAAACCCTGTCTCTACTAAAAATACAAAAATTAGCTGGGCGCAGTGGCACGGGCCTGTAATCCTAGCTACTGGAGAGGCTGAAGCATGAAAACACTTGAACTGGGGAGGTGCAGGTTGCAGTGAGCCAAGATTGCACCACTGCACTCCAGCCTGGACAACAGAGCGAGACTCTGTCTCAAAAAAAAAAAAAAAAAAAAAATTCATCTGAAAAATTGATTAATTTAAAGGACTTTAAAGAGATTTAAGATATATTGTAGTTGAGTATTAGAAACATGAATTTGGAAGCAAATACATGTGTTTAATCATTTTAAGGAAATAATACCTTTGATGCTTTTGGAGACTTATTTACTTGGAAGATGATGGACTGACCTGAGAATATTAGACATCCATGCTGCATTGTGATTTAGAGTGTGGGGTCTGGAGTAAACTGGGTTCAAATAATGGCTGTACCACTTGCTACCTTCATGACTTTGAGACCTTATCTTCTATGCCTGGATTTTCTCATATCTAACATGGGAATGGTAACAGTGCATACATAACTTACAAGATTGTGGAGAGGCTTAAATGAGATAAAACATGTAAAGAGCTTAGATTAGGTCTGGAACACAGTAAGTGCCCGATTTTGGGTGAACAGGTACAAATACATAGCGCTCAGTTCTAAGCACACTACATGTATTATACTTTATCAAATGTAAAATGTCATTGATTGTAAAATGTACCATTATATTATATACAGTTAATACAGAAAAAAATGCTATTTAACTATGACATGCCATGGACACATCCAGAAAAGTTAGATTGAGAGTATTAAATCAGGGAAGTTTGAACACAGATAAGGTGTTGCTTGTTACTAAAGGATTACCATTCAGCCAGGCGCAGCGGCTCACACCTATAATCCCAGCACTTTGGGAAGCCGCGACAGGCAGATCACCTGAGGTCAGGAGTTCAAGACCAGCCTGGCCAACATGGTGAAACCCTGTCTCTACTAAAAACACAAAAATTAGCCGGGCATGGTGGCAGGTGCCTGTAATCCCAGCTACTCGTGAGGCTGAGGCAGGAAAATCACTTGAACCCAGGAGGCAGAGGTTGCAGTGAGCTGAGATCAAGCTACTGCACTCTAGCATGTGCAACAGTGCAAGATTCTGTCTCAAAAGGAAAAAAAAAAATTACCATTGGGCTGGGCACAGTGGCTCATGCCTCAATCCTAGCACTTTGGGGAGGCTGAGGCCAAAGGATCACTTGAGCCTAGGAATTAAAGGTTATGGTGAATTAAGATCATAAGATCTTATATTGTACCCCAGCCTGGGCAACAGAGCAAGGCTTAAAAATATATTATTTGTTTATATATTTTGAGATAGGGCCCCACTTTGTCACCTAGGCTGGAGTGCAGTGCTGCAATCATAGCTCACTGCAGCCTCTACCTCCTGAGCTCAAGCAATCCTCTCACCGCAGCCTCCCAGGCAGCTGGGAATACAGACATGTGCCAATATGCCCAGCTAATTTATGTATTTTTTTTGCAGAAATGGGGTTTTGCCATGTTGCCCAGGCTGGTCTTGAACTCCTGGGATCAAGCAGTCTGCCCACCTCAGCCTCCCAGTGTGCTGAGATTATAGGAGTGAGCCACTGCACCCAGCCTAAAAAAAATTAAAAAGAATTGCTGTTAATTTTGTTATCTGTTGATGTTGTCAATTATTGTAAAATGGTATTACATATATTTTGTTTGTTTGTTTGGAGATGGAGTCTCTGTCGCCCAGATTGGAGTGCAGTGATGTCACCTCGGCTCACTGCAAGCTCTGCCTCCTGGGTTCACACCATTCTCCCACCTCAGCCTCCTGAGTAGCTGGGACTACAGGTGCCAGCCACCATGCCTGGCTAATTTTTTGTATTTTTTAGTAGAGACAGAGTTTCACCATGTTAGCCAGGATGGTCTTGATCTCCTAACCTCGTGATCTGCCCACCTCAGCCTCCCAAAGTGCTGGGAATTAACAGGCATGAGCCATGGTGCCCAGCCACATATATGTATTTTTTTAAAGCCCCCCCTCCTTCCCGCCCCCCCCCTTTTTTTTTTTTTTTTTAAGATGATGTCTCACTTCTGCCCAGGCTAGAGTGCAGTGGTGCAATCTCGGCTCACTGCAATCTCGGCTCACTGCAATCTCAGCTCACTGCAACCTCCGCCTCCCAGGTTCAAGTGATTCTTCTGCCTCGGCCTCCCAAGGAGCTGAGATTACAGACGCCTGTCACCAAACCTGGCTAATTTTTGTATTTTTTACAGAGATGGGGTTTCGCCATGTTGGCCAGGCTGGTCTCAAGAACTGGCCTCAAGGGAACCACCGTGCCTGGCCTAAAAGCCCTTTTTAACAGTATATATTATATATATTTATTATTATTATTATTTTAAGACAGAGTTCTGCTCTGTTGCCTAGGTTGGAGTGCAGTGGCCCAATCTTGGCTCACTGCAACCTCCGCCTCTTGGGGTCAAGCGATTCTCTTGCCTCAGCCTCCTGAATAGCTGGGATTACAGGCGCACACCACCATGCCTTGCTAATTTTTTTTTTTAGTTTTAGTATCGACAGGGTTTCGCTGTGTTGACCAGGCAGCTCTCGAACTCCTGACCTCAAGTGATCCAGCTGCCTCCGCCTCCCAAGGTGCTGGGATTACAGGGGTGAGCCACCGCGCCTGGCCCATACTGGAATATTTATAGGTGAAATGCTGTGTCTGGGATTGCTTTAAAATATTGAGCTTAAACAAAATCAGGCTGATATAGGCAAAATCTACAAAATGTTGATCATTGAAGATGAGTGAAAAGTATGTGGAGATTCATTATGTTCTCTCTGCTTTTATGTAAGTTTGACCTTTTCCATAGTAAAGTGTGTTTAATATATGCATTACTTAGAATTGATACAATTTCATCTCCATACCAACTGTGTGGAATATGTACTATTATTATTCCCATTTTACAGATGCCCAAATTTAAATCAGGTGCCCAAATTTACTCAGCTGGTAAGTGACAGAGCCAGGCTTGAATCCCAGAAAGTCTAGCTCTAGATTTTAACTACCGTGCTATACTGCTTGTCATTATGCCGCTTATAAATGTTCACTATTATTATTATTCTATGGTGCATCATTCTTAGAAACACTTTGAAGTAAACATTTGCTTTCTTAAATTACATGATTTTGCTCCAGCTGATATCGAGGCCTTTTCTCTGTGGGTGTGTTAATAAAACACCCTGGAATTGGTGGGGACATGTGGCTTAGTCTTTGGGAATTTGTGGGTTGTAGAGACAGCTACTTTTTAGATTACTCTTTGAAAAACATTTTCTTCTCTAGCAGTTTACTTTTTATTTATTTTGAGATGGAGTCTCACTGTCATCCTGGCTGGAGTGCAGTGGCGTGATCTCGGCTCACTGCACCCTCTCTAGCGGTTTAGATGTGAGATTGCAGTCTTGTGTGCTCTTTCAAAATGGAAATCCCCATGTTATAAATTTTTTAAGAACTGTAAGGTGACTGAGTATATGACATAATTTTTGGACACAAAATGATTGAGCATTGGGTTACCTGATCTTTTATCTCTTAACTGTGTGTAATATGTTTCTGCCAAAGTATGTATTTTTCCCATGGGTAAGCTGTTCTATTTAATAACATCCTCAGTTTGGTCTGAATGTGCTGAGTTGTTTATTTTCTCCATGCATTTGCTGCATGTGACCTAGTTTGAGCCGTCTCTTTGTGTATTGCTTCTCACGTGATATTAACCCACTCAAAGATGCCATGGGGTTATGTTGCACATCTCAGCTCTTTTTTTGTTGGATTAAAGATATTTGTAGGCTGGGCGCAGTGGCTCATGCCTGTAATTCCCGCACTTTGGAAGACCGATGTGGGCAGATCACCTGAGGTTGGGAGTTAGAGACCAGCATTGCCAACATGGCAAAACCGTGTCTTTACTAAAAGTACCAAAATTAGCTGGGCGTGGTGACGTACACCTGTAGTCCCAGCTACTCAGGAGGCTGAGGCATGAGAATCACTTGAACCTGGGAGGTGGAGGTTGCAGTGAGCTGAGATTGCACCATTGCACTCCAGCCTAGGTGACACAGTGAGACTCTGTCTAAAAAAAAAAGAAAAAGATACTTGGAGATACTTGTATAAAATGTTATTTCTAAAATTTGACCCCCAAATTCAGTCTCCTATTGATAGAACCAAAACCATTTAAGCAGTCAGAAAGTTTTGAAAACCTGAAACATGTGATAATGCACATTTCTTGACTTTTCTTTCCTTTCCTTTCTCAGGTACAAGAATATTCCACAGATGTCCTTTGATGATACAGAAAGGGAGCCAGATCAGACCTTTAGTCTGAACCGGGATCTTACAGGAGAATTAGAGTATGCTACAAAGTAAGCACTGGGCCTGTCTTCCATTCTCTGTGGCTTCTTATAGGGCTTGCCATTTGTTTGTGGCCAGTCTCCTGCTCTCTTAGCATTGGAAATGAGTTAAAACAGTGGGGGAGACTGGATCTTTGGCTTGGTCAATTTTTGGCAGAGATTTCAGTGCAAGCCACAGACTTGTTAACTTGTAAGCAATTGGCAGATCTGAATGAACTCCTAGGGTGGTTTTAGGAAAGATATATCTCCCATTAGTTTAGGTTAACACTAAATGTGCTTTAGAATCCCTGCTGGGTTATGTAGCACTTCGCATTCCTGTTCCTTGAGGGCAGGAGCAGTGTTTATCCCTACTGTCTTGGACAGGATCTGGCAGGTGCTCAGTATATGGTCATTGAATTAATTGCCCGTCCAAAGGAGAAGGAAGGACTCAGGAGCTCTGACTTTGCCTGGCTTTTACAAGCTGGAGCTGAATTATTGTTTTACATGGTGGTGAGATACTCATTGAACTATAATTCATACCTTCTTTCCCTGTTCCTGTCATCCCCTAGAATTTCTCGTTTTTCAAATGTCTATCATCTCTCAATTCATATTTCAAAAAACTTCGGAGCAGATACGACAAAGGTCTTTTATATTGGCCTGAGAGGAGAGTGGACTGAGGTAAGATGGGGTGGGAAAGGTTGTGCCCTCATGTCTACATATCTGCACACTGTGGTGATGGGAGCGGAAGGGAAAAAAGCAAGTTTCACAATTACTCCCAGTTTGTTATTTTTCTTGGTTTTATCATTATGAACTTTTCGTCTCATTTGACAAACTACAGGTATTTTTAAGGGGGTTGAAACTGTTATTTTCAACCCCCTTAAATATATAACATATCTCTCTCTCTCTCTCTTTTTTTTTTTTAATATATCTTGGCTCACAGCGACCTCTGCCTCCTGGGTTCAAGTGATTCTCCTGCCTCAGCCCGCCCCCCGCCCCCCCACCCGAGTAGCTGGGATTACAGGTGCCTGCTGCCACGCCTGGCTAATTTTTTTGTATTTTTAGTAGAGATGGGGTTTCGCCATGTTGGCCAGGCTGGTCTCGAACTCCTGACCTCAGGTGATCTGCCTGTCTCAGCCTCCCAAAGTGTTGGGATTACAGGCATGAGCCTCCATGCCCAGCCTGAAATTGTCATTTATATTCACAGTTTTTTCCTTTCAAATGCTTTCATTGAGTATTTTTGATAATCTTTTCTATTCATGGACCAGGGATAAGATAATACGATAGACAGGTTCCTGTTCGCATGGTACCCCCATTATAGTAGAGAGACTGAATCTTCAGAGTTATAGGGTGAATCATTGATAATGATCTTTGCAGCTTTCTGAAGTTAAAAAGTATCAAAATTGGGAGATATTAGATGATGACTTCTAAGTATTAAAATCAGGAGATATTAAGTGATGACCCCTAGAAATGAACCTGAATAAGGACTACTGCAACGTATGTGGTGTGGGAAAGGACAGTTCTTCTAATGGCTGGCTGACCCAGCCTCAATTTTCTTGCAGCTTCGCCGACACGAGGTGACCATCTGCAATTACGAAGCATCTGCCAACCCAGCAGACCATAGGGTCCATCAGGTTACCCCACAGACACACTTTATTTCCTAAGGGCTGGCCAAGGCTCCCATAGAGGTGCTGTGTCGGTGAAGATGTACGACTACCTGTTGGGAAGGACAAAGGGATGAGGCTCCACAGAGAGTTGGCTGCCACAGCCTCTGCCAAGCTTTGTCTTTGGGGCTTGCTGCAGAAACCTGGCCAACGGAAGATATGACACCACTGGGAGGGTTGTGTAGGTGCCAGGGGACCATCGTTCTTCTTTAGGGCACTGCGGAAATTGGGTCTTGGGCTGGGTGGCATCTGGCAGTCATGGATAACATTTGCTTTTCCAGTCAATGTGGCCATGTGATTCCAAGTGTCATGTTGCTTTGTGGCAGGATTGTTGTGTGACTTGTTTTTTGTTTTGTTTTGTTTTGTTTAAAGGAAACTTTGTGGGTTATAGGAAACTTTCTGACGCCTCAGGATTGTGTTAATAGTAGCCATCAGGGGGGTCTCCAGCTAAAACACTTGTTCCTGCTTGCTCCTTTACCCTCTCATTGTTCAGCATTCTTGTCAAGTTGCCCAGCTTGGAGTTGTCTGTCACGCACATGTGTCCTCTGGTTATAGCTAGAAGGTCAGGAGTCTCCTGCTGATGCGTGATAGCTTAAGCTTGGGGAGAAGGTCTTTTCCAATGCCTAGCTAAGCAGTCTGGGGAGAGCATGGGGATCATTTCTGTGTGTGTGGGTAATCTGGTTGGTAAGATTGAGACTTAGTTAAGATTTCCCTTGGAACTTCCTTAATGTTTATTAGCTTCTAATTAGTGTTGTAAGTCCAATGCCAGAATTTGGAGATCTGAGTTCTTCTTTTCATGGCTTTTATTCACTGTGACTAATAAGCTTCCTAATAAATCCTTGCCAGACTTAATGTTTGTATTTTCTTTTGAGTTCTTGATAGCAGTGATGCAACTTTCATGTCATGGGGAACTGTACTGAACTTTGAAATTTTTTGTTGTTGTTTTGGACTAGGTAGATTATAGAAAGTGCCACAATTAAATCAAGACTGGATCAATTTTTCCAGGAAAGGTCAAGCTTAATTTTGTACAGTAGACCAAAAACACTCCTACACCCATATATAGTAAAGAAGAAGGTGGGGTTGAAAACCTGTATTTCACAAAAATTAGCTGGGCATGGTTGGTGTGCACCTGTAGTCCCAGCCACTTGGGAGGCTGAGGTGGGAGGATCACTAGAGCCCAGGAGGTCAACAGTAACCCATGGCTACAGTAAGCCATGATTGTGCCATTGCACCCCAGCCTAAGGTGACAGAGTGAGACCTTGTCTCAAAACAACAACAACAAAACCTTATATTTCATTTTGCACAAAGGGAAGTAATTTGTAGAATGACATTTACAAAAATGAGGGAAAACCAATTCTGGAGCTCATCAGAAGAAATGAGGGTGAAGAAATTGAGCAGCTCATGTGGTCTGCTGGTATACAAAAGACTTTGGACTTAAAACTCAGTTTAGCAATTGAAGAGAATGTAAGTATCTAAAAAGGGGATTTGATATGGTCAGTATTCTCTCCCTTGCAGAAAACAGGAACAGGTGACAAAGGGAATTAGTGTTGAATCTGATCCTTTCGGGAGAATTCGTCTGAGGGATTGGCCCATGCTGCTGTTTGGAGGATATAGCCACTGTTTCTCCAGCCTGTCCTAGGAAAACTCTGCCACCACCAAACCTTGTTGGCCCTCAAAATTTCTAAAATGCAGCTTGAAATAAACCAGAATACAAATGCTGTTCTTGAAAAGCACGAAGGAGGCCGGGCGCGGTGGCTCACGCCTGTAATCCCAGCACTCTGGGAGACCAAGGTGGGCGGATCATGAGGTCAGGAGATCGAGACCACCCTGGCTAACACGGTGAAACCCCATCTCTACTAAAACTACAAAAAATTAGCCGGGCGCAGTGGCGGCGCCTGTAGTCCCAGCTACCCGGAGGCTGAGGTAGGAGAATGGTGGGAACCCGGGAGGCGGAGCTTGCAGTGAGCCAAGATCGCGCCACTGTACTCCAGCCTGGGTGACAGAGCGAGACTCTGTCCCCCGAAAAAGAAAAACACGAAGGGGCCTATTCACTCAGCCACAGCTTCTTTCAGTTGGATCATTTTTTGGAGTTAAAAGAAGGGCTATGTTTAAATTTGGAGTAGGGGGAAAAATAAAGTTAGAAATCAGAGCAGACGAACCCTTCACTAATTCCACTAATTAAAGCATTAATCACAGCTCCTGGGACTGAGCCTCTGAATTTGAAGCTTCACTGAAGAATTTGTTTTAAGTGTCATGGTGTCTCCGGTGATTGAGGTTGCAGGAGGAACTGTTCATTCTTCCATAAATGGGGACATTACCCTCCTTTTTCTTTTGACATTCAGTCCCGAGTCCTTGGCTTGCGGTGGTCCCCTAGGCCCAAAGTTTTCTGCCCTGAATCCTGGTATTGTAGGCTCCCTGACCTGTTGAGTATTTAGCACCAAATTGCCTCTGGGCCTGGGAGAAGTGCTTTGTTGAGCTTTCAACTTTGTACTGTTTTCTTTCTGTTCCAAGAAAACACTAGTATAGGTTAAGCTGGCAGAGTGAGTCCTAAGTGACTGAGGGGCAAGTGTGACTCATTTCCTATTTGCAGACCCCCACACATTCTCAGGGACATGCTGCTTCAACTCAGTTTGCCTCCCTTGTGACTTTTATGTGGTCCCTGATACCTATTTCCACTTCAGCTTGAAGGGAGCGTTTTGTGCACTGTCTGCATGACATTGCTCGTGAAGGGCAGCGCTAACACTGCCAGTGCCTGTCCAGCTCTCCTGATACGGCTTTTGTATTTTTCCTAGGTCCTTTTTTGCGTGATTAACGCATCACGCTGTGATTTTACTGTATAAAGCATGTTCACACAACCTCATTTAAACCTACCAACAAAGCCGTGAAGGAGGCAAGGTGGTTATTACCATTTTATATCTCAGGAAGCAGATCTAGAGAGGCAGAATTTCAATGGAATCCCCAGGTTGCTGTTTACTTGCTTCCTTGAGCCTCAGTTTCCCCATCTTTAAGGCTGGAGAACTAGATGATCTGTAAGGTCTCTTCGGTTCGGAGTGTGTTATTCCATTCATGATCCTGGAATAGGGCATGAAAGCCAGTGGCAGACACCCGAGACCTTAAGAGGTGTGTCCCATAGGGATGGCAAGGTGGTAAAGTTTATGCGAACAATAGTGTGAGGGATGCCTCTCCTTCCGGTCAGCCCTCCTCCAGGAGGCGCATGGGTGGTGGTACCAAGTGGGAGTCTTGGGTGCCCTGTCTCGATTCTACAAGGTGGGAGCGGGAGAGAACCCAGCGACTGCACGACTGAATGACAGGGAGTGGCTCCACCGCCTCCAACATGGCAGCTTCTATCCAGCGAAGCCGGGTCCCCGCTTCCGGGTTCCGTACTGCCGGCCAGGCTACTTCCGGCAGCGCGATGGCTGGGTTCCCGGGACTCGAACGGAAGTTCCGGCGGGGGCGGCCGAGGGGGAAGAGTGTGTCTGCGGGAGAAAGAGGAGAATTGCCCAAGCGGCCTCGGAAGCCCCAGGGAGTGGAGGTAGCCAGCCGGCGGCTGCGGAGGAAGGGCATGTAGGGGAGGTCGGCCTTGGGAGGGTCCCGGAGAGCGGGGAGGGGGACCGCGATAGGGGAGGATGGGGGTGGGGAGTGAGGTACGAAGGAGCTGTCCAGTCTTGGGGACTTCGGGAGTGGAGTGGGGCTAGACAAGGGGTTGTCTGGGTATAATGGGACAGACTTTGGGGTCGAAAGTAGAAGAGCCCATTGTGGGGCGGGGGCTTCCCCAGAGTCAAAGGTACAAAGCCCCATTGTGGACAGGTGCGAGTCCCGGGTCGGGGTAGAAAATGTTACTGGGGAGGGTGACCCTTGGTCAGAACAGAAGTTCCCATTGTGGGGAGCAGGAGATCCTGGGTCAGGGTGGAAGTTCTCAAGGTGTAGAAGGAGACAGATCAGGGGGAAGGCACCCCTCCAAGGAGGGAGTCTGGGCGGGAGGTGCAAGTCCCCACGGTGGAGAAGGAAGGGAATCGCAGCTCAGGGCGGGAGATGCGTTCCCCAGTGGGAAGAGGAGCCCCGGGTCACAGGTGAATGGTCCCATTGTGGGGAGCTGCCCTCAGGGGCCAGAGATGGAAGGTGAGGCCAGTTGGGAGGGGTGGGCAGGCACTTGGAGGCAGGTAGTGGAAGCTTCCGGCGAGTTTGGAGGACGCCGGCGAGTTTGGAGGATGGGGAGGGGCCAGCCAGCCTGACATTCTTTTGTGTGTTTGGGAGTCCCAGAGCGTGGTCAAGCCGGGGCTCGTTTGCAGTCAGTGGCAGCAGCAGCAGGTAGCTCCGTTTAGGGGGGCGTGGAGCACCAGTTTGGGGTTGGGTGGAGTTCTTAACGCTATCTGGGGACATGGGCAGCCCCCTCGGGGTCTGGGAATGGATGGGCCAGAAACTGCTGTGAAGGCTGGATGGGGGCTGGGTCGGGGGAGGTTGAGATGGGGGTTGGAGGCGGCACTGAGTAGGGGATGGAAGCTCCTTTCCCTGGCATTTTTCTATTTCCCATAGGGCCGGGAGCTGGGGAGGCAGGGACCCAGGGATGATTGGAGAGGAGGGGGAAGGCACTGACCCCCGAGGAGTTAGAGGGGGAATGAAGCAGGCGTGCCGCTGCCTCCCCTCTGCCCCCTGCCCTACAGTCCCTGTACCCTGCCTCTGCCTGTCTCCAGCAAGCTCAGATCCTGTGGTTGGGCCAGAACCAGAGACACACGTTCTGGGCCACTAGGGTGGCTGCCTCTGCCTTTCAACCCTGGAACTGAGGCAGACTTCCTTCCCCCGTGCCCTGGGACTTCTTGCCTATTTGTGCCCAAGACAGAACCTGGGTGCTGTGTGGGGCTGATGGCCTGGTGGCCTCTTGGGCCAGGATTGTGTCCTGTGCCTGGTTTTGCTCGACTGCCACCCCTGATGTGTGCAGGCCCCCGCCGTGGAGCCGTGTGGTGTATGTGTGGTAACACCATGTCTGTGCCCCTGCTCACCGATGCTGCCACCGTGTCTGGAGCTGAGCGGGAAACGGCCGCGGTAAGGGTCCCCTTTTTCACGCTCGGCCAGACACTGTGGGAGCAGCTGGAGGACCAGCTGGAGGGGGTGTGGGAAAAATGGAGGTGGCAGTGATGAGCAGGGAGTATCCTGAGGCCAGGAGGCTCAGGGTAGTAACCTGTTTGCTACCTGGTTCCTCCAGGTCCTTGGGGGTGGGGGAGGGGTGGGCAGAAGTTGGAGAACCTAGAGGGAACCTTCCTGTCTCCCCATTTCCATCCTTTTCCAGGTTATTTTTTTACATGGACTTGGAGACACAGGGTAAGTGACTGAGGAGGGGTGCTTCTTAAGGAGGGGGCCTGGGCCCAGCAGCGGACTGGAGAGGCCTGCATGTCCCCTTCTCTTCCTACCACATCAGAGCTTTTCTCCCGTCCCTCCTACAGGCACAGCTGGGCTGATGCCCTCTCCACCATCCGACTCCCTCACGTCAAGTACATCTGTCCCCATGCGTGAGTGTCACCCCAGCAAGGGAGGGGCTGAGGCTGGGGATCATCTGGGGGTGGTCCTGGCATCCCAGGCCTGTTCTCTCCTGTCAGCTGCATCCTGGGGCTTGGGCTCAGGGCAGTCAGAAGTGGCATTTTCAGCCTTAGCTCCTGTGGAGCCCCCAGGAGTGGGGTCCAGCACCAACCCCCAGCTCTAGGGCCTCCTAGATCTGAGCTCTCCTAGAACCCACACCTCCCTTTGCCCCTTCCCCAAGTACTCACTGACTACCTGGGACCCCGTCACACCAAGCGCTAGGCTCTGCTTCTCCATCGCTGGCGCTTTGCTCCAACCACAGCCTCCAGCCCCACGTGGCAGGTTGCCTGGCAACACCTTAAACACAGGCCCTGCCTGCTGGGAGGGCCCCCAGGGGCGGCACGGCCCCACTCTGGGCTGTGGGCTGTGGCCTCTTCATTCTTCCTGAGCATGCTGGGCCCTCTGGCTGTCTCCCCAGGCCTAGGATCCCTGTGACCCTCAACATGAAGATGGTGATGCCCTCCTGGTGAGTCTGGGAGCAGGGCTGGGCAGGGGGACAAGGACACTTGGGCTGAGGGAGCTACAGGGGGCTGTCTGGCTGGGGTTTTCTATAGCTGCCTGTGCCTCTACTCCCCAGGTTTGACCTGATGGGGCTGAGTCCGGATGCCCCAGAGGACGAGGCTGGCATCAAGAAGGCAGCAGAGAACAGTAAGACCCCAGCCCCTCCTCTGCCGCCTCCATCCCCTGCCCTCCAGGAAAGCTCTGGGCGGTTCCTCAGCCTGGCTCCGTTCTTGGGCCCCTTGGCAGCTTCCCCCCACCTACTCATGCTCCCTCCCCCCAGTCAAGGCCTTGATTGAGCATGAAATGAAGAATGGGATTCCTGCCAATCGAATCGTCCTGGGAGGCTTTTCACAGGTGAGGGGAGAGGGGTGGGGGTGTAGGGGGTAGGGGTGGCAGGTGAGTGAGCTGTGCCTTCATGATTCCTCTCTTCTCCCTCCAGGGTGGGGCCCTCTCCCTCTACACGGCCCTCACTTGCCCCCACCCTCTGGCTGGCATCGTGGCGTTGAGCTGTTGGCTGCCTCTGCACCGGGCCTTCCCCCAGGTGAATGTCCCCACTGACACCCCCCACCTTTTGGGTCTGCATCCTCGTGGCTTGGGGACTGCTGCAGCACTAGCTTTGCCCTGAGTCCTATCCGGCCCCCAGGCAGCTAATGGCAGTGCCAAGGACCTGGCCATCCTCCAGTGCCATGGTGAGCTGGACCCCATGGTGCCTGTACGGTTTGGGGCCCTGACGGCTGAGAAGCTCCGGTCTGTTGTCACACCTGCCAGGGTCCAGTTCAAGACATACCCGGGTGTCATGCACAGCTCCTGTCCTCAGGTCAGTGGGGGACCATTTCCCACTCCCGCTTCTCTGCCTCCAGCCAGGAACCTCTTGTGATCCCCTCTTAATCCCCTCAGGAGATGGCAGCTGTTAAGGAATTTCTTGAGAAGCTGCTGCCTCCCGTCTAACTAGTCGCTGGCCCCAGTGCGGTGCCCCAGCTCATGGGGGACTCAGCAAGCAAGCCTGGCACCATCTTGGATCTGAGCCGGTCGAGCCCCTGTCCCCACCCTTCCTGACCTGTCCTTCTCCCACAGGCCTCTGGGGCAGGTGGCAAGGCCTGGCCTGGCCTGCCTTCCTGGCCTCAGCCGCCTGGCTCTGTCTGCAGCAGGGGCAGGCTGCTTTCTTATCCCATTTCCCTGGAGGCGGGCCCCCCTGGCAGCAGTATTGGAGGGGCTACAGGCAGCTGGAGAAAGGGGCCCAGCCGCTGACCCACTCACTCAGGACCTCACTCACTAGCCCCGCTTTGGGCCCCCTCCTGTGACCTCAGGGTTTGGCCCATGGGGCCCTCCCAGGCCCCTGCCCCAACTGATTCTGCCCAGATAATCGTGTGTCTCCTGCCTCCACTCAGCTGCTTCTCAGTCATGAATGTGGCCATGGCCCTGGGGTCCCCTTGCTGCTGTGGGCTCCCTGTCCCTGGGCAGGAGTGCTGGTGAGGAGGTGGAGCCTTTTGAGGGGGGCCTTCCCTCAGCTGTTTCCCCACACTGGGGGGCTGGGCCCTGCCTCCCGGTTACCCTCCTTCCCTGCAGGCCTGGAGCCTGTAGGGCTGGACTGAGGTTCAGGTCTCCCCCAAGCTGTCTCACCCCCACTTTGTCCCCACTCTAGAGCAGGGAGGCAATGGGGGAGGAGTTGTGTCTCGTCTTCTGTCTCCATGTGGTTTTTGGGTGTTTTTCTTGTGTCCTGGATTCCGATAAAATTAAAGAAATTGCTTCCTCATTGCTCAGGCCTGGCTGAGTCTATTCCAGGGGTGGATAGTGACCATCTGTGAGAACCTGCCCCAGTGTAAGAAAACTTGTTTTTATTTTTAAATACTTTGGAAAGCTCTTTCAGAGCAGTATAAATGAGTCCCTGGGAGGGGAGGTTTTGTTCCAGAGCCTTGCCCCCTCGCTCGCTCTTGGTGGTCCTCATGAACTCTTGGACCCTGTGGAAGATAAGACTTAGAGACCTCGGCCTCCTGGTCAGTGGAGCCCTTGGCCTCACGCCTGGTGGGATGAGCGGGCCCAGCTGGGGTTTGAGGTAGGGGAGGCCATGGCTTGGCCCCAGCAGCTCCAGGGCCCTGGGTTCCTGCCAGAGGCTAGAGGGCAGGCAGCTGCTGCTTTTCCTCGTCCTTGGTAGGGGAGGGTCCTCAGGCCTGCGCGCCAAAGCCTGAAGGATTCTGCTTCTGCCAGCGCCACAGATCCTCACCTGCAACACGGCGAGGTGTGTGCTCAGGGCCCACGGTGGAATGCAGAGCCTCCCCCCATTCCACAGCCTGCCCTGGCTGGGCATGCCCAGATCTGATCAGCCCCTCCTTGGCCCCTAACTGCAGGGGTCCGGCCAGCACTCACACATCCTGTCCAGTCCTAAGGCTGCTGTCCACCCCAGCTCCTCGTGGGCCAGGCTGGGGTTGGCGTAACAGGCTGCCACATCACCTTCCCGCCGTGCCACCACCTTGTACGGGATCTGCAAGACAGGAGGTAGTTGGAGCTTAGCTGAGCCGGCCCTGGCCCAGCTGCCGGCCAGGTCTTTAAGAAGCGGAAGTGCAGAGCAGCGGCTCGCCCGCAGGCACCTGGTGCTGGGTGCTAGGCAGGCTGAGGAGACTGGGCAGTGCCAGGTGCCCACAGGAGAGGTGAGTGGGAAGGGCCAAAGCTGCTGTGCTGCTGAGAGCTGGGTGGGGTGAGGTGGGTGGGGCAGGGGGCCTACCTTCTTCCCAGAGGCCTTCTCCATAGCTTGGACCATCTGCAGCACTGAATAGCCTGTGCCCGTGCCCAGGTTGTAGATCTGCCCCGCAGAGAACAGGGTTTATGGAAGGAGCTGGACTGACCACCCCTCTGGGCCTCTCTGCCTGGATCTGGTCCCTCCCCTCCCTCATTTCTCCCTTCTCTTCCTACCCGGCAGCCACACTGCTCTTTCAGCTTCCTCAAGGCTGCAATGTGGCCCTTGGCCAGATCCACGACATGGATGTAATCCCGGACGCCTGCAGAGAAGGGAGTGTGTTGGATGGGGAGTCTGTTCCCCCTGACTCCTGGCTCCCACTCTTAGGTCCCCCAGTCCTAGGCTCACCTGTGCCATCCTCTGTGTCATAGTCATTGCCAAAGACATTCAGGGCCTCCCGTCGCCCGATCGCCACCTGGAGGTGGAGATCAGGTCAGTTCCTCTCAGATCCCAGGCACCAGCTATAACCCCAGGGTCACTCCTGTCCCTTCTCTTCTGCCTTACCTGGGAGACATAAGGCATGAGGTTGTTGGGTATGCCCTGGGGATCCTCGCCGATGCAGCCAGAGGCATGGGCACCTGTGGGGTTGAAATAGCGCAGCAGCACTGCGTTCCAGGTCTGTGGGATGTGGGTCAGGCGGTGAGGCCAGAGGCACAGGCAGTGTGTCCCAGCTGAACCCAGAGCCCTCCCCATGCCTATTCTGTTTTTTTGAGATGGAGTCTCACTATGGCCCAGGCTGGAGTGTAGTGGCCTGATGTGGCTCACTGCAACCTTCGCCTTCCAGGTTCAAGCAATTCTTATGCCTACTCAGCCTCCCAAATAGCTGGGATTACAGGCACACACCACCATGCCGGGCTAATGTTTGTATTTTTAGTAGAGATGGGGTTTTACCATGTTGTCCGGGCTGGTCTCAAACTCCTGACCTCAGGTGATCTGCCCACCTGGGCCTCCCAAAATGCTGAGATTACAGGCATGAGCCACCGCGCCTGGCCAGTTGCCTATTCTTTAGAAACAAGCAGGAGATGGGGCCCTCTACTGTGACTGCCTGAGCCTTAGCTTCCTCCTTAGCAGGGGTGTTCAGAATCCCACCCTCAGGCTCAGGGTGGGCCGTCAGTCAGGGCAGCCAGGGCGCTGTCAAGGGGGCCTCACCTTGTCTGCCTGGCACAGGTCCCGGATCATTTCCTCGATGAAGAACTTGGACTTGCCGTAAGGGTTGGTACAGCCACCCGTGGGGTGGGCCTCGTCCAGAGGCAGGTACTGGGGTTTCCCATACACAGTGGCTGAGCTGCTGAACACCAAGTTCTTCACCCCGTGGGCCTTCATGATCTGGCCATGGAGAGGTGGTGTCAGTGGCCTCCGCCTCACACATTACTCCCACCCTGTTACTCCTCCACGGGAGAATGGGGCTGAGGTGGGGAAACTGAGACTGGGACGTAAAGACCTGAGTCCAGGATGATAGAGCTTGGGCTCTGTGTTTGGCACTGCCTGCTGGGCTGGGGCCCAGGTGGGCACCCTCCTAATGTCTGTGCCCTGCCCCATGCCTCTCACCTCCAGAAGCTGGATGGTCCCAGTCAGGTTAACTCTGTAATAATCCAGAGGCTTCTGCACCGACTCGCCCACAGCCTTGAGCCCCGCAAAGTGGATGACCGCCATAAAGCTGTGCTGCAGGGGCGACATGGCCAGAGATTGCTCTACTGGCCTTAGTCCCCCCGGCCCGCCTGCCTGCACCCACCTTTTTTTTTCTTTTTTTGACAGTCTCGCTCTGTTGCCCAGGCTGGAGTGCAGTGGTGCCATCTCAGCTCACTGCAACCTCCACCTCCCGGGCTCAAGCCATCCTCCCACGCCAGCCTCCAAGTGCCTGGGACCACAGGTGTGGGCTACCACACCCAGCTAATTTTTGTAGTTTTCTGTAGAGATGGGGTTTCACCGTGTTGAGCAAGCTGATCTTGAACACCTGGGCTCAAGTGATCTCACCTCGGCCTTCCAAAGTGCTGGAATTACAGGCGTAAGCCACCATGCCCAGCCTGCACCCACCTTTTTGAAGAGACGCTGTAGGGCTCCCTGGTCCAAAATGTCCATCTCTTCAAACTCCACAGAGCGGCCTGCCAGCTCCTGGACCCGCCGCAGGCTCTCAGGCAGGGAGCCCCCTCCTGGTAGGGTACACGTAGGCCACATCACCACGACATGGGGCGCTGTGTTCCCAGGGACTAGCCAGACACACGTTCCCCACCCGGTGGTGGAGGTGGAATCCAGAGTTTTGCTTCTGCCATCCCCTCAAGTAGTCCCAGCCCCACTGCCCCGCTCACCACGGAAGGCGTTATGGAAGTTGTCGATGACCACGGGCAAGTAGCCGGCCTCCAGCAGCTCCAGCACCGTGTGGCTGCCAATGTAGCCAGCGCCACCTGTTACTAGCACCTTCTCTGCCATGGCACCTGGCCCAGGATACAGAGTCTCAGAGGTGGCTTGGGCTGCCCGCTCAGAGCTTCCTTCCCACTGGAATCCTGTCCCCTATGCTCACTTTGGAAGGAGGCAGCAGTGTGCCCTAGGTACCAGGCTGGCTCAGAAGTCAGCCCTGGGGCAAGTCTGGATACTATCACTTTCTGGCCTTAGGCTTTGGAAATTAGCCTCTTGGCCTCAGTTTCTACCTCTGTAAAACAGAGCTAATAACTGTATAAACATCATGAGGCAGTGTGAGGGTTCAGTGAGGTGATCTTAAGGGCCCACCACAGCAGAGCTGGGGAGACTGACACAGGCACCTTATTTTCTAGTTCCACTTGTCTTGGAGTTGGAAAGATGGAATCTGAGGATCCACACTTCTTTCTCCAAGGTGACTGAGGAGTGGAGAGTCCTGGGCAGAAGGAAAATAGCAGCAGGATTGGGACTCCAGGGTCCCAGGAAGGGGTTGTCTGCTCAGACCGAGGCCTGTCCAATGCCTCCACCTTTGCTAGGTGTAAATTGGCACCTGGGCTCAGTGACTAATACCTCCTGCTCTAGGCGGCCCCCACCCCCTTTCCCTCAAGGGTCAGCTGGGAGGAAGCAGGAAACAGATCACATGGCCTCAAGGATGAGATCTTTGCCTGGCAGGCTGAGGCCAGCTCAGGGGCAACCACACCGTGCTTGCTCCTGGAGTGGGCCCCACCCAACCCTGCCCATGCCAGGGCCAGCCCGGTCACTCCTGGCTCGGAGTTAGGAATCCCGCCCAACTTAGGCCTCTCTGGGTAGGCCGTGTAGACGTGGAGTTTGCCAGGTGCGCACCTCCACCCTTAACAAATTGCGGGCAGAACAGGCGGGACGGGGAGGAAGCCCCAGACACTAAGGCCTTTCATTCCCAGCGACCGGGCCAGCTGCCGCCTTCCTCCACGCTGCCTCTATCCCCTTCTGGGCTCACGCAGCTCCAACCACTTGACCAAGAGCCCTCTGCGTGCCAGGCTCTGTACCAGGCACTTTTGCATGATTTTCCTGAATTCCCCCAGCATCTCGGTGAGGCAGGTGTTATCACTGGCATTTTACAGATACAGACACTAGGGTCAGAGAGGTGAAACAGTTTCCCTTCGGTCCCACAGCTGGCGACAGCGGGCTGGAATCTGGATCGCCAGACTTGCAGCCCGGCCCCCTCCCCAGGCGGCTCGCCCTTCCCCCACCGCTCCCCGCTGGACTCTGCCCGCCGCGCGGAAGCCACCCCCGCCCCCGCCCCGCGCCCGGCGCGGACCCCGAAAGTGGTGGCAGAGAGGCCCTGGGAGGCAGGAAAGCTGGTCTGAGCCCGGCTGCGCCCTCGACCCGCGGAGTGACCTTGCTCAGCCGTCGCCCCCTCGGTTTTCCCAGTCTGCTGGAGGAAAGGGGAGCCGGGCCGTGGGCACTCTAGGGCGGCTGGGTCTCAGGCTGGGCTTTGGGCTGTGGCGCGGAGCGGCGCCGAGCTAGGAGTCCCCAGGCCGGGAATGAATGAACCCCGGCCGCCCCAGCCCAGGCAGCGGGGAACTGGGACAGAAGGGGCGGGCCTGCCCAGTAGGGACTCTGCCAGGAACGCGACCCGCCCCTCGGAAACTCCCTCGCTCCCCGCGGACTCCCCGGCCCCTCGCGAGCCCACCCGGCCCTTCATTCTGCCTTCCGAACCTGCTTGGGTTCCCGCGCCGCGCACTGGCTCCAGAGGAACCGCCTCCTGCGCCCGAGCTGCGGGCCCTTTAAGTGCTGACGGCCCATCCCGACCTCGCTCCTCCACGCCCCCAAGGAAACGTGTCACTCGGGTTACAGCCACTACGGGGACGCCGGGAGGACAAAAGACCTCCGCGCTGTGACTGCGACTGCGCGGCGCACGCCCACGGAAGGCGGAAGTGGGCGGTGCCACCCCGCGAGGGGCGCAGCTGGTGCCAGGTCCCGGGAGCGGGTGGGTCCCTGCCGGTGCCCCGGGTCCCCAGGCCAGCTTGTCCCAACCCCTGGAAGAGGGCCGCGCTTCCGAGGGGACAGGGGACAGAGGGTAGGGGGCCCACGGCTCCGCCCCACTCTGACCCGTAGGTTTTCAAACTTGCCGGTGTCTACCAGACCCTGAATTCAAAATCTTGAACTACCCGATCCCACGGGACTAAGGCAGGAGAGGGTCGCAGGGGGCCGTGGTGCCGGAAGTCCAGTCTGCAAATAAACCAAGGAGCTGGAGGAAGCTGTCAGGCCACACTAGCGGTTCCAGCGCCCTTGGCTCTCAGCCGCAGTCCACACCTGCCGGGAATGCTCTGCACTCTGCCTGCCACGACGGCAGGTTAGAAAATGATTTTGTTTACAATGAAAAGTAGTAGAGCTAAATAATAATATGCATTAAATGTGACATCCTGCGTGATGAAACCAGAGCAAAGGCGCCCTAAATGCAGGAGCGCACAGGTGTCCCCGCAGCCGAGAATCAGCGCCTGACCGCAGAGCCCGGGGAACCGACAGGTGAGCGCTCCCGGGCCTGAGAGCCAGGGAGAGGCCGGGCCACCGAGGTCCAAAGCAGCAAGTGTGCCCTCAGGGGAGCTTGTGCAATAGCCCCAGTCACAGAGGCAAAGCTCAGAAACAACCCTGTCGGGTATTCTGGCCAGCAACTGCTACAAGCAGCCTCCTGAGTAAGCCCAAAGCCACTGATTTCCAGTCACTATGGATTTGGGGCTCAGGTGGGGAAACAGGGAGGAAATGCAAAGATTAATAAACTAGTTCATAGTCTCCATTTTCCTCTCAGAGTGCAACATGGTAAAGTATTTTCCTCCCCCACGCTCATGTATACACACAGCTGCACAACCAAATGCCGGAATGATTCTGTGCCATTCAACCTTTAATTACATAAGCTGTTTTCAAAATTCACATTCAGCGTGGAGATTTTCCAGAGATGGAGTTGGCAGATGGCCAGCACGAAGCTCTCCACTTTCCACAAATGGTCTCTGCCAGCTTGGGAAGAAGCCCCATGACCTGTGTCCTGAGAAGTCAGAGAGCAAGGGCCCCAAGGCCATGGCAGGCTGGAGCTGTGTAGAGGGCAGCCAGGTGGCCAGCTCGCAGATTCCATACAGAGCGGAGACTCAAGGATCATGCCAAGTAGGGAATGGGGTTCCCACATGTCCTCAGGGATTCAACTCCTGGGCCAGGGTCCATAATGAAGGGAGACTTCAGCCCTCAAAGCCTCTTGCTCCTACTCAGGTCTGGGCAGGAGGTCCCACTGCTAAGCAGCTCCTCCTGCCCCTCGCCTGCTTTCTGCCAGGAGAGACCTCTGTGTAGAGCTGGCTATGAGGTACCTGCACCATTTAACCTCATTCTCATTTCCGTGTTCCCATCCATGAATCATCTGTGTGTGCACCTATTTCCATACCATCCCCACGGCTTCAGGTGGGCAAGGGGCTCAGAGTTTACAGGTAGCCTGAGCCACTTTGGAGCTAGTTTTTCTGTTCAGGGCTTGACAGATAAAGTTCCCAGCTTCCAGAAGCTTCTGGAGATTCACACCCTTTGAGAAACAAGTTAGAGGATGTGGTAAGTCATGGGCATAGCCCTCAACACCAGGGAAAACATCAGCATGGATAGACAACTGTGGTACTGAAAAAGTCAAGGTGAAGATAAACAGGCTTTTTCCTTGACAGCAGGGCGCCAGCTGCCTGTGAGTTCCTGTCTGTCTGGCACCTGGATTATTCCTCTGACTCCCCCTCATGTAAGATGCCCAATCTGTATAATGGTTTGTAGTGCAACTACCAGGGCACAGATCTCATCAGTCTTGTTCAGTACTCCCTCTTCAGGGCCCAGCACAGGGCCTGGCCCAAAGAGGTAAAAGACTGATATTCAAGTGAGGATTGTGAGGCAGAGAGGGAGGGATAAAAACACCAACTGAAAGGGCCAGGCAGAAACCCTCTGTTCATACAGTAGCTCATATTTGCTGAAATGTACTCTGTGTTCAGCTCTGTGCTAAGCATTCTACATAAGGTTTCTTTTTATTTTTATTTTTTTTTGGAGACAAAGTTTTGCTCACGTCGCCCAGACTGGAGTGCAATGGCGCGCTCTCAGCTCACTGCAACCTCTGCCTCCCGGATTCAAGTGATTCTCCTGCCTCAGCGTCCCAAGTAGCTGGGGTTACAGGTGCCCACCACCACACCCAGCTAATTTTTGTATTTTTAGTAGAGAAGGGGTTTCACCATGTTGGCCAAGCTGGTCTCCAACTCCTGACCTCAGGTGATCTGCCCACCCTGGCCTCCCAAAGTGCTGGGATTACAGGCCTGAGCCACCGTGCCCAGCAATTTTTCTATTATTAGTAGAGACAGGGTTTCACCATGTTGGCCAGGCTGGTCTCGAACTCTTGACCTCAGGTGATCCACCTGCCTTGGCTTCTCAAAGTGCTGGGATTACAGGTGTGAGCCACCGCGCCTGG
>NC_045434.1:198876802-198905372 GCF_002776525.5 Piliocolobus tephrosceles | reverse complement strand
ACTTTGGGAGGCCGAGACGGGCGGATCACAAGGTCAGGAGATCGAGATCATCCTGGCGAACATGGTGAAACCCCGTCTCTACTAAAAAATACAAAAAACTAGCCGGGCGAGGTGGCGGGCCCCTGTAGTCCCAGCTACTCGGGAGGCTGAGGCAGGAGAATGGCGTAAACCCAGTAGGCGGAGCTTGTAGTGAGCTGAGATCCGGCCACTGCACTCCAGCCTGGGCCACAGAGCGAGACTCCATCTCAAATAAATAAATAAATAAATAAATAAATAAATAAATAAATAAATAAAACATATATCTTCTTACTTAATCCTCACAATGGCTCCATGAGATAGATAGCATTATTATTCCCATTTCTTAGGTTCAGAGAGATGAAATGATTTGTCTGAGGTCTCATAGCCTGTGAGTGGCAGGAGTAGGCTTTAAACCCAGTTCTATCTGATCCTCAAGCATGGATGCTAGTCTGCTTCCGTCCCACCACTGAGGGCCCTGGTGGACTCTGGTAGATCCCTGGTGAGCTGTTTAACGCTACTGTCCGCATTTTACAGAGAACAAAACAAAGCCAAGAGAGAACTGACTCATTTCAGGTCATGAACCTGACCCTTCCCAGGGCCCCTTCCATGTTCCCTGGTGTCTCCTAGGACTGAACTGTCAAAGTTACCCGGACACTCCAGCCTTCTTGTGCCCATGCGTGTGGCCTCACTCAACCCTACTCTCACAAACATTAAAACATTAGATCAAATATCCATAATCCCTGGCACCCTTCCCCTCTTTTGTTTTGTTTTGAAGAGACAGGGTCTTGCTCTTTCACCCAGGCTGGAGTACACTGGCAGGATCATAGCTCACTGCAGCCTCAAACTCCTGGGCTCAAGTGACCTGCCTCAGCCTCCCAAAGTGCTGAGATTATAGGCACGAGCCACTGCGCCTGGCTAACCCTTTCCCTCTTTACTCCTCCGCACCTTAACAACCCCAAATACCCCCATCTGCTTTTGTTCTCAGCTTCAGGCCAAGCCCTGGTCAGTTCAGGGCTGTCGCCACCAGGGGGTGGGCGGGCTTACCGTGTGAATGCCCAAGCCCTCTAGCATGTAGACCAGGTCCTCCGTGGCCAAGTTTCCTGATGCCCCCTGTGCATAGGGACAGCCTCCAAGTCCTGCCACAGAAGAGTCCACGACACTCACTCCCATCTGGAAACATAAGGACAGTGAAACACGGTTGGCGCTGGGGACAAGAGCCCACAGAGCTGGGCCTTGCAAACCTCCCAAGCGTCTGTTGCCTGAAATTCTAGAGTCATTCTTTGCTTTGGCTTATGATCCTGTTGACACAAAAATCCCACAGAGACAGTGCTTCTCCCTTTAGTTTCTGTTACACTGTTTCCTCTGCCAGTAGTATCTTTCCTTTCATGGTGGACTCTCACCCTTTAGGTTCCAGTCTGGAAGCTACCTGCTCAGGGAGACCTTTTCTGATCACCAGCCTAACCCCCTCCCAATGCTGAAATTTCAGACCTCTGTTGTTTACTGTGGTTCATTTATTACCCCCCGCTTACCCCCCACCACCTCCAGGCTGGTCTCACTCAGTCAGGGCCTTGCCATGTGAGGGCCACATCCCATCTTCCCAGGTCAGTCACCTCCCACTCTCCCAAATGACTATTTCACTTTCTCCTCTCTTGTTAAACCTCTATCACCCCCTTCCCCATCCTCATTCTCATCTGCTGCTTTATGGAAATGGATGCAATCAAAAGAGATGTCTCCATTGACTCCCACCATCACATCTACCCACCTGCCTACATCTGGGCCTACAGAACCACTGTCCCTCATGCTGCCTGAGATGGACCCCGGGCTCCCAGCCAAGGCCAACCTCTCCACCTTGGCATGAGGCCCATTCCCACCTGCTTCAGGATGTGCTCCAGTAAGTCTCTCCCTCTCTCCTGCAACCTGTTACTCCCCTCCACTGGGTCATCCTCACACAGCCTGCGATCTCTCCCATCTTTTACAAACCTTTTTGGAACCCTCTAACCTCCCATTTCTTTCCCCCCATTCAAAGCGAAGTCCCTCAAAAGAGCTGTTCCCATTTAATATCTACCATTCCCACTTGAACCCATTTGAAACAGGTTTGCATCCCCACAACTCCTCCACTGAAACAGCTCTAGTCAAGGCCACTGGTGGCCTCCATGTAGCTAAGTACAAAAGTCAAGTGTCTTCATCTTTGCACTTGACTAGCTGCATCATCTTGGACACCTTCTCCGTGTGGCTTCCAGGGCTCCACATCCCTTGGTTTTCCTCCTAGTGCTCTGGCCTCTCCTGAGGCCTCGATCCAGTCTTTGCTGGCTCTTCCTCACCCCCCTGATCTTGGCTGGAGCCCTCACTGCTCACTCCTCAGACAGCTTCTCTATCTCCACTCACTCCCAGTTAATTGCACCCAGGTTAACATACCTGCCTATAGATGTCTCGAACTTCACAGATCAGAACACGAACTGCTGAGATCCGGTCACGCACCTCCGCCCTCCAGGTCTCCTTGCCATGTCTCTCACCTGGATTGCTGTAGGCTACAAACTGGTTTTTCTGCCTCTACAGTGTATTCTCTACACAGCAGCCAGAAGAGCCTCTTTTTTTTTTTTTTTTTTTGGATAAGGAGTCGCGCTCTGTTGCCCAGGCTGGAGTGCACTGGCACTATCTCAGCTCAGTGCAAATCACTGCAACCTCCACCTCCCGGGCTCAAGTGATTCTCATGACTCAGCCTCCCAAATAGCTAGGATTACAGACCCCCGCCACCATGCCCGGCTAATTTTTATATTTTTAGTTGAGACGGGGTTTCACCATGTTGGCCGGATGGTCTCAAACTCCTGACCTCAAGTGATTCACCTGCCTCAGCCTCCCAAAGTGCTGGGATTATAGGTGTGAGCCACCATGCCCGGCCGAGGAGCCTCTCAAAGGGAACATTCAGATCGTCTCCCTCCCCGCCCCTGCTCAAGACTCTGTTAGCTTCCCAGCTCAGTCTGAAAGAGTCAAAGTCCTACAAGGCCCCCGATCTGGCCTTCCTGTAACCCTGACATCTCTGCCCCCTTCTCCTCGGTCACAATGCTCCTGCCACATGCCTCCTCCTGATCCCTGAACACGGCAAGCACACTCCTCCCTCAGGGGCTCTGTGCTTTCCTGGGTGGGGCTCCCTTCCCTCCCCCTCCCTGCTAGGGGTCCGCAGGGCTCACTCCCTCGCTTCCCTCAGGTCTCTCTCAAATGCTTCCTTCTGAGTGAGGCCACTCTACAGAAAGGCCTGGCACTGCCTTCACCTGCTTCATTTTTCTCCACAGTGCTTATGAGCACCTGGCTGCTGTATGTTTATTTATTATCTGTCTCATCGTACTGGAGTGTCAGCCTCATGAGGTCAGAGACTCCGTTCTGGTCGCAGCTGAATCCTTAATGCTAAGAACAGTGCCGAGCACACTAGGCACTGTCAGGTTAGGTTTTAATAGGTGAATAAATGGTCTGACAATGTGTTATTTACACGCCTGTAATCTTCCATCCGTCTTCCCCACCCACCATGACATGCGCTCCCAGAGGGCAGGGATTGGGTTTTGTTACTATTATCTAAGTCAGCACTTAACCTGGCACATCAATCCATATTTCTGAAATAACTGATGGAAGAGGGAGGTCAGAGGAAGCTGCTGCCAGACATCATACAGCTCAACCTGTTCCCTGATAAATTTTCAAAAAGGGGATTCTGAGACATCATTGCCATGAAACAGAGAAGCACAGAGGAGCAGGAGTGTCCCGAGCCTAGTCAGGATGAAGTTTTGCCTCAGACTCACCTCAGCTGCGCAGAATTCCCCTTTACCTGCCTGGCAAGGTCTACGAGGGGAAGTTACTCTTCCTGACTGCCTGGCCGGAAAACGCATGAGCTGAAGGAAAGCCCAGGAGCCAGGGCGGAGTGTCACAGTAAGCCGAGAAATGAGGAGACCACAGAGCTATGAACCTTAACCTTGACAGCCACAACTCTGAGCAAACCGGCCCAGAATGTAACAGACTCACCTGGCTTAGACACGAACCTCTAGGGGATAATTGAGAGGAAAAAGTGTCTGGGACTGCCCATCACTATGCTAGAGATGGAAGGGTAGGCCAGTGCTACAGCAAGGTAGCCGTGGTCAGACACCAAGAATGTCCCTTCTATCTGGCTGCCAGCCAATGGATCACCATTCTGGACCAGCCTATGAGAAGCAAACCTCAAGGAAAACTAAATCTGAGGGGAACGGCATTAAAGCCTCTCCCTCTGAGTGACCTCTGCTGGCCTCTCTACCTCCTGTCTCCTCACCTGCTTCTGCTACACACCCGCACACTCACAACCCTGTACGTTATATGAGTCCTCCCTGAACCCTACATCAGTCCTGAGGTGCAGTTCTGCCCAGTCACCTTTCCTCTTCCCTCGCCAGCAGCTTACTTTATATCCTTCAAGCTTCACTCAGGCCTCTTCTGCAAATCCTCCTAGATCTCCTCAGCTGGGATGGGGCCTCTCTAGGCTTCCTGAGCCCCATGCTTCCTCCCTTCATGGCATCTGTCATAATGCAGCAGGATTGCCATGTAACTCCCATGACTGTCTCCCCAACACAGAGGTGTACACTTCACATCTGAGTGGGGTCACCATGACAATGTCCACCATTGCCTGCTCAGAACCTGGCATACTGGCATCAGTAAATGTTTGCTGAAAGAATAAATGATAACACGCTGTCCTGCCCACCATGACCTTTGGGAGAATGGGCGTATGATTTTGATTACCTGCAGGGCCACCAGGGTGTTGGCCAGGGCTTGGCCATAGGTGTCATGGCAGTGGACAGCCAGGGCAGCCGGTGGCACTTCCAGCATGACAGCAGACAGCATGTCTTTCATGATCCCTGGGGTGCCCACACCAATGGTGTCCCCCAGGGAGATCTCGTAGCAGCCCATTGAGTATAACTTCTTGGTGACCTAAGGAAGCAAGCAGGCACTTGGAGGATACAGAATCCACCAGCCAGGGGATCCATGCACTCAGAAGCAGGGGACCTTTGCCTGGACAGAACTGGTAGGAATTGAGTGTATGAAGCACTCAATTCCTACCGGATGACATGCTCCTCACAACTCCAACTGGGAATGATGATCCTCTACCTATGATCAGGAGGCGGAGGCTTAAGGGGCAGAGCCAGCCGCTGGAGCCAGCCCACAGTCCTGAAGCTCCAACCCCTGTGCTTTCCTCCCTACCTGTGCCCCTCACACTTCAGTCTTTCACTTACCACCATCACATCATACTGTCAGACCCAGGTGCTGGAATCAGTGAAGTTGATTCCTTCTGTGTCATTTTATCCTCAGCAATAAAATCCATGAAATCATGGGTCTGAGATGCTAGTTACATTTTTTTTTTTTTTGAGACAAGGTCTCACTCTGTCATTCAGGCTGGAGTACAGTGGTGTGATCTCAGCCTCTCAGGCTCAAGCAATCCTCCCACCTCAGCCTCCCAAGTAACCTGGACCACAGGTGTGCACCACCATTCCAATAGTATATATATAATGTATATAATATATAATACATATGTATATCATTATATATTATGTATATAATTGTATATCTAATATATAATTATGCAATATATAATGTATATAATTATGTATATAATTATATATAATTTATAATATATTATATATAATGTCTATATAGACATTATATAATTATATGTAATTATATACATTATATGTATAATATATATATTTTTTGAGACAGTCTCGCTCTGTCACCCAGGCTGGAGTGCAGTGGCACAATCTCAACTCACTGCAACTTCTGCCTCCCGGATTCAAGTGATTCTCCTGTCTTAGTTTCCCAAGTAGCTGGGATTATAGGCACCTGCCACCACGCCCCTGCTAATTTTTTGTATTTTTAGTAGAGACGGGGTTTCACCATGTTGGCCAGGCTGGTCTTCAACTCCTGGCCTCAGGTGATAAGCCTGCTTCGGCCTCCCAAAGTGCTGGGATTACAGTCGTGAGCCACCATGACTGGCCAATAGTTACATTTTTTAATAGAGGTACATCACTATTTAAATTTTTAGAAGCCCATTTGCACACCTCTAAAACCACTGCAAAATGGGTCCATATTGGAATAGGTCCAATATGGGTCCAACTGGAATAAGCCATACTGGAAGAGGGTTGGCCCCTAATCCCATATGACTGGTGAACTTAAAAAAAAGATGGCCTCACTCAAGGAGCTGCTGCTGGCATGGGGCTGCTAGACAAGGTGCGGAGGGATGTGGCGGGGCAGGGGGACCAGAAGACACCAATGATCTGCTAGATAAATGAAATGGTGATGTCGTTTCCCCCAGCGGCCCTGCACAGAGTGGGGCAGCAGTGGCTGGCCTTTAGGGGGGCAGCAGGGTGCAGGGGAAGGATCAGACCTTTGAAGTCACGAGATGCTGGGTTAAAGTCCTAGTTCTGCTGCTCACTAGCTGTGGGCCTTGGCAAGGAACTTAACTTTTCTGAGCTTCAATTTCTGCTTCTGAAAAATGGTGATGACCATTTGGTCATATGGCAAGGACTGGTGCAACTGAGGCTAAGACCTGGAGCAGGGCAGCTGCTCTCAAGAAACAGTTGCTACGGTTACCATTCCCCCTATCTGGATGCCACAAAGTATCCTGGGAAGAAGCGGGCTTTGGAGGGAGACAAAATGGGGTTTGATACCTGATTTCACCATTTGTAACCTGTGGCAAATTATTTAGTGTGTCAGTTTCCTCAACTGTAAGAGGGAATAATAACACCAAATTTGCACAGTGGTTTTGAGGACTAAATGACGTAAGTTCTTGGGCTGGTCAAACTCAATTCCTGTGCCGTGTTCTTCTCAGTGTTGACCTGGTGATTGTTCAGAGGACATCAGGGTTGTGGCCTTTCAATCACTACAAGGAACTGTGGGAACTCCTGGGTAAGGAGCCTCTCCTTAGAGAATCACCTCAACGACCAGCCTGGAAACTGAATCAGAGGTTTTCAGGCTGGGTAGAGGCCAGGGGCTTCAAGGACTACATGTCCAGCTAGGAGGGGGGCCTCCAGGGAGCAAGTGCAGGGCTGTGCTCACAGGGGGAGCTTAATGAAGGAGCTGAGTGAATGAATGAAATCAGGAACCTGCAGGAAAGGGCGGGGAGAGGAACCTATGCAGACAAGGTGACCAACCCTCACCAAACCCCCCACCCAGACACATGCACACACCTCAGCTACTTTAGCTGGGGAGATCTTCCCTTCATAAGGGCAGCCAAGCACACAGGAGACGTACCTGTGGGAAGACACGGGAGGAATGAGGTCAGTGTCCTGAGCTCTTTGGCTAGCAGAACTGAGGCAGGGCGTTTAACACACATTTCTGATCAGTGTGCAATCAACACCTGCAGCTGGGCGGAGTAAGGGCAGGGATGGTACAACTCAGTGCCAGCAGGAGGCAGTAGAGAGCAATGGCAGGGAACTGGGGGACAATGGACCTACCGTTCAGGAAGCAGAAGTTGCACAGGCCTCAGGAGTGCCAGCCAAGGATTTACAATAAGTGGAGGAGGAGGAGCTAGACAGGGCAAGGAGAGTAAGCAGCTGGGTTGTACGGTGGGGAGACGGAGCAAAACTACGTGCCAGAGGAGCTGGGGCCAGTACTCCAGAAGGAGACCAAAGACTGAGTAAAACCAAACTCAGAACAAGAGCTGAGTTGGATTAGTCAGCAACAGGATGGGCTGGCCTGAGGGCCAAGGGATGAGCTGCCCCAGTGAGTTGCTAGGGGATTCATTCATTCATTTATTCACCTGATGTTTACTGAGTTGCCTGCTATGTGCCAGGCACTGGCATAGAGCAGTGGGCAAGACTGATAAGGTTCCTGCCCTCTCAGAGCTTATCTCAAGTTAGGGAGATGGCCAATAAAAAAGCAACCAAGTAAGTAATGGAGAAACTCTCAGAAGTGATGTGCTACAGAGGAAAGATGGGAAATGACAGGAACAAGTGGAGGCCAACTGTAGTGAGGGTCCAGAAAAGACCCCTCTGAGGACAGGATGTTGGAGCCGAAAGAAATGGGGGGTCTGTGAGAAGAGCATTCCAGGCAGAGAGAAGAGCCTGGGGAAAGCCGTGAGACAGAAGAGCCAGGCGTCTCAGAAGAGACAGAAGTCTCCAGACAGAACAAAGGACAGCTGAAGCAGAGAGAGCAAGGGGAAAGGAAGTATGAGATGAGGAGGTCAGCAAGGTGGGCACAGGTCTGATCATGGGTCTTAGGGCTATGGTAAGGAGGGTAGATTTTGGATGTAGGTGACTTCTATTCCCACCCACCCTCTTGGAGCTGAGATGTCTTCAAAACCCTTTAGAGTCAAGCAAAGTATTCTGCATATTAAGAGGCATAATAAACGTTCAACAGATAATTTCAGACTCAAAGATCTCAGTGTACTTTTCCATTTTGATGCTCCCACTTATTCTCCAACCACTGCTGAGCAAGAAAAAGGTAAGAGATGCTTAGAAAGACACAGATCTGGGAGTCGGACCAATGTTACTGGAGCCCCTGCTTCCCCATCCATCCACCTGCCCGTCAGTGACTGAGTGCCCACTGTGTGCTAGGCCCCGAGCTGGGAGAGCGGAGCACCCCAGGGACTGGGAGAGATGTGGGCTTTGCCCTCATGGAGTGCACAGTCTAGTGGGGTGGGGCAGGGAGGGAATTTAACAAGCAGCTAGCTAAGTGCTACATTTAGAGGATCTCCCGACACTATGGGCGCCCAGAGAAGGGCGCTAACTCCAGCTGAAGGACTGGAGCAGCTTCTCAGAGGAACTGACTCCCACAAGAAGACCTGAAGGATGAGCAGGAGTTATCTCCGAGAAGCATGATGTGGAGGAAGTGTTCTTTTTTATGTTTTGGAGACAGAGTCTCACTCCTTCACCCATGCTGGTGTGCAGTGGCATGATTCTGGCTCACTTCAGCTTGGACCTCTCAGGCTCAGGTGATCTTCCCACCTCAGCCTCCTGAGTAGCTAGGACTACAGGCACATGCCACCACGCCTGGCTTTTTTTTTTTTTTTGTAGAGCTGGGGTTTCACCATGTTGCCCAGGCCCAGGCTGGTCACAAACTCCT
Source organism: Piliocolobus tephrosceles (assembly GCF_002776525.5). Taxonomy (NCBI): domain Eukaryota; kingdom Metazoa; phylum Chordata; class Mammalia; order Primates; family Cercopithecidae; genus Piliocolobus; species Piliocolobus tephrosceles. The sequence goes on along the minus strand of NC_045434.1, from coordinate 198,896,288 downwards.
GGACTGAAGCAACCCGCCCACCTTAGCCCCCCAAGGAAGGTTGTTCTGAGTCTACAGAAAGCACGTGCAAAGGTCCAGAGGCAAGAGAGAGTGGAGGCATGTGACAAATGGAAAGAAGTTCCAGTTGGGCTGGAGTGTACCATGAGGAGGAAGCAGGGGCCAGAAGGGAACTTGAACAGTAGGGCTACTGAAACGAGCCGGGACCAAATTATGCAGGGTTTGTTAGCCTCATTAAAAAGTCTGCACTTGATTAGTCACTGAAAGCTTTTTAACTGGGAGGGATGTGATCAGATGTGCACTTTTGTGGGATTTTGGTTTTTGTTTTTGAGACAGAGTCTTGCTGTCACCTAGGCTGGAGTGCAATGGTATGATCTCGGCTCACTGCAACCTCTGCCTTCTGGGTTCAAGTGATTCTCCTGCCTCAGCCTCCTGAGTAGCTGGGATTACAGGTGCGCGCCACCATGCCTGGCTAATTTTTGTATTTTTAGTAGAGATGGGGTTTCCCCATGTTGGCCAGGCTGGTCTCGAACTCCTGACCTCAGGAGATCCGCCCGCCTCGGCCTCCCCAAGTGCTGGGATTACAGGCATGAGCGACCATGTCCAGCCCAGATATGCACTTTTGAAAGATCATTCTGGCTGCAATTTTTTATTTATTTATTTATTTTATTTTTCTTTTTTAGACAGAGTTTTGCTCTGTCACCCAGGCCGGAGTACAGTGGCGTGATCTTGGCTCACTGCAACCTCCACCTCCCAGGTTCAAATGATTCTTCTGCCTCAGCCTCCCAAGTAGCTGGAATTACTGCTAATTTTTGTATCTTTAGTAGAGATGGGGTTTCGCCATGTTAGTCAGGCTGGTCTTGAACTCCTGACCTCAGGTGATCCTCCCGCCTTGGCCTCCCAAAGTGCTGGGATTATAGGTGTGAGCCACCGTGCCGGGCCTCTGGCTGCAATTTGCACAGCAGTGTGACCTTACAGTAGACTATTCACCCTTCCTGGGCCTCAGTTTTGTCATTTATAAAGTGGGGATAACCTACTCCTTGCTGGGTTATTATGAGGTTTCAATTATTATAGATAATACACACACAATGCCTGGAACCACTGATATTAGAGACGTGATGTTGGAAACATAGAAGCCTAGGTAATTCTCCAGGGATGTGTGAAGAGCTAGTTATAAAGCCAGGACTCAACTGATCTCCACAAACTCCAGTTAGTGTCCCGTCCTGCTAGATTCCTCTAGCATGATAGCAGTGGTGCTATCATGGCTCACTGCAGCCTCAAACTCCTGGTCTCAAGCCATCCTCTGCCTCAGTCTCCCAAGTTGCTAGGACTACAGGTGCATGCCATCATGGTCAGCTGGTAAACTGACCCAAAATTCAGATTTGAGAGAAACTACTTGCTAGGATTTCTTCTGACCACACTTATTTGGGAAAAGATGTCTAGGTGTGGAGTTTGGGCTGCCCCCAACCAGGATAAGAAGTTTGTGGCAGGAGGACCACTTGAGTCAGAGTCTAGCCCCATTCCAGAACGGTACAGAGGAAACGATACCAATGTGCTCTGACTCACCCTCGCACAGAAATATTGGCTGACTGTGCTGCCTTCAAGATTGCGTCAAACCTCTGAAAACTCTCCTCCATGGAACAATTGATGTTCTTCTTGGTGAAAAGCTCTGAGGCAGCTCCAAAGATGGCTACTTCCTTGGCTCCAGCAGCAACCTGCCAACATCCAGGTGAACTCCTTTCAGCACTTTTCTCTTTTTTTTTTTTTTTTTGAGATGGAGTCTTGCTTTGTCACCCGGGCTGGAGTGTAGTGGCACGATCTTGGCTCACTGCAACTTCTGCCTCCCAGGTTCAAGCGATTCTCCTGCCTCAGCCTCCTGAGTAGCTGGGATTACAGGCGCCCACCACCACGCCTGGCTAATTTTTATATTTTTAGTAGAGACAGGGTTCCACCATGTTGGTCAGGCTGGTTTCAAACTCCTGACCTTGTGATCCACCCGCCTCGGTCTCCCAAAGTGCTGGGATTACAGGTGTGAGCCACCGCGCCCGGCCAGAACTTTCTTGTTTAAGGAACACTGACAGAGTGGCAAAAAATTTCTCTGAAGGTAAATTTTATGTTATGTGAATGTTATGGGTTGACTTGTGTCCTCCTAAAAAGAAATGTTGAAGGATTAAAACCCAGCACACCTCAGAATGTGACCTCATTTGGAAACAGGGTCATTGCAGATATAATTAGTTAAGATGAAGCCATACTGGAATAGGGTGTGCCCCTAATCCCATACGACTGGTGACCTTAAAAAAAGATGGCCAGCCAGGCGTGGTGGCTCACGCCTGTAATCTCAGCATTTTGGGAGGCCGAGGCGGGCAGATCACGAGGTCAGGAGATCGAGACCATCCTGGCTAACACAGTGAAAGCCTGTCTGTACTAAAAATACAAAAAATTAGCCGGGCGTGGTGGTGGACGCCTGTAGTCCCAGCTACTCTGGAGGCTGAGGCAGGTGAATTGCTTGAACCTGGGAGGCGGAGCTTTCAGTGAGCCGAGATTGTGCCGCTGTACTCCAGCCTGGGCGACAGAGCAAGACTCTGTATAAAAAAAAACAAAAACAAAAGATGGCCATGTAAAGACACAGAGACACAGAAAATGTGGCCCTGGGAAGATGGAGGCAGAGACTGGAGAGATGCATCCACAAGCCAGGCAATGCCACGGACTGCTGGCCACCACCGGAACCCAGTAGAGAGGCATGGGACAGATTCTCCCAGAGGCCTCAGAAGGAACCAATCCTGCTGACACCTTGATTTGGGACTTCTGGCCTCCAGAACTGTGAGAGAATAAATTCCTGTTGTTTTAAGCCACCCAATTTGTAGTGTTTTTTTTTTTTTGAGACAGAGTTTTGCTCTGTCACCCAGGCTGGAATGCAGTGGCATGGTCTTGGCTCACTGCAACCTCCGCCTTCTGGGTTCAAGTGATTCTGCTGCCTCAGCCTCCCGAGTAGCTAGGATTACAGGCGCCTGCCACTATGCCCGGCTAATTTTTTATATTTTTAGTAGAGATGGGGTTCCACTGTGTTAGCCAGGATGGTCTCGATCTCCTGACCTCATGATCTGCCCACCTTGGCCTCCCAAAGTGCTGGGATTACAGGCGTGAGCCACTGAGCCCAGCCTGTAGTGCTTTCTTACAGTAGCAGTATGAAACAAACATAGTAATTTCTCTTAATTAAAAAAAAACAGGCCGGGTGCGGTGGCTCAAGCCTGTAATCCCAGCACTTTGGGAGGCCGAGACGGGTGGATCACGAGGTCAGGAGATCGAGACCATCCTGGCTAACACGGTGAAACCCCGTCTCTACTAAAAAAATACAAAAAAACTAGCCGGGCGATGTGGCGGGCGCCTGTAGTCCCAGCTACTCAGGAGGCTGAGGCAGGAGAATGGCGTAAACCCGGGAGGCGGAGCTTGCAGTGAGCTGAGATCCGGCCACTTCAGCCCAGGCTACAGAGCGAGACTCCGTCTCAAAAAAAAAAAAAAAAAAAAAAAACTGACTTTCCCCACAGAAACCACCACCACTGTCATCACCACCCTGGAAGTCACTCTTGAGAAAACGCTTTTTTTTTTTTCTTGCTCTGTCACCCGGGCTGGATGAGTGCAGCAGTGTTATCGTGGCTCACTGCAGCCTTGAACTCCTTGTCTCAAGCCATCCTGTGCCTCAGTCTCCTGAGTAGCTAGGACTACAGGTGCATGCCATCACAGCCAGCTAATTAATTTTTTTTTTCTTTCTTTTTTTTTTTTTTTTTTTTTTGTAGAGACAAGGTCTCCTTATGGTCTGGTCCATAAGGCTGGTCTCAAGCTGGTCTCAAGTTTCTGGCCTCAAGCTGTCCTCCTGCCTCAGCCTCCCAAAGTGCTGGGATTATAGATGTGAGCCACTGTGCCCAGCCAAATAAAGGTTTTTGCCTAAATCCAGAACCGACATCTCCAAAGATGTTCTTGTCTAAAATTGTAAGAAAGTTGGCAGATGCCAGCAACTACTGTTGAAACTTGTGGAGAGCTTGGTTACCTTTCTCTAAAGAAGTGGATAATCAAAAGAGCTATCACTTATTAAGCAGTTACCTTTTATCAGGCTCTTGCTAAGCAATGTACATGCATCCTATCTTCTGAAATGCTCACAACTTCAGGTATTATCATTTAGCCCTATTTTATAGGCTTGTCAACTTGTCAAGATCACAGAGCAGTGAGTGGCAGGGCCAGGTCTGCCCCACGGTCTGGCTGACAGACAAGCTGTTCAGATGGACATCCTAGGACAGGGGACTGAGGCCCCAAGACAAGGCAGGGACCAATGCCATCAATCTCATTTCAGGAGCCCCCACCACCAAGCTATCCTCTTACCGCTGCCTCGAAGCCTTTCAAATTGGGGGTCAGGACTGGGTAGGTGATGCCAGGAAACTTCTGAATGCCCTTCAAGACTTCAGCATGGTCAGCCATCTAGGAACCAAGGGAGACACTGTCAAGTCATCACCAAGAGCAGGCAGAGAGTTCAGTTAGAGAAAACCTAAGCCTCTGATCTCCAGAACTCTTAGAGAGTAATTCCTTCTGCAGAGCTGAGTCTCTCCAATACTTTCACTGTTTGACTGCTGCTGAGTCCCAAGGGCCCGTGGTTTGGGTGAGATCCCAATTTCTCCACAGGGCCCATACTGCCAGCTTTACATATGCAGAAACAGCAGGAATACTACTACCAGCCATTTATTGAGAACGTACTCTGGACCAGGCACTGAGCTCAGCTCTGTGTTAAACACTCCTTTGTAACAGGATGTATCTTCTCTACTTAACTATCTTTGTGAAGCAGGAGTTGTCAGTCTTCCTCTTTTACAAACAAAGAAACCACAGACAGGCATAGACGGTCTTAGACTTTAGGGCTAGAAGAGGTCATCTCTAATATCGAGGAGGGGAAAGGCCTTAGCAATGTCACTAAGCAAGTCAGATGAGCAGAGCCAAGACTGAACCCAAGGCCCTGAATCCTGGGCCATGTTCTTTTGCTGCAACACAGTGCTATGAATCACCTGAGACCTCTCAAAGCCAGGGGCTTGGAAACCTATGTTCTGGACTTCTACTTGCTTCAAAGGCAAATGGAAAACTTTTCATCCCTGGAGAAAGGCCTCTCATTGAGGGCTAGGGCTCACCTGGGGAACCCACTTAGGAGACACAAAGCTGGTGGCTTCTATAACAGAGAGTCCTGCTTCAGAAAGCATGTCTATCAGCTTGATTTTCAGTGGAGTAGATACGATATTCTATAGTGGAGAAACACCAGGTCAGCAAAGTTAGTATTAAAACAGCCTCAGAATGCAGTACCTGTTAGTTCAAGTACTATAGATAATTTTTTGCAGTGAATGCAGCTTCTCACCTGAAAAAGAGTTATTCACATGGAAACATTATTCTGCCATGCAGGTTTTCCCATAAGTAAATGTGTGTTAATTTATAATCCCATCATAAACAAATTGAGAGCAATGTGTGACGGCCTGAAAGGGCAGAGATGACTAACCCTCTGGGGGGTATGGGATGGGGCCCCGAAAGTATCACACCCTCCTCTCTTCTGTCTCCCAACTGGCATAGGACTTCAGCCTCATGTGTTCAGCATACAGCTTCATTTTTTTTTTTTTTTTTTTTTTTTTTTGAGACGGAGTCTCGCTCTGTCGCCCAGGCTGGAGTGCAGTGGCCGCATCTCGGCTCACTGCAAGCTCCGCCTCCCGGGTTTACGCCATTCTCCTGCCTCAGCCTCCTGAGTAGCTGGGACTACAGGCACCTGCCACCTCGCCTGGCTAGTTTTTTTTTTTTTTTGTATTTTTTAGTAGAGACGGGGTTTCACTGGGTTAGCCAGGATGGTCTCGATCTCCTGACCTCGTGATCCACCCGTCTCAGCCTCCCAAAGTGCTGGGATTACAGGCTTGAGCCACCGCGCCCGGCCCAGCGTACAGCTTCTTTATCCTCCTCCCTACCATGTCCAGTAGCTCACCAGATTCCATGGATTCCTCTTTCCAAATCTACCATCATTATTCTGTATATAACATGGCATGGTCTCATGCCACTAATTCATCGTACACAGGAATCCTCCTAAAATGCAGCTTCCAATCTTCCATTCTCCTGCATCGAAAGCTTTCTATGGCTCCCTAAGATTTACAGGATTAGGCAAAAAATTGTAAGAACTCCAGGTCCAGGAGGACACATTGGCTCACGCCTGTAATCCCAGCACTTTGGGAGGCTGAGGCAGGTAGATTGTTTAAGCTTAGGAGTTTGAGACCAGCCTGGGCAACATGGCGAAAAATACAAAAGTTAGCCAGGCATGGTGGCACGTGTGTGATTCAGCTACTCAGAAGGCTGAGGTGGGAGGATCGCTGGACCCTGGAAAGTCAAGGCTGCAGTGAACAATAATTGTGCCACTGCACTGAGTGACACAGAGCAAGACCCTGTCTCAAACAAAAAGAACACACAAAAAAACTCCAGGCCCTTCTCGCTAGGTCCTCCCCTTGCCTGCCTTTTCCAATTTCTCTCCCACTGCTCTAACTTAATCTATTCCATACACACACACACACACACACACACACACATATATATATATATTTTTTTTTTTTGAGATGGAGTCTCGCTCTATTGCTCAGGCTGGAGTACAGAGGCACAATCTCGGCTCACTGCAACCTCCACCTTCCGAGTTCAAGCAATTCTCCTGCCTCAGCCTCCAGAGTAGCTGGGATTACATGCACATGCCACCACCATGGCTCATTTATTTTAGTAGAGATGAGGTTTTACCATGTTGGCCAGGCTGGTCTCAAACTCCTGACCTCAGGTGATCCGCCTGCCTCAGCCTCCCAAAGTGCCAGTATTACAGGCATCATGCCCAGCCTGTCAAATAATTTTTGAAAAGCCTTCCATGTTCTAGGCATTGTGCTAGGTGCCAGGGATATAGTGGTAAGCAGAACAGACAGGATTCTGCCCTCCGGGAACTTACACACTATTGTTTCCAACAAGCACTCACTATTAAAGCTAGGATGGATGTGCTAAAAGAAAAAAAAAAAGGAAAGAAAGCTTTTTGCTTTTCTTATTGAAAAATAATCAATATATGATTCTTTCAGAAAAACATGCCAAAAACAAAAGAAAACTACCCTTAGAACCTCCCAGTGATAACACTATTAACACCCCGGTGTGTAACTTTCTAGATCCGTGCAGTCCAGTATGTCACTAGTCACATGTGGTTATTTCAATTTAATAAAAATTGTGTAAAAATAAAAATTCAATTCCTTGGCTACACTAGTCACATCTCAAGTTCTCAAGGGCCACATGGGTGTAGTGGCCACCACATGGAAAATCTCACATCCAGAATATTTCCATCTTCACAGAAAGTGCTGGTCTAGGTCCTAGTGTAGATAAATGTTCCCGTTATGTATATAAACTTTTTTCTTCTTACATAAAAGTGTAAGATAAAAAAATACATGGCAGGGCACAGTGGCTCATGCCTGTAATCTCAGCACTTTGGGAGGCCGAGGCAGGTGGATCACCTGAGGTTGGGAGTTCAAGACCAGCCTGGCCAACCTGGTGAAACTTCGTCTCTACTAAAAATACAAAAATTACCTGGGCATGGTGGCGAAGTTCTGTAATCCTCGCTACTCAGAAGGCTGAGGCAGGAGAATCACTTGAACCGGGAAGGTGGAGGATGCGGTGAGCCAAGATTGTGCCATTGCACTCCAGCCTGGGTGACAGAGTGAGACGCTGTCTCCCCGCCCAAACACACACACACACACACACACACACACACAAACACGCACATGCACTATTTTTGTTTGGAGACAGAATCGTGCTCTGTCACCCAGGATGGAGTACAGTGGCACGATCTCGACTCACTACAACCTCTGCCTTCCGGGTTCAAGTAATTCTCGTGCCTCAGCCTTAGGATTACAGGTGTGCACCATCACACCCAGCTAATTTTTTTTTTTTTTTTTTTTTTAAAGTAGAGACAGGGTTTCACTATATTGGCCAGCCTGGTCTCAAACTCCCAGCTTCAAGTGATCTGCCTGCCTCAGCCTCCTGAAGCGCTGGGATTACAGGCATGAGCCACCACCATGCCCAGCCACACGCACTCTTTTATAACCTGCTTGAGTCACTTTACATATACCTATGTTATTAATGGCTTCATATTTCATTTTATAAGAAGTCCATAATGTATCTGATCCAACTTTCCTCATATGAAACATTTAGGTTGTTTCCAACAGTTCTGCGCTTACCAACAGGTTCGTAAGGAACACCTCCAAGGCTAAATCTCTACATTTGGCCTTCATGACTTGCTTTGGATAAATCCCATTACATGGAATTGCTGGGTCTAAAGGTATGCCCTCACCTTCACTCCACACCACCTACCCCACCCCACTGGGCTGTGGACCTGGGGACACCAAACCTGTTGCACCACCATTCAATTTATGTATATATATATATATTTTTTAATAAGATGGAGTCTTGCTATGTTGCCCAGACTGGTCTCAAACTCCTGGGCTCAAACCATCCTCCCACCTCAGCCTCCCAAGTAATTAGCGATGACAGACATGAGCCACCCACCCAGCTTGCCCCACCATTTTAGATCATTTAACTGTCACAGATGCCTGTCCCTGTTTGGCCTCCTCTACTCTCCCCTAACTTGTGCAGAGGAATCACATCTTGCATAGCTCTGTCCACTGCCATTGCACCTACCACACGTTATACACTCAAAGCAGATGCTTGAAACACTTTTCTGGCTCATTTCCACCTTTACCTTTTCATTTTGTAGACCATCTCGGGGACCAACTTCCACAATTTTCACTCGCTTTGGTAACGTGTCCATAGATGAGGTGCTGACCTTTGGTTTAAAAGAGGAAACAAAAAGTATGAGGAAGAGATTGCCACAATTCCCAGGGAGACCAATATGAAAGAATGGATCTGTCTTCACTAATAATGACACAAGAAGAAATATTTCTCACCATTTAATTCACATTTGGTCTATTTTAGAATTAAGAACAAAAAAAAATATGGCCGGGCGTGGTGGCTCAAGCCTGTAATCCCAGCACTTTGGGAGGCCGAGACGGGCGGATCACGAGGTCAGGAGATCGAGACCATCCTGGCTAACACGGTGAAACCCCGTCTCTACTAAAAATACAAAAACTAGCCGGGCGAGGTGGCGGGCGCCTGTAGTCCCAGCTACTTGGGAGGCTGAGGCAGGAGAATGTCGTAAACCCGGAAGGCGGAGCTTGCAGTGAGCTGAGATCCGGCCACTGCACTCCAGTCTGGGCGACAGAGCGAGACTCTGCCTCAAAAAAAAAAAAAAAAAAAAAGAACAAAAAAAAATATTTCACTTAGTAACAGGAACAAGCAAGAGATTCATGCTCCCAGTACAGGTTCTCCTCTGAAGTCTGGACTCCTTTTCCACAGCCTACCTGACGGCTCTATTTGCATCTCTTCAATTTAGCAGTCCTGAAACAGAACTCTAATTTCTCCTAAAGCCCGTCTGACTCCATCCTTTCCATCTCTGTAAAAGGCATCGCATGTACCCTACTGCTTAAGTCAGAACTTCATTCATCCCTTTCACCTATTCACCATGGCCTACAGGACTCTGTATGCTGCTGTACATACGTCAGAAGTAGTTTAAAAAGGCTGGGTATTGCAGTGGGGGGCAGTGGCTCATGCCTGTAATCCCAGTACTTTGGGAGGCTGAGGCAGGCGACCACTTGACATCAGAAGTTTGAGACCAGCCTGACCAACATGGTGAAACCCCATCTCTACTAAAAATATACAAAAAATAGCCAGGTGTGGTGGTGCATGCCCATAATTCCAGCTACTCAAGAGGCTAAGGCAGGAGAATCGCTTGAACCAGGGAGGCGGAAGTTGCAGTGAGCCAAGATCGTGCCACTGTACTCCATCTTGGGTGACAGAGCAAGACTCCATCTCAAAAAAAAACAAAAAACAGAAAACAAAAGGCCAGGCACTGTGGCTCATGCCTGTAATCCCAGCACTTTGGGAGGCCAAGGCAGGCAGATCACTTGAGGCTAGAGGTTTGAGACCAGCCTGGCCAACATGAAGAAACCCTGTCTCTACTAAAAATAGAAAAATTAGCCAGGTGCTGTGGAATGGACCTGTAGTCCCAGCTACTCAAGAGGCTGAGGTGGGAGAATCGCTTGAGCCCAGAAGGTGGAGGCTGCAGTGAGCTATGACTGTGCCACTACACTCCAGCCTGGTCAACAGAGCAAGACCATCTCAAAAAAAAAAAAAAAAAATTAACTGACTCTATATGTCACTTGATGCTTTCCAATTAAAAAAAGAAAAGACTCTGTATGAGTTGGCTCCTCTGACCTCCTGGAATCATCACTTGCCCCTACTGTCCACTCCCAACCTTCACCCAACAGGTTGCTAAGCTCCCTGCCTTCTCTTCCTTCTGCCCCAAGGCTGCTTATCTGGCTTTAAAAAAAAAAAAAACCTAGCTCTTCTCACATCTCTCTCTCATCTTTCAGTTGCAGAGAGGCTTCCTCTGACCACCCTTTGCAAAGCTGCCTCTCTTTGCACCCCCATTATTTTCTATTGCAGAGCTGTAATTATTTCCTTCAAAGCACGATAAAGAATGCCTACTCAATGTCTCTTCCAGTAGAACATAAGCTCTTTGAGGGACCTTGTCTGTCCCAACTCCACTTCATCCCTAGTGTTTGGCACTGTGTTTGGTACAAAGTAGGCACTCTTTAAAGTTATTAAAATAACAAACCATGAAGGACATAGCTGTCCCAGAAGAGAGCAATTACTGAGTGTGGGGAGGAACAGTCAGTCCTGGACTTTTCGCGGTGTGGGTGAGATGCAGGAGGGCTCTATTCTGTTACAGTCATAGGCTGGATGATGACAAGAATGGGTCTAAGGGGAGGTGACACCCCCAGTAGCTGAAAACATTTTTTACAAAATGCCTTGAGTCTCCTCTATATAAAGTCTGCTCCAAACCTTAGTCTTCCCTATCAAGTAACACAAGACTTTTTTTTCCCTCTTCCCTCTACCTATCTTGATACTGTAACTTTTCAAATCAACTTTGTTATATAGATTTAATCCGGATAAATATACCACAATGGGGCAAAGCGGGAGGCACACTGTGTAATCTGCTAAGGATCTCAACCCCCTGAAGCCCCTCAGGAATTCCCTGATAGGAAGCAGCTGGAACATGTACAACTCACCTGACTGGCCTTGTTTCAGCCAACAAAGCTTTTGAGAGACTAAGGCAACAAGCCACTGAATTTCATGAAGTCAACAGGCTAAATTGGAAGGTCCCTGCAACTTGAATCTCCCTCTAACAGGGCTGTTCAGCCTCTGCTAGTATATCACCCTAAAACTATCTCACTGGAACATAAGTTTCATGAGACAGGGACTTTGTTTTATTCAATGCTGTATTTCTAAGGCCCTGGGACATAATAGGGGCTCGATAAATAACAGTTGAGTGTTGCTGAAAGAATCTAAAACCTGCTTCAGGCCGAGCGTGGTGGCTCACACTTGTAATCCCAGCACTTTGGGAGGCCGAGGTGGGCGGATCACCTGAGTCAGGAGTCCGAGACCAGCCTGGCCAACATGGTGAAGCCCCATCTCTACCAAAAATACATAAATTAGCTGGGCGTGGTGGCAGGCGACTGTAATCCCAGCTACTCGGGAGGCTGAGGCAGAAGAATCGCTTGAACCCAGAGGAGGTTGCAGTGAGCCAAGATTACGCCCTTGCGCTCCAGCCTGGGGGACAAGACTGAGATTTCATCTCAAAAAACAAAAAGAATCTAAAACCTGCTTCCAAGTTGCTTTTATTAGAAGATTATAAACTCAATTACACTTCCTTCCCCGTAACAGCTCTTCACAAAATAATTCACAGTTTTTAAACACTTAACATTTGCCAGGCACATACAAGAGCCATTTACATATTTATTTATTTGAGATACAGTCTCATTCTGTCTCCAGGCTGGAGAGTAGTGACGTGATCTCAGCTCACTGCAACCTCTGCCTCCCGGGTTCAAGTGATTCCCTGCCTCAGCCTCCCAAGTAGCTGGGACTACAGGTGCACACCACCATGCCTGGCTAATTTTTTGTATTTTAGTAGAGACAGGGTTTCACCAGGTTGGCCAGGCTAGTCTCGAACTCCCAACCTCAAGTGATCTACCCACCTTGGCCTCCCAAAGTGCTAGGATTATAGGCACGAGCCACCACGCCTGGTGAGCCGTTTACATATTAACCCACATTGTCGTCTCAACAATCTTATCAGGTAGGAACTATAGTCATCCCCATTTTACTGTAAGAAATCTAAGGCCCCACTCGGGAGGCTGAGAGGAGAATCGCTTGAACCTGGGAGCTGGAGGTCGTAGTGAGTTGAGATTGCGCCACTGCACTCCAGTCTGGGTGACAGATGACAGAGCAAGACTCTGTCTCAGGAAAAAAAAAAAAAAGAAATCTGAGGCCCAAAGAGATTAAGTAACCTTCCTGAGGCGACAGAGAGAGCTAGTCACTGAGGCAGCATCTAAACCTGGCAGTGTGGCTCTAGAGCACAAGCTCCTAACCTCCGGGCCACTGTTGCCTCTTTACCACCGTTCGGTCCACAGTCTTCTCTTCTCCTGGTTAAACATCCCATTCCTCCTCTGTAAAGCTCTGCTCAGAGAGGGTCCCCCTAACTACACAAGTACTGTGCCACAGTGTCTTGAGGTATGGTATACCTACATCAACATTAACAGCGAATACTGACTAAACTCAGTGTTAAACCACAGGCATGGGCCGGGCGTGGTGGCTCAAGCCTGTAATCCCAGCACTTTGGGAGGCCGAGACGGGCGGATCACGAGGTCAGGAGATCGAGACCATCCTGGCTAACACGGTGAAACCCCGTCTCTACTAAAAATACAAAAACTAGCCGGGCGAGGTGGCGGGCGCCTGTAGTCCCAGCTACTCGGGAGGCTGAGGCAGGAGAATGGCGTAAACCCGGGAGGCGGAGCTTGCAGTGAGCTGAGATCCGGCCACTGCACTCCAGCCTGGGTGACAGAGCAAGACTCCGCCTCAGAAAAAATAAAAATAAAATAAACCACAGGCATTAGAACCTCAAGGCAGGGACTATTATTATCCCAACTCTATAGATGAAGAAACCAAGCCTCAGAAAGATTATCCAAAAATCACAGTTAGAAAGTGACAGAGCTTGGACTTGAACCCATATCTGGTACTAATACTAATACTGGTTCCTATGCTTGGAACCCCATAGATGGCCATCTCATTACACCAAATATTTCTTAAAAGCATATTAATATCTACTATTTCGTTTAATTTTCTTAACTTTCTAAGTTGGAATTGCCATCTTCATTTTACACATGACCAGGTGGTGCAGGTGAATGGCCCAGTAAAGATATTAACGTGGCTGAGAGGGACCCAGTGCCAGGTGTGTATTTTTCCCTCTGTACAGCTATAACTCCTTCTTAACTCTCTAAGGGAAAAATACAACCACCGACCGATCACGTGCTAGGAGCCAGAACACTGCCAACTGTATTACTCACATTTTCTCTAATCTCAAAACAACCCCAAGAGAATGTTGTCCGTTTTACAGATGAAAGAGCTGAAGTTTAGAGAAAGTAAATAACTATGTCATTAAGCCTAGAAAGTGGCAGAACTATTGGGACACCCTAGCTTGAGCTTTTATTTTTTCTGTTCCATACAGCTAGGTCTCCTACATTTTACCTGCGCCGAGAATGGGAGAGGGGAAACATCAGGATCGAACAGGATAAAAGTGCAATTCCAAGGGAATCACAGCTTGGCTCCAGTCAACTCAAGTCCCGCTCGGTACGCTGGGATAGTTCCCCAAGCATCTCTAAAAGCAACAAGAGTTGGAAATGGAGGCGAGGGAAATGGAAGGGTGTTCGTGATTTTCACTAATGAAGAGTTGGAGAGGTCTGAAGCTCAATTAGAGGAAGGGGCAAAGGGCCCTGGGCGGGGAATAAGGACGCCTAGGATGGCGTCCCAGATCTCCATGACCTAGACAAATCACTCCAGCTCTCCGGACCTCAGTTTTCCCATCCCCTTCAAAGGATTTGAGGGGAATAGGGAGGGTCCAGGACTCCAACGCCCTCCCGACTCTGGCCTGAGAGCTGTCCGGCCTCGCCTCTAAGAGAGCATCCACCACGGGCCAAGCCCCCGACCCTGACAGTCAGATTGCCGGCAGGGCCGCCGCCTCGGGACTCGGGGCACTTACAGCCCGAAGGGACGCCAAGCCCACCAGTCGCCGCGGAAGCGCCTTAGTCATTGCTGCCATCTTGGCCCAGTATGCCCCGCGGCAGTCCAGCGAGGCCCCGCGTGACCTACGGCCCGCCTGCTGGGCGAGGCCCCGCCTCCGCCCCGCCCTCTCCCCGCCCCTCCGCAGTGACTTCCGAAGCTGGCTCCACCCCCAGCCTCTCTCCGATTTGATTCCGAGAGCCTCTTACTTGCCAGGCCAAGTGAGACGCTGGGAATATAAAGATGAGCAGAATTAGCCTGGACATCATGTTAAACCTAGCACTTTGGGAGACCGAGGTGGGTAGATCATCTGAGGTCAGGAGTTCGAGACCAGCCTGGCTAACATGGCGAAACCCCCGTCTCTACTAAAAAAAAAAATTAGCCGGGCGCTGTGGTGGGCTCCTGTAATCCCATCTACTTGGGAGGCTGAGGCAGAATTGTTTGAACCCGGGAGGCGAGGTTGCAGTGAGCCGAGATCGCACCACTGCACTCCAGCCTGGGCGACAGAGCAAGACTCCGTCTCAAAAAAAAAAAAAAAAAAAAAAAAGGTAGGTATGGTGGCCGATGCCTGTAATTCCAGCTAATTGGGGGCTGAGGCAAGAGGATCGTTTGAGCCTGGGATGCTGAGGTTGCAGCGAGTGGAGATCGTGCCATTGAACTCCAGCCTGGGCGACACAGTGAGAGCCTGTCAAAAACAAACAAAAAAACCAAAACCAAACAAACAAAAACATGAACAAAAATTAACCAAATTCTGTGGCTTCTTGTGTTTAGAGTGTGGGAGCTGTGAAGAGACAGATATTCCTAGTTACACAAACAGTCGTGTCATTTCTAACTTGCACTGTAAGAAGCAGCTTTACTGTTCCCAGTTGTTAGCACGTATTAAGTCACACATCACTATCTTCAGGATTCAAACACTGGCAGGCAGCTCCAGAGAGTCGGGCATCCTTAGACTTTCACACCTTAAAAAAATGATTAAAATCTATCTAGGTGTACTTTCTGAAAGGCTGAAAAAAGAAATCTATCCAGGTGAAGAGAATACAATAAAAACTTTCCAGACGGTGTAGCATTCGCAATGGCCCTGAGGCAAAGAAAACGCTTAGAATACTGTTTTTTGTGTTGTTTTGTTTTGGTGTTTGGTTGGTTTTTTATTTTGTTTTTGTTTTTTGTTTTTTGTTTTTTGAGATGGAGTCTCACTCTGTCACCCAGGTTGGAGTGCAGTGGCGCGATCTCGACTCACTGCACCCGCCACCTCCCGGGTTCAAGAGATTCTCGTGCCTCAGTCTCCCGAGTAGCTGGGATTACAGGTGTGCGCCACCACGCCTGGCTAATTTTAGTGTTTTTAGTAGAAACGGGGTTTCACCATGTTGGCCAGGTTGGTCTCAAATTCCTGACCTCAGGTGGTCCACCCGCCTTGGCCTCCCAAAATTCTGGGATTACAGGCAAGAGCCACTGCCCCCAGTCAGAGCACTGTTTTTCAAACTATATGTTGTACCCCACTAATTAGTCACAGTATCAATTTAGCGGGTACAAACTTTTTAAAAAAATAAATAACTAAAATTTGATTGATTGATTGATTGATTGAAACAGAGTCTCAATCTGTTGCCCAGGTAACTCTGTGCAGTGGTGTGATCTTAGCTCACTGCAACCTCTGCCTTCAGGGTTCAAGTGATTCTCCTGCCTCAGCCTCTGAAGTAGCTGGGATTACAAGTGCCCGTCACCGTGCCTGGATAATGTTTGTATTTTTATTAGAGATGGGGGCGTTTCACCATGTTGGCCTGGCTCATCTCGAACTCCTAGGCTGAAGCAATTCACCCTCCTCGGCCTCCCAAAGTGCTGGGATTACAGGTGTGAGCCACTGTTCTAGGCCCAGAATATAAAATATTGCTCTATAAAAGAATGATCTAAAAAATAAAAATAATAAATAATAAAAGAGAAAAGGCTGGGTTCGGTGGCTTACACTTATAATCCCAGCACTTTGGGAGGTTGAGGTGAGAGGATCACTTGAGGTCAGGACTTGAAGACCACTCTGGCCAATAAAGTGAGACCCCAAGTCTATACAATAAATAAGAAAAATATTAGAATACAATGTATAAAAGTAGTAAAGCTAAATACTGCTTTGCAAAACTTTTGTTCATTATATATATCAACACGGTTGCAATGTAAAATAAATTTCTTTCTGTGGGCTGCACTCAGAAATGTTTGAAAACATCTTTTTAGCAAGATGAAAAGAAGGCTGGAATGATTGGAGAGCAGGGAGGGAGTAGGAAAGGGACTTCCTACTAAGACTGGAGAGTTTGGCAGGAACTGTCCCGCAGGGTTTTGGTGAACACACTAATAACAGCTGTCCTAATAGCAGTGATTTTGAATGGTTTAGAGCAAGGAAATCTGACTAAATTTGCATTTTTAAGTAGTTACTAGGTGGATGCTAATTGGTGTGTCTTTGGTATTCTCAGGAAAGGCAGAGAAGGCACTGTCCTTGACTTTAAGGAGCTCAGATTTTATCTAAAGAAAAAACAAGACATGATACATATTCTGTTAGGTTTCAGCAGCACTGGAAATTTTCTCTATCATGACACTCAGAGCATTACCCACAGAATTCTTAAACCTGTGCTAGAGGGCTGTAGTTGGCCCAAACATACTGGCATGGTATTATTTAAAATATGACTTTCAAGACTTGTATACTGAAAATTATAAACCATTGGTGAAAAAAATTAAAGAAGACATAGTGGTAGGTCATCCCATGTTCATGAATTGGAATGCTTAATACTCTTTTTTAGTTTGTTTGCTTTTGCTTTGTTTTTTAAATTTTTAATATTTATTTATTTATTATTTTTTTGAGACAGAGTCTCGCTCTGTTGCCCGCGCTGGAGTGCAGTGGCGCAATCTCGGCTCACTGCAACCTCCACCTCCTGGGTTCAAGCAATTCTCCTGCCTCAGCCTCCCGAGTAGCTGGGATTACAGGCACCTGCCACCATGCCCAGCTAATTTTTGTGCTTTTAGTAGAGACAGGGTTTCACCATGTTGGCCAGGCTGGTCTCCAACTCCTTAACTCAAGTCGTCCACCCTCCTTGGCCTCCCCAAAGTGCTGGGATTACAGGTGTGAGCCACCACACCCAGCCTTTTTTTTTTTTTTTAGATGGGGTCTCACTCACTCTCTTGACCAGGCTAGAGCATAATAGCGCAATCATAGCTCACTGTAGCCTCAATCTCCTGCGCTCAAGCCATCCTCCCACCTCAGCCTCCTGAGTAGCCGGGACCACTGATGCGTGCGCCATCACACCCAGTTAAGTTTTACATTTTTTGTACCAACGAGGGTCTTGCCATGTTGCCCAGGCTGGTCTTGAACTCCTGGGCTCAAGTGATCTTTCTTGTCTTGGTGCCCCAAAGTGTTGAGATTAAAGATGTAAGTCCCAGCACCTGGCCAAGAAAACTTAATATTGTTAAAATGTTAATACTGTCAAAAATGATCTACAGGTTGAATGCATTCCCTATTAAAATCCCAAGGATTTTTTTGCAGAAATAGAAACATTCAGCCTAAAATTCACATGGAATCTCAATGGCCCTTGAATAACCAAAACAATCTTGAAAAAGGACAGTTGGAGGACTCAAACTTCCTGATTTCAAACCTTACCATAGTAAACAAAAGAGTGTGGTACTGAAATAAAGACAGATGTAGACCAATGAAGTAAAATAGAGAGCCCAGATACAAAGTCTTGTATATATGGTCAAATGATTTTTGACAAAGGTGCCAAAATCATTCCATGGAGAAAGACAGCCTTTGTAAACAAATTATGCTGTGAAAACTAGATATCCACATGTGAAAGAATAAAGTTGGACCCTTACTTGATACCATATACAAAACCTAACTCAAAATGGGTAAAAGGCCTAACCATAAGAATGAAAACTATAAGACTCTTGGAAGAAAATGTAGGGGAAAAAGCACAGTCATAAAAAATAATGAAATCATGTTCTTTGCAACAACATGGATGGCGCTGGAGGCTGTAATCCTAAGTGAATTAACTCAGGAACAGAAAACCAAATACCACATGTTCTCACTTATAAGTGGGAGCTAAACATTGAGCACACACAGACATAAACGTGGGAACAATAGGCCAGGCGTGGTGGCTCATGCATGTAACCCCAGCACTTTGGGAGGCTGAGATGGGTGGATCACTTGAGCTCACGAGTTTGAGACGAGCCTGGCCTACATGGTGAAACCCCATCTCTACTAATAATACAAAAATTAGCCGGGTATGGTAGCAGGCACCTGTAATCCCAGCTAATTGGGTGGCTGAGGGAGGAGAATAGCTTGAACTCAGGAGGTAGAGGCTGCAGTGAGCTGAGATTGTGCTACTGTACTCCAACCTGGGCAACAGAGTGAGACTGTCTCAAAAAACAAAACAAGGCCCGGCGCAGTGGCTCATGCCTGTAATCCCAGCGTTTTGGGAAACCGAGGTGGGCAGATCACGATGTCAAGAGATCAAGACCATCCTGGCCAACATGGTAAAACCCCCTCTCTACTAAAAATACAAAAATTAGCTGGGCGTGGTGGCGCGTGCCTGTAGTCCCAGCTACTCAGGAGGCTGAGGCAGGAGAATCGCTTGAACCCTGGACGTGGAGGTTGCAGTGAGCCAAGATCGCGCCACTGCACTCCAGCCTGGTGACAGATGAAGACTCCATCTCAAAAAAAAAAAGAGGAGGGGAACAATAGACATTGCAGACTACTGGGAATGGGGTAGGGAGGGGGAATGGCTTGAAAAACTGCCTATTGGGTACTGTACTCTCCACCTGGATGCAAGAGACCCACGTAACAAACCCGCACAGGTACCTCCTGTATCTAAAATAAAAGTTGATTTTTTAAAAAGAAAAAATATGTAGGGGAAAGAGCTTCACAGCATTGGATCTGGCAATAATTTCTTAGATATGGCACCAAAAACACAGGCAACAGAAGAATAAAAATTGGCCAGGCTTGGTGGCTCATGCTTGTAATCCCAGCACTTTGGGAGGCTGAGGCAGGAGGATCACTGGAGCCCACGAGTTAAGATCAGCCTGGGCAGTATGATGAAACCTCATCTCTGCAAAAAAAATTAACTGGGCATGGTGGCATGCATACCTGTAGTCCCAGGTACTCCAGAGGCTGAAGTGGGAGGATCTCTTGAGGCTGGACAGGGAAGTTGCAGTGAGCCAAGGTCACGCCACTGCATTCCAGTCTGGGCAACAGAGCAAGCCTTTGTCTCAAAAA
>NC_045434.1:198866695-198876702 GCF_002776525.5 Piliocolobus tephrosceles | reverse complement strand
AAAAAAAAAAAAAAAAAAAAAAAAAAAAAAAAAAAAAAGAAGAAGAAGAAGAAGAAAAGAAAAAAATTAATGAGACTTCATCAAAATTAAAAA
Organism: Piliocolobus tephrosceles; assembly: GCF_002776525.5. Classification (NCBI taxonomy): domain Eukaryota; kingdom Metazoa; phylum Chordata; class Mammalia; order Primates; family Cercopithecidae; genus Piliocolobus; species Piliocolobus tephrosceles. The sequence goes on along the minus strand of NC_045434.1, from coordinate 198,876,609 downwards.
GTTTTGTGCATCAAAGGACACTACTCACAGAGTGAAAAGGCAACTCACAGAATGGGAGAAAATATTTGAAAATCAGGTGTCTGATAAGGGCTTCATATCCAGAATATATAAAGAACTCTTAAAGCTCAACAATAAAAAAAAAAAACCAACCCCAAAATGGGCAAAGACTTGCACAGAGATTTCTCCAAAGAAGATATACAAATGACTGATAAGCACACAAGCTGCTCAACATCACTAATCATTAGGGAAATCCAAATCAAAGCTAGAAAGGGATACCACTTCATACCAGCTACAATGGCTATGACACTTTTTTAAACAAAACCCTGAAAAATAACAATTGCTAGCAAGGATGTAGAGATATTAGAACACTGGTGCATTGCTTATGAAAATGTAAAAGGTGCCACCACTGTGAAAAACAGTATACCTCAAAACATTGAACACAGAATTAACAGCCAGGTGCAGGGGCTCACACCTGTAATCCTAGTATTTTGGGAGGCCAAAGTAGGTGGATCACTTCAGCTTAGGAGTTCAAGACCAGTCTGGGTAACATAGTAAACCTCATCTCTACAAAAAACACAAAAATTGGGCCAGGCGCGGTGACTCACACCTGTAATCCCAGCACTTTGGGAGGCCAAGGTGGGCAGATCACAAGGTCAGGAGATTGAGACCATCCTGGCTAACACGGTGAAACCCCATCTCTACTAAAAATACAAAAAATTAGGCAGGCGTGGTGGTGGGCGCCTGTAGTCCCAGCTACTTGGGAGGCTGAGGCAGGAGAATGGCATGAACCTGGCAAATGGAGCTTGCAGTGAGCCAAGATCACGCCACTGCACTCCAGCCTGGGCGACAGAGCGAGACTCTGTCTCAAAAAAAAAAAAACAAGAAAAACAAAAATTACCCCAGTGTGGCGGCACATGTCCGTAGTCCAAGCTACTCAGGAGGCTGAGGTGGGAAGATCACCTGAGCCTGGGAGGTGGAGGCTACAGTGAGCTGTGATTGCACCACTGCACTCCAGCCTAGGTGACAGTGAGACCCTGTCTGAAAAAATATAAAAAATAAAAATAAAAATTACCATATGATCCATGAATTTCACCTCTAGGAATATACCTAAAATAATTGAAAATAGGGAATTATACATAGACCAATAGTGTTGCTATGTTGCTCATAAATACATATTCTTGTATATATAGAATATAAATATATTTATAAATATATATTTATATATAGAATGTATAGAATATAAATTTATTTATAAATATATATTTATTTATATTCTGTATATACAAGAATACATATTTATGAGCAACATAACAACATTTGTATTGTTATACCAATTTACATATAAATATATATTCTGTGTATACAAGAATATATATTTATGAGCAAACATAGCAACATTATTGGTATGTGAATATCTGTTTAATTCCCTGTTTTCAATTATTTTCAGTGCATTTCTAGAAGTGAAATTCCTGGATCATATGGTAATGTCTGTTTTTATTTTTGTTTTATTTATCTATCTATTTATTTATTTATTTATCTTTTTTTTTATTATTATTATTATTTTTTTTTTTGAGACGGAGTCTCGCTCTGTCCGCCAGGCTGGAGTGCGGTGGCGCTATCTCGGCTCACTGCAAGCTCCGCCTCCCGGGTTCCCGCCATTCTCCTGCCTCAGCCTCCTGAGTAGCTGGGACTACAGGCACCCACCAGGGCGCCCGGCTAACTTTTTTTTTTTTTTTTTTTTTGTATTTTTAGTAGAGACGGGGTTTCACCGTGGTCTCGATTTCCTGACCTTGTGATCCACCCGCCTCGGCCTCCCAAAGTGCTGGGATTACAGGCGTGAGCCACCGCGCCCGGCCTATTTATTTATTTTTTGAGACCGAGTCTCACTCTGTCGCCCAGGCTGGAGTGCAGTGGTGCAGTCTCGGCTCACTGCAACCTCCACCTCCTGGGTTCAAGCAATTCTCCTGCCTGAGCCTCCCGAGTAGCTGGGACTACAGGCACCCAACACCATGCCTGGTTAATTTTTGTATTTTTTAAATAGAGATCGGGTTTCACCATGTTGGCCAGGCTGGTGTTGAACTCCTGACCTCAGGTGCTCCAGCAGCCTCCAAAAGTGTTGGGATTACAGGTGTGAGCCACTGCATCCGGCCTATATATTTTATTGGTTTTGTTTCTCTGGAGAATCCTAACTATTACAATGAGAACTTACAATAGTCAAATTCATAGAGAAAGAAAGTTGAATAGTAGTTATCGGGGGCTAGGAGTGGAAAGAAATTGGGAGTTATTGTTTAATGGGTACAGAATTTCAGTTTGGGACATGAAGGAGTTCTGGTTAGTATAGATGGTTATATAACAATGTGAATATACTTAATGGCACTGAGTTAAAATGGTAAACTTTATGCTATATATATTTTACCACAATAAAAAAAAAAAAAAAGTAACTGCATAAGAAAAAAAAAGACTTAGGGGAGGCATACCCTTGCCAGCTCCCCAGTCCCTAGTACTCCTAATTGTCACAGACACGAGGCTTCCCTCCTTCCCCTGTTTGCCCCCTAAAATCCCTTGTTGGCAAATTCTGCAAAAGCAAATAACTTACAAGCACAGCTCTGAGGGAAATGTCTAAACTAAAGGGCAGAGACTTCATCTGGTTGTTGAATGTGGTGTCTCCAATACCAGGCACATTTGGTGGCATTAAGTAAATACTGAAAGAGTAATATGAGCAACTGTAAGAGACTTGGCTCAGGGTCACCCTTAGTTGGAATCTTATTTTAACCAAGATGTTTCCTTTTTTGCATTGTAACACACCTTCAGCTACAAAGCTTACAATAATTATTAACAATAGCAGCTACCATTTATTAAGTACCTTTTCTATATTGGTTGTGATATATAGTAACTTTTCATGAGTTATCAAACTCTGCAACATAAATATTTCTCTTTCCATCTGAGAGATGAGGAAATGGAGGCTTCAGAGACATTAGATAACTTTTCTTTTCTTTTTTTTTTTTTTTTTTGAGACGGAGTCTCGCTCTGTCGCCCAGGCTGGAGTGCAGTGGCCGGATCTCGGCTCACTGCGAGCCCCGCCTCCCGGGTTTACACCATTCTCCTGCCTCAGCCTCCCGAGTAGCTGGGACTACAGGCGCCCGCCACCTCGCCTGGCTAGTTTTTTGTATTTTTTAGTAGAGACGGGGTTTCACTGGGTTAGCCAGGATGGTCTCGATCTCCTGACCTCGTGATCCGCCCGTCTCGGCCTCCCAAAGCGCTGGGATTACAGGCTTGAGACACCGTGCCCGGCCAACGTTAGATAACTTTTCTAAGATCATGTGTGGTAGGTAAGTTCAGACCCAAATCTGACCCTAGAGAATGCTTTCTTTGCTTCATGCCAACACTATTCCCTCTTTCCTCTTCCTTTTTCTTTAGACTACTAAAAGAGATGGCTGCTGTGACTAAGGCACAAGTTGGTGCTAGGTGCTGAGACCGCAGTAGTAAATAAGATTCACCACAATTCCGTGCACCTTTCTCAGATCTTCAGATTTTATGGTAATAGGTTTTTTCCCCAGGACCTTTTCTTTCTTTCTAAATTTTTTTTTTTTTTTCTTTTTCTTTTTTTTTTTTTTTTTGAGATGGAGTCTTGCTCTGTTGCCCGGGCTAGAGTGCAGTGGCCGGATCTCAGCTCACTGCAAGCTCCACCTCCCGGGTTTACGCCATTCTCCTGCCTCAGCCTCCAGAGTAGCTGGGACTACAGGCGCCCGCCACCTCGCCCGGCTAGTTTTTTTGTATTTTTAGTAGAGACGGGGTTTCACCGTGTTAGCCAGGATGGTCTCGATCTCCTGACCTCGTGATCCGCCCGACTCGGCCTCCCAAAGTGCTGGGATTACAGGCTTGAGCCACCGCGCCCGGCCCTAAATTTTTTTTTTTTTAATGAGACAGAGTCTTGCTCTGTCACCAGGCAGGAGTGCAGTGGTGTGACCTTGGCTCACTGCAACTCCACCTCCCGGGTTCAAGAAATTCTCCTGTCTCAGCCTCCCGAATAGCTGGGACTACAGGTGCCCACCGCCACACCTGGCTAATTTTTGTATTTTTAGTAGAGACAGGGTTTCACCATGTTGGTCAGGCTGGTCTCAAACTCCTGACCTCAGGTGATCCGCCTACCTCAGCCTCCCAAAGTGCTGCAATTACAGGCGTGAGCCACCATGCCTGGCCTCAGATTGCATTTCTAATGGACAACAGCAAATCTCTGTTTACAGCTTTTCCTTAACAACAGCAGATGACCTCTCTTCTGCCAGTGGGAATAATAATGTTTAAATCGCAACATCTGCCTTTCTGCAAGTGCTGTGAGAGCAATAGCAGATTTTTTACATTAGTGGAACTTAGTGTGAACTTTTATGAACGTTTACGATATTCTAGGCCATAAAGCAAATTGCAAAAAATTGGTAACATACATATCCTATTAACCATAGTTAATGACAAATGGATAACTGTGTGTGTGTGTGTGTGTGTGTGTGTTAGAGACAGGGTCTTTCTCTGTCACCCAGGCTGGAGTGCAGTGGCACAATCACAGCTCACTGCAGCCTTGAGCCTTTGGGTTCAAGCGATCCTTCCACCTCAGCTTCCCCAGTAGCTGGGATGACAGGCACATGCCACCATGCCCAGCTCAAGTTTTTGTTTTGTACTTTTTGTAGAGATGGGGATCTTACTATATTGCCTAGGCTGGTCTTGAACTCCTGGGCTCAAGTGATCCTCTCACCTTGGCATCCCAAAGTGCTGGGATTACAGGCATGAGCCACCATACCCAACTGGATAACTCATGTTAAGAGAAGACAAGATTATGTTGAAAATGAAGCCCACAGCAGCAGGTCATCCACATCGAGTTTTAAGGAAAAAATTTCATCTTGTTTGTGCTCTAATTGAAGAGGGTCGATAATTAACATCACAAACAATAGCCAACACCATAGACATCTCAATTGGTTCAGTTTACACAATTCTGATGGAAAACTCAAGTTAGAAATAGAGCAATTAAGTTAGACATAACAAAACCGTATGCTTGGAAAGTATGGGGGGAAAAAAAACCCTAACTCATGAGTCAAAGAAAAAAATCATAATAGAAATTATAGGCCAGGCACGGTGGCTCACACCTGTAATCTCAGCACTTTGGGACGCCAAGGCAGGTGGATCTCCTGAGGTCAGGAGTTCGAGACCAGCCTGGCCAACATGGTGAAACCCTATCTCTACTAAAAATACAAAAGATTGGCTGGGCGTGGTGGCAGGTGCCTGCAATCCCAGCTAGTTGGGAGGCTGAAGCAGGAGAATCGCTTCAACCCGGGAAGCGGAGGTTGCAGTGAGTCAAGATTGTGCCATTGCACTCCAGTCTGGGCAACAAGAGCAAGACTTAGTCTCAAAAAAAAAAAAAAAAAAAAAAAAAAGAAAGGAAAAGAAAAGAAAGAAATTAAAATAGGTCGGGCGTGGTGGCTCACACCTGTAATCCCAGCACTTTGGGAGGCTGAGAAGGGTGGATCACTTGAGGTCAGGAATTCGAGACCAGCCTGACCAACATGGCAAAACCCCATCTCTATTAAAAATACAAAAATTAGTTGGGCCTGGTGGCTAATGCCTGTAATCCCAGCTACTACAGAGGCTGAGGCAGGAGAATTAATTGAACTGAGGAGGCGGAGGTTGCAGTGAGCCAAGATCACACCACTGCACTCCAGCCTGGGTGACAGAGCGAAAGTCCATCTCCAAAAAAAAGAAAAAAAGAAATTATAATATACTTAGAATGATAATGGAAATATATTAAAAGACAAATGCTTGTATTGGAAAAGGTAGTTGAAGATTAGTAAATGAAGTTTCTAACTCAAGATGTGAGGCCGGGCATGGTGGCTCATGCCTGTAATCCCAGCACTTTGGGAGGCTGGGGCAGGCAGATCACCTGAGGTCCGGAGTTTGAGACTGGCTTGGCCAACATGGTGAAACCCCATCTCTACTAAAAATACAAAAATTAAACTGGGCATGTTGGCATACGCCTGTAGTCACAGCTACTCGGGAGTCTGAGGCAGGATAATCATTTGAACCTGGGAGGCAGAGGTTGCAGTGAACCGAGATCATGCTACTCACTCCAGCCTGGGTGATGGAGCAAGAGTCCATCTCAAAAAATAAAAATAAAAAGAAATGAATAGAAAAAGGCGTGAGAAAAAGAACAGACAAAAAGTAAGTAAAATAAAAGACCAAATAAAAGCTAAAAATTTGTTTGTTTTTTGAGACAGCATCTTGCTCTGTTGCCCAGAGTAGAATGTGGTAGTGTGATCGCAGCTCACTGAAGCCTCAACCTCATTGGCTTAAGTGATCCTCCTGTCCCAGTCTCTCGAGTAGCTGGGACTACAGGCACACACCATCACACCCAGCTAATTTTTGTATTTTTTTATAGAGAGGGGTCTCGCCATGAACTCCTGGGCTCAAGCGATTTGCCTGCCTCAACTTCCCGACGTGCTGGGATTTCAGGCATGAACCACTGCACCTGGCCTGAAAAGGTAGAAATTTGAGTAAAATAAGAAAATATTACAACAAAGAGGATCATCCAACAACAACAACAACAAAGAAGCTTGGTTCTTTGAGTCTAATAAAATTGACAAGCTTCACAACAGATCACAAAAAAGGCATGCACGTCGAAAGGGGTTCCGGGCTGCTCAATGGCTCGACTCCAGGGGAAAACCTTCCTACTCCACGATCTTCTGGCTTTCAACATCTGCCAAGAGCTATCTCCACTCCCCTTTTTAATTTATTTTTTATTTTTGAGATAGAGTCTTGCTTTGTCATCCAGGCTGGAGTGCAGTGGAGCGATCTCAGCTCACTGCAACCTATGCCTCAGGGTTCAAATGATTCTCCTGTTTCAGCCCCCTGAGTAGCTGGGATCACAGGTGCGTGCCACCATGTCGAGCTAATTTTTGTATTTTTTTTTTTTTTTGTTATTTAGTTTTTATTTCATAATCATAAACTTAACTCTGCAATCCAGCTAGGCATGGGAGAGAACAAGGAAAACATGGAACCCAAAGGGAACTGCAGCGAGAGCACAAAGATTCTAGGATACTGCGAGCAAATGGGGTGGAGGGGTGCTCTCCTGAGCTACAGAAGGAATGGTCTGGTGGTTAAGATAAAACACAAGTCAAACTTATTCGAGTTGTCCACAGTCAGCAGTGGTGATCTTCTTGCTGGTCTTGCCATTCCTGGACCCAAAGCGCTCCATGGCCTCCACAATATTCATGCCTTCTTTCACTTTGCCAAAGACCACATGCTTGCCATCCAACCACTCAGTCTTGGCAGTGCAGATGAAAAACTGGGAACCATTTGTGTTGGGTCCAGCATTTGCCATGGACAAGATGCCAGGACCTGTATGCTTTAGGATGAAGTTCTCATCTTCAAATTTCTTCCCATAGATGGACTTGCCACCAGTGCCATTATGGCGTGTGAAGTCACCACCCTGACACATAAACCCTGGAATAATTCTGTGAAAGCAGGAACCCTTATAACCAAATCCTTTCTCTCCAGTGCTCAGAGCACGAAAATTTTCTGCTGTCTTTGGAACCTTGTCCGCAAACAGCTTGAAGGAGACGCGGCCCAAGGGCTCGCCGTCGACGGCAATGTCGAAGAACACGGTAGGGTTGACCATGGCTAGTAGTACAAGAATTTCCTCGGTGGCAGCGTCTGCAAAGCCAATTTTTGTATTTTTAATGGAGATGAGGTTTCACCATGTTGGCTAGGCTGGTCTTGAACTCCTGACCTCAGGTAATCCACCTGCCTTGTCCTCCCAAAGTGCTGGGATTATGGGCATGAGCCACTGTGCCCGGCTGATTACTGCCTTTTAGAAGAACGCTGAAGACTGGGCACAGTGGCTCACACCTGTAACTCCACCAATTTGGGAGACTGAGGCAGGTGGATAATGAGGTCAGGAGTTCAAGACCAGCCTGACCTTGGCTGGGCGTGGTGGCTCAAGCCTGTAATCCCAGCACTTTGGGAGGCCGAGGCGGGCGGATCACGAGGTCAGGAGATCTAGACCATCCTGGCTAACATGGTGAAACTCTGTCTCTACTAAAAAATACAAAAAACTAGCCGGGCGAGGTGGCGGGCGCCTGTAGTCCCAGCTACTTGGGAGGCTGAGGCAGGAGAATGGCGTCAACTCGGGAGGTGGAGCTTGCAGTGAGCTGAGATCCGGCCACTGCACTCCAGCCCAAGCGACAGAGCGAGACTCCGTCTCAAAAAAAAAAAAAAAAAAAAAAGAACAATAACAACAACAACACTGAAATGTTTACTGTACAAATTTATGGACAATAAATCTAAAAACTTTGTTGAAACGGATAATTTCCTAGAAAATCATAACTGAAAAAGAAGTGGCCTAAAAATAAAAGAATCTTCTCATCCACTAGGATGACTGTAATTAAAAAATAGATAATAACAAGTGTTGACAAAAATGTGGAGAAATTGGCACCTTCATACATTGCTAGTGGGAATGTAAAGTGGTACAGCCGTTGTGGAAAACAGTTTGGTGGTTCCTCTAAACGCTAACCACAGACTCACCATATGACTTAGCAATTCCACTCCTAGGTATATACCCAAAAGAACTGAGAATCAGAAACTCAAACACGTACTTGTACACCAATGTGCATTGCAGCATTATTCACAAAAACTAAACGGCATAAACAATTTAAATGTCCATCAACTGATGAACGGATAAACATGCAATGAAGTATTATTCACCCTTAAAAAAGAGTAAAATTTTGATAACTGCTACATCATGGGTGAACCTTGAAATATTATGCTAAGTGAAATAAGCCAGACACAAGATGACAAATATTGTATGATTCCACTTATATAAAATATCTAGATTGGAAAATTTATAAAGATAGAAAGTAGATTAGAGGTTCCCAGAGGTTGGGGTGGTGTGGGGAGAGGAATGGTGAGTTATTGCTTAATGGTCATATAATTTCTGTTTGGGGTAATGAAAAATTTTAGAAATAGGTTGCAGTAACGGTTGTGATACCGAAAGGAAGTGCTGGGAAGGGAAGAGCATGGTCCCTATAAATGATATGGAAAGGAGGGAAGGAAGCGCTGGGTAGAGGAGGATGTGAGGACGTGGTCCCTGGGTACGGCTCCACCCCCACAGACTTAGGTGAGGACAGGCATTTTTGTTTTCCTGCCCAAATGTTGCATTTCCCAAGACCACCCGGCCTGTCACGCCCCCATCCTGTGCTATAAAAAACCCCAAGACCTTAGCAGGCAGACACACAGGTAGCGGGACGTGGAGAGGATCACATCAGTGGAGGAACACACAGGCGGGGATCACATCAGTGGAGGAACACACAGGCGGCTGGACGTCCAGAGGAGCACATCAGCAGGCACTGGCACGCCAGCAGTCCACTGACCAGCAGAACGACACGGAGTTTGGCTGGGACCGTCGAAGGGGGTCCCGGGCTGCTCAGTGGCCCGACTGCAGGGAAAAACCTTCCTACTGCACTCTCTTCTGGCTTCCAACATCTGCCAAGAGCTATCTCCATTCAGTAAAACCTTGCACTCATTCTCTAAGCCCAGGTGTGATCCAATTCTTCCGGTACACCGAGCAAGGACCCGGGATACAGAAAGCCCTCTGTCCTTGTGACAAGGTAGAGGGTCTAATTGAGCTGGTTAACACAAGCCGCCTATAGACAGCAAAACTAAAAGAGCAACCTGTAAGACACGCCCACTGGGGTTTCAGGAGCTGTAAACATCTACCCCTACATGCTGCCGTGGGGTTGGAGGCCCACAGCCTGCCTGTCTGTACGCTCCCCTAGAGGTTTGACAGCCGGGCACCTAAGAAGCGAGCCACGCCCCCACCGCGCGCCACATCCCCGCCGCGCGCCACACCCCCGCCGCGCGCCACACCCCCGCCGCGC
>NC_045434.1:198859200-198866685 GCF_002776525.5 Piliocolobus tephrosceles | reverse complement strand
CCCCGCCGCGCGCCACACCCCCGCCGCGCGCCACACCCCCGCCGCGCGCCACACCCGCACCGCGCGCCACACCCTCATCGCACGCTCTGCGAGGGGGAAAAGGAACTTTTCCCGTTTCAGTTGCACAACATTGTGCAAGTAATGCCACTGAGTTGTACACTTAAAAATGTTTACAATTATATGTCTTATGTTACATATATTTTATCACAACAAAAGAAGTTAAACATAGTTACCATATGACCCAGTAATTTCGCTTCTAGGTATCCGAGGGGACTTTAAAAACTTACTGGAAAATGGAATCAAAAGATTAAGATAAAAAATATAAACCTCAGCCGGGCGCGGTGGCTCAAGCCTGTAATCCCAGCACTTTGGGAGGCCGAGGCGGGTGGATCACGAGGTCAGGAGATCGAGACCATCCTGGCTAACACAGTGAAACCCTGTCTCTACTAAAAAATACAAAAAACTAGCCGGGTGTGGTGGCGGGCGCCTGTAGTCCCAGCTACTCAGGAGGCTGAGGCAGGAGAATGGCGTAAACCTGGGAGGTGGAGCTTGCAGTGAGCTGAGATCCGGGCACTGCACTCCAGCCTGGGCGACAGAGCGAGACTCTGTCTCCAAAAAAAAAAAAAAAAAAAAAAAAAAATACATATATATATATATAAACCTCATTTCTCAGTATAAGCTCTATCAAGGGCAAGACATTTTTGTAAAGCTATGATATGCATTTAGTCTATCCTTAAAGGGCTGAGGGTCCTGGGAATTAAACCATGTCAATGCAGTCTTTTTTGTGTTATTAATTGAAGAAAAATGGGTGCCCTTTAAATATTTTTTTAAGATTACAGATTACAGAAGAATAAGAAGTCAGGAGGCCGGGCGCTGTGGCTCACGCCTGTAATCCCAGCACTTTGGGAGGCCAAGGTGGGTGGATCACGAGGTCAGGAGATAGAGACCATCCTGGCTAATGCTGTGAAACCCCGTCTCTACTAAAAATACAAAACAATTAGCCGGGCGAGGTGGCGGGCGCCTGTAGTCACAGCTACTCGGGAGGCTGAGGCAGGAGAATGGCGTGAACCCGGGGGGCGGAGCTTGCAGTGAGCCGAGATCGCGCCACTGCACTCCAGCCTGGGCAACAAAGCGAGACTCTGTCTCAAAAAAAAAAAAAAGTCATGAGCATTGTTGTGAGTTGGGGAAGTACTTGGTGAAGCTCTCCCTGGCCTTTTTGTTTGTTTGTTTTTGAGACAGTCTCACTCTGTTGCCCAGGCTGGAGTGCAGTGGCCACATTCTCGGCTCACTGAAACCTCCTCCTCCCAGTTTCAAGTGATTGGAAGGCCAAGGCGGGCAGATCACCTGAGGTCAGGAGTTCAAGACCAGCCTGACCAACATGGTGAAACCCTGTCTCTACTAAAAATACAAAAATTCATCGCCCATGGTGGTACATGCCTGTAATCCCAGCCACTCAGGAGGCTGAGGCAGGAGAATTGCTTGAACCTGGGAGGTGGAGTTGCAGTGAGCCAAGATTGTGCCACTGCACTCCAGCCTGGGCAACAAAAGCGAGACTCCACCTAAAATAAATACATAAATAAATAAAAGCTCTGCTTTATAAAGCTGAGGTGGTGAGTTTTTAAAAATTATTTTATTATTATTATTATTATTATTATTATTATTATTATTCTTTGAGACAATGTTTCACTCTTGTTGCCCAGGCTGTAGTGCAGTGGCTCCATCTTGGCTCACTGCAACCTCTGCCTCTGGGTTCAAGAGATTCTCCTGCCTCAGCCTCCTGAGTAGCTGGATTACAGGTGTGTGCCACCATGCCCAACTAATTGTGCATTTTTTTTTTTTAGTAGAGATGGGGTTTCACCATGTTGGCCAGGCTAGTCTTGAACTCCTGACCTCAACTGAACTGCCCGCCTCGGCCTCCCAAAGTGCTGGGATTACAAAGCCCCCATGCCTGGCCTAAAAAATTATTAAATAAATAAATACATACATACATAAATAAATAAATAAATAGAAGCTCTGCTTTTGCCTGCAGCTGATCTGGGTGCAGTTTTTTTTTTTTGTGGGAAGGAGTCTTGCTCTGTCGCCCAGGCTGGAGTGCAGTGGCATAATCTCGGCTCACTGCAACTTCCGCTCCCTGGGTTCAAGCAATTCTTCTGCCTAAGCCTCCTGAGTAGCTGGGATTACAGGCGAGCCCCACTGCGGCCGGCTAATTTTTGTAATTTTAGTAGAGACGGGGTTTCACCATATTGGCCAGGTTGGTCTCGAATCCCTGACCTTGTGATTCATCCGCCTTGGTCTCCCAAAGTGCTGGGATTACAGGCATGGGCCACCGCGCCTGGCCTATCTGGGTGCAATACTTTTAGCACCCATTCATGGGAAAGTTTGCTGAACTTTTTCAGTCAGAATTGTGTAAGCTGAACCAATTAGATGTCTACGATGTTGGCTATTGTTTGGGCTGTTAATTGCCAGTTCTCTTCAGTTGGGGCACAAAGTGAATTTTTTCCTTGAAAATTGATATAGATGATCTGCTGCTGCAGGGCTCACCTTCAACATTGTCTCACCCTTTCTTAAAATAAGTTATCCATTTGTAAACTGCTGATTTATTTGAGGCATTGTTCTCATAAACTTTTCATAAAGCATCAGTGATTTCACCTTCCTCCACTGAAGCTTCATCATAAATCTGATGTTTGGCTGGGTGTGGTGGTTCACACCTGTAATTCCAGCACTTTGGGTGGCCGAGGCAGGTGGATCACCTGAGATCAGGAGTTCGAGACCAGCCTTGCCAACCTAGTGAAACCCCATCTCTACTAAAAATACAAAAAATTGGCTGGGCGTGGTGGCAAGTACCTGTAATCCCAGCTACTCAGGAGGCTGAGGCAGGAGAATCTCTTCAACTTGGGAGGCGAAGGTTGTAGTGAGCCATGATTGCACCACTGCATTTAAGCCTGGATGACAGAGCAAGACACCGCCTTAAAAAAAAAAAAAAAAAAAAGTTGACGTTTGTTATTGCTTCAATTTTAGCAGAATTCATGTTGCTCTGATATCGGCACTTTTCAAACTGATGTCTTTTTTCTTTTCGTAGTACCTCAAAGTAGATCCCGTGGCAGTAGAGGGGATGGAATAGTGTGAAGTTCTTCGCAACTGTGTACACATTTTCCCTTCTGCTCTGGTGCCTGGGAAGGTTTCTGTTCAAGTTGGCCTGTCTGTCAGGCACGGGGGTAAAATGTTGTGCTCACCCTGTAGACAAGAACAATGGATGATGATGATATAAATGTAGATAGCTGTGGAAAAAAAAAAGTAGATCCTGTTTCAGACATGATATGAGTTTATTTTGGTACAAAGGAATTTTAAAATCAATGCAGTTTTTTCATTATATACATTTTCCATGAACTTTTTGAAGATCCCTGTCTACCTAAGATAAAAAATTACGTCCACGGCTGGACGTGGTGGCTCATGCCTGTAATCCTAGCATTTTGGGAGGCTGAGACAGGCAGATTACCTGAGCTCGGGAGTTCGAGACCAGCCTGGGCAACACAGTGAAACCCCATCTCTACTAAAATACAAAAAAAAAAAAAAAAAAATTAGCCAGGCATGGTGGCATGCGCCTGTAGTCCCAGCTACTTGGGAAGCTGAGGGAGAAGAATTGCTTGAACCTGGGAGGTGGAGGTTACAGTGAGCTAAGATTGTGTCATTGCACTCCAGCCTGGGTGACAGAGCAAGACTCCGTCTCTCTTTTTTTTTTTGAGGCGGAGTCTCGCTCTGTCGCCCGGACTGGAGTGCAGTGGCGGGATCTCAGCTCACTGCAAGCTCCGCCTCCCGGGTTTATGCCATTCTCCTGCCTCAGCCTCCCAAGTAGCTGGGACTACAGGCGCCCACCACCTCGCCCGGCTAGTTTTTTGTATTTTTAGTAGAGACGGGTTTCACCGTGTTAGCCAGGATGGTCTCGATCTCCTGACCTCGTGATCCGCCCGTCTCGGCCTCCCAAAGTGCTGGGATTACAGGCTTGAGCCACCACGCCCGGCCAAGACTCCGTCTCTTAAAAAAAAAAAAAAAAATTATGTCCACACAAAAACTCATACACAGATGTTTGCAGCAGCATTATTCACAATTAATCCAAAAGTAGAAACAACCAAAATCTGTACAATAAATGCATAGTGTGTCCATACGATGGAATATTAGTGAGTCATAAAAATAAAGTACCTGATATATGTTACAACATGGGTGAACCTTGAAAACATATGCTGTGTGAAAGAAGCCTGACACAAAAGACCACACATTGTACGATTCCATTTATATGAGGTACCCAAAACAGGCAAATTCATAGCTAGAGAAAGTAGATTAATGATTGTCTAGGGCTGGGAAATCTGTTGCATGGAAATGGGGAGTGACTGCCAAAATGTGTGAAATTTCTTTTGGGGATGACAAAAATATTCCAAAATTATTGTGGTGATGGTTGGACAATTCTGTGAACATACTAAAAGCTATTGAATTGTACACTTTAAATGAATGAGTTTTATCATATAAATTATATTTCAATAAAATTTTTTTCTAAAAGGCAAGAACATAATGAAATAAAGGGAGGGAAATTTCCTAAGACGACTGACAATGCAGTCACTTGGGCCTCAAAGGCCCACTCAATCTTTCCGCCCGCTGGAGGTTGGCCACCTGGGCCTAAGGCCCAAGAAGTCCTCACTAGCACAGAGTCTGGATCTTGGAGAAGGTCTCCTTGGCTGCATCACGTGGTAGGATTGCCTCTACCTTTAGGAACCATGGCTAGAACACTTCCAGCCCATTAACAGATCGCATGCATCACTTTTGACAGCTTCCTAAGATAAGCGCAGTACAAAAATAGTTTGTCAGACTGGGATTTTGTGACAAATGAGAGTGAGCGGCCTCCCAAGGTCGCTAGCTGAAGAGTTGAGACACACTGTGGGCCCTTATAAGGCGTTCAACCCACTCTTCATTGCAATCCATCCTGACCTTGCCTGGTCATTTCAACACCGAATGACTTTAGACATTTGAGTTGAGGTCAAATATTTTAACGCATTCAATTTATTATTTCCATTGCAGAAGACCCTCCAACATGGATTTACTGGATACAGATTTATTAGCAACATCTGATACAGTCTGGAAGACTTAAGAATTGGGGTCAGGCATGGTAGCTCACGCCTATAATCCCAGCACTTTAGAAGGTGGAGGTGAGAGGATGGCTTGAGGCCAAGAGTTCAAGTTTAAGAACCGGGACACACCTTGGACCTCCATTTTGTAAAGGGTTCCATCCATGTCTTCACAGCAAACCATCTGCGCCTGTCACTCTCCACAGACCTATTCCACCTGCTTAGGGAAAGGAAACAACATACCTTGGACCTTGATTTGTAAGAATGTGAACCTAACTCATCT
The DNA here is from genome assembly GCF_002776525.5 of Piliocolobus tephrosceles. NCBI lineage: Eukaryota > Metazoa > Chordata > Mammalia > Primates > Cercopithecidae > Piliocolobus > Piliocolobus tephrosceles. The sequence continues at coordinate 198,861,288 of NC_045434.1, read as the reverse complement.
CCATCGTAACTATTCTAGAATCCGGAATCACGTCCAGCAGCACAGATTTACTCCAGATATTAGATGCGGTCTGGGTCTCAGAGATGGGAACACAGTTTGGGATTTGATTTTATAAGGAGTTGGATCTACCTGTCTCTCTTGGAACTAGACTGCAATCAAATCAAATAGCGTGGATTTACTTGAGACATTGGATGCAACATTGAAGATTTAAGGATTAGGGACACATTTGGGACTAAATTTTGAAAGGAGTTTCTCCAAGTTTTCACAGCAGCCATTCTTGAATAACACCCAACAAAGTTGATTTACTCAAGACATTGGATACTGCCAGGCACGGTGGCTCACGCTTGTAATCCCAGCACTTTGGGAGGCCAAGGTGGGTGGATCACTTGAGGACAGGAGTTCAAGACCAGCCTGGTCAACATGGCGAAACCCCGTCTTGTCTAAAAACACAAAAAAGTTAGCTGGGTGTGGTGGTGTGTGCCTGTAATCCCAGCTACTCGGGAGGCTGTGGCAGGTGAATCACTTGAACCTGGGAGGCAGAGGTTGCAGTGAGCCAAGATCATGCCATGCACTCCAGCCTGGGAAAGAGAGCGAGACTCTGTCTCAAAAAAAAAAAAAAAAAAGGAAAAAGAAAAAAAAAAAAAAAAGGCTGAGAACATTTCCGGGGCTGCAATTTTGAGATTTTACCAGGAATTTTTTGTGGATTCACTCAACAGGATTTGCTCAATACATTCCACAAAGTCAGCAAGGCTGGGTCAAGAAACCTCCAAAAGGTCTGAGAGAGGCCATCTGGCACCATCTTGTTGCCCTTGCATCCCCTTCCTTTGGCAAATGGAAGTTGGAAACTTGGGGCTGTTGGAGCTGCAATGGTTGGGTGCTTCCTGCACAACTCTTGCTAATTTCATTTTAGTTACTTTATATCTTTTGTTATGATAAATGGAATATTTTCACTGTATTCTAGTTTCTGGACTGTAGAAATGCAATTGTTTCTGATCCAACAACTTGCCAAAGTATCTCATTAATTCTAATGATTCATTTGTATATTATTCAAAGTTTTCTATGTGGACAGTTTCATCACCTGAGAACATTGACAGTTTGGTTTCATCCTTGCTGCTCCTTATATCCCTTTACTTCTTTTGCATTTTAAATTTTATTTATTTATTTAGAGACAGGGTCTTGATCTGTCACCCAGGCTGGAGTCCAGTGGTGTGACTGATCTCAGCTCACTGCAGCCTCGACCTGGCAGGCTCAAGCAATCCTCCTACCTAAGCCTTCCAAATAGCTGAGACTACAGGTGTGCACCACCACGCCTGGCTACTTTTTGTACTTTTTGTAGAGGTGGGGTTTTGCTGTGTTGCCCAGGCTGGTCTGGAACTCCCGAACTCAAGAAATCCACCCACCTCTCCTTCCCAAAGTGTTAGGATTACAAGCGTGAGCCACTGTACCTAGCCTTCATTTCAGTCTTCTTTTTTAACATAAACATTCAACGCTGTATTTTCCTGAGGTGCTTTTATTTTTAAAGCTACATCTTATAAGGTTCAATATATAGTGTTACTATCATTCCAAGTATTTTCTAATTCCCCGAATGGTGCCTTCTTTGATCAATGAGTTTTTTTTTTTTTTTAGAAGTGTGCATGAAGTTGCTTTAAGATTGTGAAGAACCATATCAGCAATATTATCATCAACTTGCTCTCTAACTCTGGGCAGAAAACGATCTAATTAAAATTGGCTGTGCTAATCTACTTACACTAATGTGTACTTTTCTCTTTCACAACCAGGCTTCATTTGCCTCACCAGAACTACATTATTTGGAATTCTTTTTTTTTTTTTTTTTTTTTTTTGAGACAGAGTCTCACTCTGTCGCCCGGGCTGGAGTGCAGTGGCCGGATCTCAGCTCACTGCAAGCTCCGCCTCCCGGGTTCACGCCATTCTCCTGCCTCAGCCTCCCAAGTAGCTGGGACTACAGGCGCCCGCCACCTCACCCGGCTAGTTTTTTGTATTTTTTAGTAGAGACGGGGTTTCACAGTGTTAGCCAGGATGGTCTCGATCTCCTGACCTTGTGATCCGCCCGTCTCGGCCTCCCAAAGT
>NC_045434.1:198768587-198849200 GCF_002776525.5 Piliocolobus tephrosceles | reverse complement strand
CAATCTCAGCTCACTGCAACCTCCACCTCCCAGGTTCAAGCAATTCTCCTGCCTCAGCCTCCCGAGTAGCTGGGATTAAGGCATGTGCCACCATGACCAGCTAATTTTTTGGATTTTTTAGTAGAGACGGGGCTTTACCATATTGGCCAGGCTGGTCTCCAACTCCTGACCTTGTGATCCGCCCTCCTTGGCCTCCCAAAGTGCTGAGATTACAGGCGTGAGCCACCGTGCCCGGCTACTTATTTTTATTTTTTAAAATAGATATGGGGTCTCACTATGTTGGTTAGGCTGGTTTTGAACTCCTGCCCTCAAGCAATCCTCTTGCCTTGGCCTCCCAAACTGTTGGGATTACAAGTGTGAGCCACCACCATGCCCAGCCCATACATAACTTTATGGAAAAATATATATATAATAATAGAGATGGGACTTTTCTATGTTGGCCAGGCTGGTCTTGAACTCCTGGCCTCAAAGGATCCTCCCACCTTGGCCTTCTAAAGTATTGGCATTACAGGTGTGAGCCACTGTGCCCACAGCCAATATGTAACTTATTTTTTCACTCAGTGCTCTAAGCATTAACCCATATTAAATTTGTCAAAATTTTTATGGTTACCAGAAGTTTGAGACCAGCCTGGCCAACATGAAGAAACCCAGTCTCTCCTAAAAACACAAAAATAAGCTGGGCATGGTGAGACGTGCCTGTATTCCCAGCTATTCGGGAAGCTGACGCAGGAGAATCGCTGGAACCCGGGAGGCGGAGGTTGCAGCAGGCCAAGATTGCACCACTGCACTCTAGCCTGGGTGACAGAGTGAAATTTGGTCATAAATAAATGCATACATACATACATACATACATACATACATACATACATACATACAAATAATCCTGGGAAGGACCTCTGCACAACTTTCTTGTGTAATTCCAATTATTTCCTTGGACAGTTTCTGTTAGTCTATTCAATGTCCCTAAAAGAGTTCTATTGGCCGGGCGCAGTGGCTCAAGCCTGTAATCCCAGCACTTTGGGAGGCCGAGGCGGGCGGATCACGAGGTCAGGAGATCGAGACCATCCTGGCTAACACAGTGAAACCCCGTCTCTACAAAAAAATTAAAAAGAAAACAAAAACTAGCCGGGCGAGGTGGCGGGCACCTGTAGTCCCAGCTACTCGGGAGGCTGAGGCAGGAGAGTGGCATAAACCCAGAAGGCGGAGCTTGCAGTGAGCTGAGATCTGGCCACTGCACTCCAGCCTGGGCAACTGAGCGAGACTCCATCTCAAAAAAAAAACAAAAAGGGTTCTATTGATCTGCACTTCTATCCAGAGTGCTTCCATTGCACTTATATAAAAAAGCTGGGTTTGCAGCCATAAAAAAGAATGAGTTCATGTCCTTTGCAGGGACATGGATGAAGCTGGAAACTATCGTTCTCAGCAAACTAACACAGGAACAGAAAACCAAACACCGCATGTTTTCACCATAAGTGGGAGCTGAACAATGAGAACACATGGACACAGGGCGGGGAACATCACACACCAGGGCCTGTTGGAGTGTGGGGGCTAGGGAAGGGAGAGCATTAGGACAAACACTTAATGCATGCGGGGCTTAAAACCCAGACAACAGGGTGACAGTTTGCAGCAAACCATCACAGCACATGTATACCTATGTAACAAACCTGCACACTCTGCACATGTATCCCAGAACTTAAAGTAAAATTTAAAAAAAGAGAGAAAAAAAATAATTACAATCAATCATATAGTATGTTAGAAAGTAATACTAATAATTTAAAAAGCTGGTTTGAGATCCATAGTTAAAAAATAATGAACTCAGGCCAGGTGCCGTGGCTCATGCCTGTAATCCAGTGCTTTGGGAAGCTGAGGCTAGAAGATCTCTTGAGGCCAGGAGTTTGAGACCAGCCTGGGCAACACAGCAAGACCCTGTCTCTACAAAAAATTTAAAAAGTAGCTGGATGTAGAGGTACATACCTGTAATTCTAGCTACTCAGGAGGCTGAGGTGGGAGGACCACTCGAGCCCCAGGAGTTTGAGATTACAGTGAGGTATGATCGTGCCATTGCACTATTGCCTGCATGACAGAGTAAGACCCCATTTCATTAAAAAAACAAAAAACTCAAAGGTGCTGTTACCGAAATGATTTCAGATTCTTCTGTAACATCAGATATTGCCATGTCACGACGATAGCCCCAGGAAAACTTGTCAATGCTGGTGCACATTTCCCACTTGTGATCTGGCAAGCTCTGTGGCTTGAATTTATCTTCACAGTTATAGTATCCTCCATGGTGACAGGAACAGTTCTGACCCCATCGGTCATTTACTACCACCTCATCCTAAGAAGGGAAAGAATACTTGGTCATGAGGAGTAAAACCACTTGACTTCTTTATGTAATGCACTTTGGTAAGGCTCTATTTGAAAGCAAGAAAGTTAGTCTAGAGCAGTGATTCTCAACTGGGGGCAATTTCGCTCTGGAGGGGACATTTGGTAACGTCTAGAGACATTTTTGACTGTCATAACTGGGGTGGTACGCCATCTAGTGGGTAGAGACCAGGGATGCTATTAAACATCCTGCAATGAATGCACAGGATAGCCCCCACAGCAAACAAATATTCAGCCCTAAATGTCAACAGTACTGAGGCAGAGAAACCCTGCTGCAGAGATACATGTCAGGGCTGGGAGAGCCTGCTTTAAAGATCATCTGGTAAACCACTTATTCTATAAGAAGAGAAATAGACAAGAGAAGACCTGCCTGGGACCACGCCCCTAGGCAGTTTTAAAAGCTGGAACTACAAATCAGGTATCTGAACCCATGGCAGGCTGTTTTCCAACTATATAATCCCAACCTTACCTAGGTAAAGGAAAGCCAATCCCACTCAAAAAAAAAAAAAAAAAAAAAAAAAAAAAAGCAAATTCTTTTTCTTCCTTCAAGGTTTAGCTGAAGAATGACAAATCATACATGGAATATCTTAATGTAAATGTTAAATATGGTAGCATATTTTATAACAGGGTGGCCAATACAAGATACATTTGGGAGGCCAAGGCAGGCAGATCATGAGGTCAGGAGATCGACACCATCCTGGCTAACATGGTGAAACCCCGTTTCTACTAAAAATACAAAAAATTAGCTGGGCATGGTAGCACGTGCCTTTAGTCCCAGCTACTCAGGAGGCTGAGGCAGGAGAATCGCTGGAACCCAGAAGGCAGAGGTTGCAGTGAGCCGAGACTGTGCCACTGCACTCCAGCCTGGGCGACAGAGCAAGACTCCATCTCAAAAACAAAAACAAAAACAAAAACAAATGAAACCTGAAACCACGTTCAACTCATCATGGCAAAAGGAGATTAAATAAAAGTTTTAAATTCCCATGTCTTGCCTGTTTTAGAGTCATTTGCATTGGTGTGGAAGTTTCTCCTATGGAAGCTAGTTAAGTGCCAAAGAGAAATAGAAGAATAGTCATTACTTGTAACTGGTTCAATCCAATGTCTGGGCATCATGGGTCACAGAATTGAAAAGGACAACTCAAGATCAATTCAAGAACAGGAATGTAAAAGTCATTTCAGAGAAAAATGGGGTATTAACAATCCTAATTCTTCATTCAACACCTACCCATCCATTTATTCAATAGGTATTTACTCAACAACTACCATGAGGCTCACACTGTGGGCAGATTATTGGGTCTCCAGGGTGAATAAAACAGAGGTCTTGCCCTCAACCATCCAGCAGAGACTAGCAGAGGAGAAATATGTGGACAATTACAATATGACATCATATCAGAGTTTATTACCTGGTTACAAGATTATCGAGGGCTTTGAGGTTCATAGCTGGCTCCACGACCTAGTAGTCAAGGGGTCTTAGGCAGGTAACTTTACCTTTTAAGTCTAGTTACCTTATCTATAAAAACAAACAAAACCAACCAACCAAACAAAATCCAAAAGCAAATATCACCCACCTCACAGGGGTTTCAGAGGGAGAGATAAAAGTGACAGTGTACCCAGACTCTGGCACAGAGTGAGTACAGGTGTCTCCTCGCCACACCTCCCCTTTCTCAGAGTCCTCAGGTGATATGAATGCTCCCTGTACACTCAGCCCGTCAAGGACAGACATAGCCATGCACTCCTTCATCCCACAGAAGCTAATGCAGTACCCTCCACTTTGGCATTTGAGCCAGTTGTCTATGGATTGTGGAGACCTCAGGACATACTTCTACTATCATACTGGTCAGCCTATAATGTATTTCATTTGTATGTCTGTCTTTCTCTTCAGACTGTAATTCTCTAAAGGCAGAAACCATTCATTCAGCATTTCCAGGGCTTAGCATGTGGCATGCTACAGCACCGGTTCTCAATAAATCCTGGTAGAAATGAAGGAGAATCTACAGTCCCCATATGTCTGCAAAGCTAGTGTGAAGATGGGTTGAGACACAGCCACACAGAAGGTCCTGGTTGCTGAGGAATTATTGTTTAAGGGAGGCCAGCGGGGAGCGGTGGCTCATGCCTATAATCCCAGCACTTTGGGAGGCTGAGGCGGGTGGATTACAAGGTCAAGAGTTCAAGACCAGTCTGGCCAACATGGTGCAACCCCATCTCTACTAAAAATACAAAAAATTAGCCAGGTGTTGTGGTGTGCGCCTGTAATCCCAGCTATTCGGGAGGCTGAGGCAGGAGAATCGTGTGAACCCAGGAGGCGGAGGTTGCAGTGAGCCGAGATCATGCCATTGTACTCACTCCAGCCTGAGCAACAGTGTGAGATTCCATCTCAAAAAAAAAAAAGAGGCCAAAAAGGCCCAGGCTGTCTAGCTAGTCATGCTTTTTAAATGGCACTGGGGTTGATATTTTCTTCCCTTTTCCAATCCTGCATCTTTGGCTAATCGTTTTTCCTTCTGTGATACTCCTTAAGCACAAACACTAGACTGTAACTTCACATAGCAAGCGACCTGGCTCCAGGGGTATACACCCTGAATATATACATAGACGCCATTTCAGAGACAAATGGGGTATTAACAATCTGAATTATTGGTTCAACACCCACCTACTTATCCTATTTATTCAGCAACTACCGTGAGGCTCACACTGTGGCAGACACTGGGTTTCCAAGGTGAATAAAACAGAGTTCTTGCCCTCAACAATCCAGCAGAGAGTAGCAGAGACAGATATGCAGACAATTACGATATGACATCGCATCAGAGTTCATTACCCAGGGATGCACCACACATCTGGGAGGTCATAAACATTCATCAAGTTCCAGAACACCACTATTTTTTTTTTTTTTTTTTTTTGAGACGGAGATTCGCTCTGTCACCCAGGCTGGAGTGCAGTGGCATGATCTCTGCTCACTGCAACCTCCACCTCCTGGGTTCAAGCAATTCTCTGCCTCAGCCTCCTGAGTAGCTGGGATTACAGGCACCCACCACCACGCCTGACTAATTTTTGTGTTTTCAGTAGAGACGGGGTTTCACCATGTTGGCCAGGCTGGTCTTGAACTCCTGACCTCGTGATCCACCCGCCTTGGCCTCCCAAAGTACTGGGATTACAGGGGTGAGCCACCACTCCCGGCCTCAGAAAACCACTCTTAATCTGTCTCTGTGCATCATATAGAATCTGTTTTTTTCTTTCTTCCCATTTTCTGAGCTTAGTAATAGAGACCCAGTAAGACCCTTAGACATTTATGAACTACCAAGGTACCTCAATACAAACTGGATTTACACTTAAGATTTTTCTTTTAAATCCACAACAAATCTAGAACATGTACAATTTTGAAATTTGCTATAGTGAAGAGTGGGGTTTCTGCTACTTTGCAAGTACACTAAAATACAAACTGTAAATGGGCAGCCATTATGCACTGCCTAATAGTGTTGATCATAGGGAGGGGTACTGGGTAGGCCACATTCCCCTAAGGATTTGCATATAAGGGAAGTGAGTGTGCCCCCTGAGAGTTAAACTATAAAATCAACACAGAGTAGGTGGGATTGCAGACATTTGCATTTTATTCCTACTATTTAATTTTGTAGGTTTTGCATATATTTTTTCTTTATTTTTTGGCGACAGGGTTTCGCTCAGTCACCCAGGCTGGAGTACAATGGCACGATCTAGGTTCATTATAGCTTTGACCTCTTGGGCTCAAGTGATCCTCCCACGTCAGTCTCCCAAGTAGCTGGGACTACACATCCGTGCCACCATACCCAGTTAATTTTGTTTTTTTATAGAGACGAGGTCTCACTATGTTGCCCAGGCTGGTCTTGAACTCCTGGGCTCAAATCATCTGCTTGCTTTGGCCTCCCAAAGTGCTGGGATTACAAGCATGAGCTGCTGCGCTTGGCCTTTATGTCTTTTATGTTATATGTTTTCTTTATATTTTATTATACATTTTAATATATTTTTGGTGATTTTCTCATTTATAACATTTGCTTAATAGAGTTTATTTTCTCTGTAGTGGTCTGGGAATTGTAATGACTATTTTTAGTCTACTATGTAAATTTACCATTGTTTAAACCTATAATGTCAAAGTTAAGAACTAAAGGAGAATGCCGGGCGTGGGGGCTCATGCCTGTAATCCCAGCACTTTGGGAGGCCAAGGCGAGTGGATCACCAGAGGTCAGGGGCTCGAGAACAGCCTGGCCAACATGGTGAAACCCTGTCTCTACTAAAAACACAAAAATCAGCTGGACAGGGTGGCGGGCGCTTGTAATCTCAGCTACTCAGAGGGCTGAGGCAGAAGAATCACTTGAACCTGGGAGGCAGAGGTTGCAGTGAGCAGAGATCGCGCCACTGCACTCCAACCTGTGCGACAGAGTAAGACGCAGTCTCAATTTAAAAAAAAAAAAAAAAGGACTAAAGGAGAAGAAAGCTTATACTCTAAGGGAGCCAGGGAAGATTAAAGGAGAAACCTTTAACATCCATTAAGTGCCCCAATCCCTACTGACCCCATGTTGATATTCCTGTTTATTATTGCTCCTGCTGCTGTTGTCTACTCCAGAGTTTGGCTCCTTGTACTTTCTTTCTTCACAGGAGATAAATAAGAAAGAAGTCATATAATCACATACCTTGACGGGGCTATCATTGTAGAGCCAGGAAAGAAAATTTGTGGAGTTCCAGTAAGTATCAGGACATTCCCATTCCCCATCAGACCAGATCAGATCAGGTTTATATCTGGAAGACATGTGATCAGGACAGAGCTTATTATTTATGTTCACAGTAAAATCTTACGGATCTTTTTTTTTTTAGAGATGGGATCTTGCTATGTTGCCCAGGCTTGAGTCCCGCAGCTATCAACAGGTACGATCATAGTGCACTATAGCCCAGATTCCTGGGCTCAAGTGATTCTCCTGCCTCAGCCTCCTGAGTAGCTGGGACTACAGGTGCACACCACTGCACTTGACTTGTGGACTGATTTTTGCAATAAATATTTTAAAATTAATTTTCCTCCATTTTGAAAGTATGTGGCATAAAAATTATCACAGTGCAGAGGATGTGGGAAACTGAAAAGATTTGCTAATAAAACCACTGTTTAAAACAAACACAGCATTTTGGTATATTTCCTCCTGATCTTTTCCTTTCTTCCTTTTTTTTGAGACAATGTCTTGCTTTGTCCCCCAGGCTGGAGTGCAGTGCTGTGATCTCGGCTCACTGCAACCTTCACCTGCTGGGTTCAAGTGATTCTCGTGCTTCAGCTACCCAAGTAGCTGGGATTACAGGTGTGCACCACCATGCGTGGCTAATTTTTGTATTTTCAGTACAGACAGTGTTTTGTTATCTTGGCCAGGCTGGTTCTGAACTCTTGGCATCAAGTGATCCACCTGCCTCGGCTTCTCAAAGTGCTGGGATTTCAGGCACGAGCCACTGTGCCTGCCCTAATCTTTTTCTTTACGCCTTTTAGAAAATGGAGGTGTAATCAGCATACAAACAATTTGGTTTCCTTTCAGCAACTAATTCCAGTTAAGAATGGTGTTTCAAGGAAGCAAAGGAAACAAAATGGTGCTTCAGGACTGTAAGACTAAGATTTGCTTTGAAGATGTTTTAAGAGTTTGAACTATTTGTAAAATGCATTTTTGTGGATAATTACCAAAGTCTGTACTATAAAGGATTTATGGAATCCATTGGAGCCCCATTTGTACTTTAGCATATTATTACTCTGAGTCCTATAAAGCATGTATATTGTGTGTGTATATATAGAGATACATATGTGTATACCTATATGGTAAGCATTCTTATTCTCATTTGAGCAGTAAGAACTTGATGCTCAGCAGGGCAATTTGTTTTAGGTGACAAGCCTTGTAAGTAACAGGAGCTGGAACTCAAATACAAATCTGCCTGATGCCAAACTGTCCACTGTACTCCATAATTAGCAGGTAAACTCTAGGAAGATCACTAAGTGGCAAGATATAACACAGATGGTCTGTGATTTACTCTGTATAAGAAATTGTACTAGGCAATTTAAACTCATTACCTTATTAGTTCTCATGATTCTATGATATATTATTATCCCCGTTTCACAGATAGAGAAACCAAGATCGTGAAAGATAAGTAGTTTGTTCAAGGCAACACAGCCAAGTATGAAAAAAGAATGGGGATTTCAGATTCAGTAATGTCTAAATCCATGCCTCTGATGGTCTCTTACAACTGTTACTATTTTCTTAAGAGAAGTCATCTGTATAGAATCTGAATACAAGGTAATTTTTCTTTTCTTTTCTTTTTTTTTGAGACAAAGTTTTCCTCTGTAGCCCAGGCTGAAGTAAAGTAGCACTATCTCAGCTCATTGCAACTGCCTCCCAGGTTCCAGAGATTCTCCTGCCTCAGCCTCCCGAGTAGCTAGGACTACATGAATGCACCAGCACACCTGGCCAAATTTTGTATTTTTAGTAGAGGTGAGGTTTCACCACCTGGCCAGGCTAGTCTGGAACACCTGACTTCAAGTGATCCACCTGCCTCGGCCTCCCAAAATGTTGAGATTACAGGCGTGAGCCACTGCGCCTGGCTAAAGGTGATTTTCCTTTGCTCTAAAGTGAGGGTTCAGGCAGCTGCCTCTGAAGCTTTAAGGGTCTACTGTCCTCTATGAATCCCCAGGCTCGAGAAAGGCAAATGGGTGTAAAACACAGTGAAGTCTAGTGACAAATCCCTAAGTGAAAGTGATCATTTAAAGAATAATGGTAATAATAAGAACACCCTTTGTACCAGGCACCGTGACAGATACATTTCACATACTATTCTGAGCCCTACAAAGAAGGCATTATTATCCCCACTTTTCAGAGTGAGAATCAAGCTCAGGAGAGTGTTCTATTTAAGGCGTGTAACAGAAGCCAGAATTCAAACACAAATCTGCCTGATGCCAAACCACCGCCTTCTCCAGGGTCCTGACACAGGGAAAATGGCATGTAAGAAGGGAACTAAAATTTTGACTTTCTACCATCCTGGGTTTTGTGTCACTGTTTCAATGTATAAGGCAATATGACCACATGACCGAAGTTCTGAAAAGCAGGAGGAAAGAACATATTTTGTCTTAATACAACCACCACTTTTTTTTTTTTTTGAGACAGAGTCTCACTCTGTTGCCAGGCTGGAGTGCAGTGGCAAGATCTCGGCTAACTGAAAGCTCCGCCTCCCAGGTTCACGCCATTCTCCTTCCTCAGCTTCCCAAGTAGCTGGGACTACAGGCGCCCACGACCACGCTCAGCTAAGTTTTTTATTTTCAGTAAAGATGGGGTTTCACTGTGTTAGCCAGGATGGTCTCGATCTCATAACCTTGTGATCCGTCCACCTCAGCCTCCCAAAGTGCTGGGATTACAGGCGTGAGTCACCATGCCCGGCCACAACCACCACTTTTTATTATTTTGATGTCTTTTAGATTTTTTTCATACCTATCCCTCCTCCACTTTAACAGCACCCTATTGGAAGCTCTGATTTCATTGATAAAAGTCGTAGGGCCAAAATATTTCTGTGTCTTACCTGTTAACAAGGTCGTACAGCTCTGGCATTGTTTTTGCACTGACAAAATACTGTGTTTTGAAGCCATTTTTCTTATCAAATAGATAGAGTGGATGGAACCACTCTAAGAGTGAGTGGTATAGTCCATAGCGGATGTTCCTTAAACAGAAAAACAGAACGACAACTGTCATTAAGCATAGAACAAATAATTTGTTTTAAGGAAAATTAGTTCTAGCATTTTTTCATCTCAGTGAGACTCACTCATAAGAGCATGTAGAGAGGGATGGGATTCAAAACCATTTCCTTAAATTATTCACCATTCACTTAAGCAAAATAAGGTTTACTGTGTTTTTGATTATACACATAACTACCTTTTATACATAAATATCTTAACAACGAAATGTTATTTAAACCATCTTTTTTCGTTTAAGTCAATTATCCCAATAGTGTATAGTCCTGCCAGGCGTGGTGGCTCATGCCTGTAATCCCAGCACTTTGGGAGGTTGAGGTGGGAGGATCCCTTGAGTCCATGAGTTTGAGACCAGCCTGGGGAACATAGTGAGACCTTGTCTCCACAAAAAAATTTAAAAAGTAGCCGAGTGTGGTGGTGCGAGCCCGTAGTCCCAGCTACTTGGGAGGCTAAAGTGGGAGGATGGCTTGAGCCCAGGAGGTAGAGATTGCAGTGAGCTGAGATTGTGCCACTGGAGTCTAGCAAAGGCAACAGAGTGAGGCTCTGTCTCAAAACAAAACCAAAACAAAACAAGAAAACAGATAGTCCTATTTTTAAAAAATGTCTTCCCTGTCAATCATAAAATTTCATATTTAAAGAAACTGGAAAATAGAAAATAAAATATCCAAAGTACTCTTACTTTGTAAGATGTTACTAACAATCATTACAAATGTTACTAACAATCATTAGTAACATTTTCCACACAGTTGAAATGAATATAAGTTTACTGTTTTATTTATCTAAGATTTACTAATAGTTCTTAACATACACGAAATGAAAGGTGGTTGATGACCTAATTTCATACTCAATAAAGCTTGCTTTGGGTTAAGAATGGTGAGTGTTACAAAAACCTTACAATGCAAGAAACAATGGCACAGATAAAAAAATAACTGAAGTATTTCATCATATGAACCACGGACTAAATAAAGGTGGTAAAAATCATGACTCGTAAAGTCCATGTGTAATCAACATCTCAGAGTTTTACAGCAGGACTATAAGCAAAGCACAGTGCTGAGAAACAAACTGAGCAGGTGACAGGAGTCAGCAAACTCTTTTCTTCTTTGAGACAGAGTCTCGCTCTGTCACCCAGGCTGGAGCGCAGTGGCGTGATCTCGGCTCACTGCAACCTCCACCGCCTGGGTTCAAGCGATTCTCCTACCTAGCCTCCCGAGTAGCCGGGATTACAGGCAAATGCCACCACGCCCGACTAATTTTTGTATTTTTAGTAGAGACAGAGTTTCATCATATTGGTCAGGTTGGTCTTGAACTCCTGACCTTGTGATTCGCCTGCCTCTGTCTCCCAAAGTGCTGGGATTACAGGTGTGAGTCACCACACCCGACCAGCAAACTTTTTTTTTTTTTTTTTTTTTTTTTTGTCGGAGGGTGGCTTTGTCGCCCTGGCTGGAGTGCAGTGGCCGAATCTCAGCTCACTGCAAGCTCCGCCTCCCGGGTTCACGCCATTCTCCTGCCTCAGCCTCCCGAGTAGCTGGGACTACAGGCGCCCGCCACCTCGCCTGGCTAGTTTTTTGTATTTTTTTAGTAGAGACGGGGTTTCACCGTGTTAGCCAGGATGGTCTCAATCTCCTGACCTCCTGATCCGCCCGGCCTCCCAAAGTGCTGGGATTACAGGCTTGAGCCACCACGCCTGGCCTAAAACAAACTCTTTGTTTTTTGGAGACTGAGTCTCACTCTGTCGCCTAGACTGGAGTGCAGTGGCCGGATCTCAGCTCACTGCAAGCTCCGCCTCCTGGGTTTACGCCATTCTCCTGCCTCAGCCTCCCGAGTAGCTGGGACTATAGGCGCCCGCCACCTCGCCCGGCTAGTTTTTTGTATTTTTTTAGTAGAGACGGGGTTTCACCGTGTTAGCCAGGATGGTCTCGATCTCCTGACCTCGTGATTTGCCTGTCTCGGCCTCCCAAAGTGCTGGGATTACAGGCTTGAGACACCGTGCCCGGTCAGCAAACTCATAAAGGTTCAGATAGTATTTTAGGTTTTGCAGGTCATTTGGTCTCTTATCTCAGCTTTCCAATTGTAACTTGAAAGCTATCATAGACAGTGCATAAATGAATAGGCATGGCTGTGTTCCAATCAAACTTTATGATTTATACACTCAGCCTACTCCTCAAACACGACATCAAGTAGCATCGTAGTCTATGTTGGTTATCCTTCATCTAAGCAAATATGGCCATGAACTTCTCTAATGGTGTCCCCTTTGGTCACGTGAAAACTGTGAAGCATCAAACACTGCTAATTCAAAGGCCAGAAGCCCTTCCGGCTACTTGCTAAATGCAAACCTAGAAAACACACAAGAGTAGAAGGCCAGAAGCCCTTCTGGCTACTTGCTAAATGCAAACCTAGAAAACACACGAGAGTAGAGAAGGTACAGAACTCTTGACAGCCAGATCCAGAGATGACAGGGTAACTATCCCTAGACACCCACCTCTTCCGGAGAGCTGTTCCCAATTCACCAACCAAATCCCGATGAGGCCCCACATCCTTGGAGTTCCAGTTCCAAGACACAGGACTCGGCCAGTTTGTGAAGCCTTCATGATGCTTTGTCGTCAAAACTACATACCTGTGGACAGCAAAACCACATGAGCAAAGGAAGTGGGCAGTGAACTTGCATGAACTTGCCAGGCACGCCTGAGGCTTTTTAAATGGCTGAAAGAACTTGACCACAACAAATGTACTTGTACCAGTGACTATATTAGTGATATCCAGGAAGCTCCTGCAGTCACAATTCCCCTTGGGCATTGCTCCAGGAATGGAAGCAGATTTGAGGAAGTCCCAACCCTCAGTCCCCAGCGAAGGAGGAGGCCCAGAGGGAAGGAAGAAGTAGGTAAGGGAAAAGAAGTGCACCTTAGCTCTGTGATTCTTCAACACTTCTGGTAGGAATGATTAACTTTCTTTCACTCTTTGCCCTGAAGGAGAAAGATCTCTACTGGAAATGGCAGATGACAGAAAACTAAGCCATTGGCTGGCCAGGCGTGGTGGCTCATACCTATAATCCCAGCACTTTGGGAGGCCAAGGCGGGCCAATTACCTGAGGTCAGGGGTTCAAGACCAATCTGGCCAACATGGCGAAAACCCATCTCTACTAAAAATGCAAAAATTAGCTGGGCATGGTGGTGTGTGCCTGTAGTCCCAGGTACTTGAGAGGCTGGAGCACAAGAATTACTTGAGCCTGGGAGGTGGAGGTTGCAGTGAGCCGAGATCGTGCAACTGTACTCCAGCCTGGGCTACAGAGCAAAACTGTTTCAAAACAACAACAATAACAACAACAAATAAGAAAACAGAAAACTAAGCTGTTTGGTTTACCAAGCCTACATTAATTGCCTCTCATTTATTATAGAGGTAACAAAAGACCCAATAACTGGGAGAAAAGGCAAGTGTTGAAATAACAACCAAATCACTCAATATTTAATTTGCTTTTATGGCAGAAAAACAGGTAATACCTGCACTTTATGATTCAATCACTGGCCAGAGTAGGGAACTCCAGGACTTGAAGGACCAAGTCCTTTTAGGCTCTGTGGGGCACATTCCTCTCTGTAGTGTACTCTTCTTTAAAAATTTTTACAATCCTTTAAAAATGTAAAAACCATTCTCACTTCATGGGCCTTAAAAAACTGGCAGAGTCTGGGTGCGGTGGCTTATGCCTGCAATCCCAGCACTTTGGGAGGCTGAGGTGGGCAGATCACAAGGTCAGGAGTTCAAGACCAGCCTGCCCAACATGGTGAAACCCGTCTCCACTAAAAATACAAAAATTAGCTGGGTGTAGTGGTGCGTGCCTGTGATCTCAGCTACTCAGGAGGCTGAGGCAGGAGAACCGCTTGAACCGGGACCCAGGAGGCGGAGGTTGCAGTGAGCCAAGATCACACCATGGCACTCCAGCCTGGGCAACAAGAGTGAAACTCTGTCTCAAAAAAAAAACAAAACAGGCAGGGCGTGGTGGCTCACGCCTGTAATCCCAACACTTTGGGAGGCCGAGGCGGGCGGATCACGAGGTCAGGAGATCGAGACCATCCTGGTGAACACTGTGAAACCTCGTCTCTACTAAAAATACAAAAAAATTAGCCGGGCGTGGTGGTGGGCGCCTGTAGTCCCAGCTACTCGGGAGGCTGAGGCAGGAGAATGGCATGAATCCGGGGGGCGGAGCTTGCACTGAGCGGAGATCGCGCCACTGTACTCCAGCCTGGGCGAC
Source organism: Piliocolobus tephrosceles (assembly GCF_002776525.5). Lineage (NCBI taxonomy): Eukaryota > Metazoa > Chordata > Mammalia > Primates > Cercopithecidae > Piliocolobus > Piliocolobus tephrosceles. The sequence continues at coordinate 198,834,852 of NC_045434.1, read as the reverse complement.
AGAGCGAGACTCCGTCGCAAAAAACAAACAAAAAACCAAAAAACAAAACAAATAAATGAACAAACAAAAAAATGGCAGAGAACCAATCCCGTTGGCCAGTTTGCAGACCCTGGTGCAGTGTAAACAACCTTGATGTCATGAGACCTGCAGTCTAGGACATTGTATTTCTTCCTTTCTTTGGGCCAGTCACCTCATCCATGAAATAAAAGGCAGCAAAAGAGGCTATCTCCCAGATTTTAATTTTTCTCACTTATAAGTTATGGATTTCTAAGGTCCTAGGAGACAAACACGTCCTCTGCTTAATCAAGTCTTATACTCCCATACATTTAATGGCAAACACTAAATGCCAGTTATAATTTCTGTTCTGTACAAGAGAATCCAAAGTTCAAGAGAAATGAAAACCCGGAAAATAGCTTAGGAACCAAGATAAGGATGGAAGACTGCTCTAAGCCAGGGGCTGGGGAAACCTCCCCGCCTCCATTCTTACTCTTCTCCAACCCACTTCTCTCCCAGCAGCCGAATGAATCTTTCTAGAAGCTGAGTAACCACTCCCTGACTTAACACCTGGAAATACAGGGCTCTCAAGGCTCACTCCTTCAGGATAAGCCCCTGCCTTGACAACTTCATGGGTCCTGGTCTCCCCTTATCCCCACCCCAGCGCTCTCTACTCTGTTGTCTGAACCAGCCACCGCCTAGTTCCAACATTTCTGAGTCAAACCTTTCTTGGGCACTTCCTACCTACAAGGGATTGAGAGGAGCAAACGAATGACTATCTGTACTGTTGCCCAAATACACTGCACATCAGATCTCTCCTCTCTTTCCCTCTTAGAGACATTAGGGCTGAAAGGAAAGGATACAACCCCTTTCTATAACCATAGAAGAGGCTGAAGTGACTTGTCCAGGTTCACAGCTGAATTAGAACCAGGCTCCACACCACTGATTTGAAACCCTGGAGTCCTGATAGGGCTGTCAATCTGAAAGGGACAACAGTGGCCTAACTCAGCCCTCTCGGTGCACAGGTGTAGATACCCACGGCTTCCCAGTCTGCCATCTCCCGAACCTTCATTTATCAGTCCCCAGCCAGACGCAACCTCCTCCTCCTCATCAGGTGTGCCACGCTCACTCCTGCGGCCGCAGGAGGCCACACGCGGGTCCCGGGGTCATGGGGGCTACCAGCAGCTTCGCGCCCCGGCTGGCCGCCCACCCCACCTCCTGTCTGCCACCCGAGCTGGGAAGGGGCGCCGCCCCCCGGGACCACACTCACTTGGCGCCCGCGGCCTGGAAGAGGTCGGCCCACTCCTCCGGGTGGAAGAAGCGCGCGGTGAACTGCGGCCCGAAGTCGGCATAGCTGAAGCCGGGGGGGTAGTTGTCACGCATGAAGCGCTGGTACTGCGGCCGCCCCGCGCCCTGCCAGTTCCACCAGAACCACTCGCTGCCCCAGGCGGGCACCGAGAACACGCCCCAGTGGATGAACACCCCGAACTTGGCTTCGTCGAACCAGGACGGCAGTGGCCTAGAATCCAGGCTCGGCCAGTCCGGGGTGTAGCGGCGCAGAGGCTGGGCCCGACGCACCGACTCGGTCGCTCCGAGGAGGAGCAACAGCAGTAGCAGCTCGGTACCCACCGGCCGCCACTTCTTCCCCGGAGCCCCCATCGCTGCTGGTGGCGACGCGGCCCACTCTTAATGCGCAGGTGCTGGCGCACGGCTCCGCCCACTCTAACTAACGATTGGCCCGGAAGGAAAAAGGGGTGGGACAACCCGGATAGGTTGGCCCAAGTCGCTTCCTCTTTGGATCGGAGGAGCGCCTTCTGGTACTCTAACCGGGAAAGACGTAGGGAGGCGTTGACAGCGCTTCGCTGAAGGACGAATAAAAACCCTGAAAAGGGATTTAACCTGCGAGGTTAAATCGTGGAGGTGAGCAAGGCCCAGTGTGTGCGGAGAACTCACATTTAAGAAGTCCATTGAGCCAGGCGCAGTGGCTCACGCCTGTAATCCTAACACTCTGAGCCCACAAGTTGGAGACTAGCTTGTCGCTACAAAAAATAAACAAAATGAGCCTGGCGTGGTGGTGCACCTCTGGAGTCCCAGCTACTCAGGAGGCTGAGGTGGGAGGTTCGGGATCGCTAGAGCCCGGGAAGTTTGGGCTGCAGTGAACCGAACCGTGATCACGCCTCTGGGAGTAATCTATTTTGTTGCAGCAATCCTGCAGGGGTAGGCTGAGGTCAGATCACAAGTTTTATTTAGTGATCACTTGGGAGCCATAGGGGGCTGGAGGAGGAGATACCAGACTGGAAGGGTATCTAACAGCCCTGACAGAAATAAGGAGGTAGAGGGATGATGGGAGGAAACATTATGAGGGGAGAGGAGGGAGAAAAGTAGGTACTGAAAGACGGGGAGTGGGCAGGACCGTTTCATCTGTCTGGTATTTACTGAGCTTTCTTTGGGAATTCTGAGGCATTTCAAATAGCTTAGCTTCTACCGACATCACGCCACTGCACTCCAGCCCCTGCGCGACAGAGCCAGACCCTGTCTGAAAAAAAAAAAAAAAAAAGAAAAAGAAAAGAAAGAAAGAAAAGAAAAAGAAAGTGGAGAGCCAAGAGGACCCAGGCCAAAGGATTGCCTGGCAGGAAAGTTCCCCAGTTCCTCTGCAATTTGTACATGCTGCACATACTCAAACGGGAGGTGAGGCCATTAGCGAGGGAAATACAGAAGTCAGAAGTTTCTGACTGGACAAGGTGGCTCACGCCTGTAATCCCAGCACTTTAGGAGGCCGAGGTGGGCAGATCACCTGAGGTCGGGAGTTTGAGATCAGCCTGGCCAACATGGTGAAACCCCATCTCTACTAAAAATACAAAATTAGCCGCACGTGGGGTGCGCCTGTAATCCCAGCTACTCAGGAGGCTGAGGCAGGAGAATCGCTTGAATTCCAGAGGTGGAGGTTACAGTGAGCCGAGATCGCACCACTGCACTCCAGCCTGGGCGACAGAGTGAGACTCCGTCTCAAAAAAAAAGAAGAAGAAGAAGTCTCATGACCCCACGTAGCACACTCAGTTCCCACATGCCAGTGAGAGAATGGCAGCATTTCAGAGTTGGAAGGGACTTTGAAGGTCCTAGGCACCATCCTCTTCCCTACCCTTCCCATTGTACAGAGGAGGGAACTGAAGCCCAGAGAGGGCTGGGGGGCTGCCCAAGATCATGCAGCTAGTTTGGGCCAGAGGTGGGACTAGAATCCATGTCTCCGGGTGCAAAATTTATGCCTTTGTTCATGCTGCTTCTTTCTTGCACCTCATGAGAAGTCAGAGCCTATGTTGACAGAACCCACCCAGCACTTCCTCATTCTGGCAGTGACAAGGAGAGACAATGACTATTGCTGAATCACAGCTATTTTCTTTTCTTTTCTTTCTTCTTTTCTTTTTTTTTTTTTTTTGAGATGGAGTCTTGTTCTGTCGCCCAGGCTGGAGTGCAGTGCAGCAATCTTGGCTCACTGCAACCTCCACCTCCTGGGTTCAAGTCATTCTCCTGCCTCAGCCTCCCAAGTAGCTGGGATTACAGGTGTGCCACCATGCCCAGCTAATTACTGTATTTTTAATAGAGATGAGGTTTCACCATGTTGACCAGGCTGGTCTCGAACTCCTGACCTCAAGTGATCCTCCAGCCTCGGCCTCCCAAAGTGCTGGGATTACAGGCGTCAGCCACTGCACCCAGCCCACAGCTATTTTCTTTATCTTCTGTTTCTTCTTCTGCCAGATTGTTTTGAAATATTGCCCAAAACAGTAAGCATGAACACCTTAGGAAAAAACCAAACCCATCCACACACATTTTCTAGTAATCGGTTTGCATAGTGGTCTTTGATGTTACAGAGCTTCTCTTGGGGAAGATAAAATGGGACATTGTGATCTTCATTTATTTCTCCTTATCCACATAACCAAAACGTGCACTTGCAGGGACAGGTGAGAGGCACTGATGTAGAGTGAACAGAACTAGAAGTTAGGAAACCTGGGTTTGTTGCACTGGACACCATCTCGTTTGTCTCCTTGAGCAAGTCTTGTCCACTGTCTGGGCCCATTTCCTCAACCAAACAACAAAGGCAGTTCTTAGTGACATCTAGGTCCCTTTTGCACCCTTGTTCTCCTCCCTCATAAGCTCTGCTTCTCTACTTAAAGCAGACATAGAGGCTGGGAGTGGTGGCTTACACCTGTAATCCTAGCACTTTGAGAGGCCAAGGTGGGTGGATCACTTGAAGTCAGGAGTTCAAGACCAGCCTGGCCAATATGGTGAAATTCTGTCTCTACTAAAAATACAAAAATTAGCTGGGCATGGTGGCAGGTGCCTGTAATCTCAGCTACTTGGGAGGCTGAGGCAAGAGAATTGCTTGAACCCGGGAGGTGGAGGTTGCAGTGAGCCAAGATTGCGTGCCACTGCACTCCAGCCTGGGTGACAGAGCGAGATTTTGTCCCCCCCCCCCAAAAAAAGCAGAAATACAGTGTCTCTGTGAAAGGAGAGAAGTGGAAAGTGTGGAGGTGCATTTAATTAAATGATTTTTAGAATCTAGTTTTATTCATTCAAGAAGTATTTACTCAGTGCTTGTTTGTGCCAGGCACTTGGGCATTTTCTTTTTCTTTCTTTTTTTTTTTTGAGACGGAGTCTCGGCCTCTGTCACCCAGGCTGGAGTGCAGTGGCGCGATCTCGGCTCACTGCAAGCTCCGTCTCCCGGGTTCACGCCATTCTCCTGCCTCAGCCTCCTGAGTAGCTGGAACTACAGGCGCCCGCCACCGCGCCCGGCTAATTTTTTTGTATTTGTAGTAGAGACGGGGTTTCACTGTGGTCTCAATCTCCTGACCTTGTGATCCGCCCGCCTCGGCCTCCCAACGTGCTGGGATTACAGGCGTGAGCCACCGCGCCCGGCCTACTTGGGCATTTTCTTTGCCAAAATGAGAAAGGATTCCACCGATGAATAAAGAAAGGCATGCCAGCCGGGCGCGGTGGCTCAAGCCTGTAATCCCAGCACTTTGGGAGGCCGAGACGGGAGGATCACGAGGTCAGGAAATCGAGACCATCCTGACCAATACGGTGAAACCCCGTCTCTACTAAAAAATACAAAAAAAACCAGCCGGGCGAGGTGGCGGGCATCTGTAGTCCCAGCTACTCGGGAGGCTGAGGCAGGAGAATGGCCTAAAACTGGGAGGTAGAGCTTGCAGTGAGCTGAGATCCAGCCACTGCACTCCAGCCTGGGTGACAGAGCGAGACTCCGTCTCAAAAAAAAAAAAGAGAGGCATGCTTCAACTTTAAGGAATGACAATATATAAACGTGCAAATTCTCCTTTAAACATTTATGCCACTTCTTTGCCTTTCAAAAAGATTGGTGGCAGGGTTAAAATAAGATTTGATTTTCCAAAACATATGTCAGAGCTTTTCAGAAACAGTTCAGTTCCACAGATATGGACCAGATCCCTTCAGATGCACTGCTGGGTCCTGACTGAGCACTGGGGATGCAGAGTTAAACCTGGAGCTCATCTCGTGGGGGGAGGATAAACTAGTGACTGCCACTCAACACCGCCCAGAGGGTGGACTTTGTTCCTGGGTCTGTACTGAGTTGCATAGTGTCCCCCTAAACTTCTTGTCCACCTGGAATCTGTGAATGTGACCTTATTTGGAAACAGGGTCTCTGTAAATATAATTAGTTAAATTAAGATGAAGTCATACTAGATTAGGGTGGGCCCAAATCCAGTGATTGGTGTTCTTAAAAAAAGACACCAGGCTGGGTACGGTGGCTCACGTCTGTAATCCCAGCAGTTTGGGAGGCCGAGGTGGGCGGATCACTTGAGGTCAGGAGCTCAAGAGCAGCCTGGGCAAGACAGTGAAACCCCATCTCTACTAAAAATACAAAAATTAGCCGAGTGTGGTGGCGGGTGCCTATAGTCCCAGCTACTTGGGAGGCTGAGGCAGGAGAATCACTTGAACCTGAGAGGCGGAGGTTGCAGTGAGTCAAGATTGTGCCACTGCACTCCTGCCTAGGCAACAGAATGAGACTCAGTCTCAAAGGAAAAAAAAAAAAAAGACACCAAGAGACACAGAGGAAAGGCCATATGAAGACAGAGGCAGAGGTAGGAGTGATGCTTCCGCAAGCCAAGGAATGACAGGGACCACCAGAAGTTGAAAGAGTCAAGGAATAACCCTCCCCTTAAACTTTTGGAGGGAGCAGGGCCCTACTACACCTTGATTTTGACTTCTGGCCTCCAGAATTATGAGAGTAAGTTTCTGTTGTTAAGCCACCGGATTTGTAGAAATTTATTACAGGAGATTAATACAGGACTATTTAATAAATGGAGTATATTGAGAATCTACGATGAGTTAACTTTGCAGCAATCTGATGCTACAGATAGCTAATATTATCCCTAATGAGCAATAATCAAGCAGAATTTGACTGAACTAGGCCAAAAGGTTAGTGGTTAAGAGGGCAGGCTTTGAAGTTAAACAGAACTAGGTTGGAGACCTCAGCTCTGGTACTTAGCAGGGTGACCTTAGGCAAGTGACTTTGCATCTTTGAGGTTGCCACATCTATAAAATGAAGATAACTAAGACCTTCTTATTAGGTTACTGAGAAAGACGAAGTGAAATAAGGCATTTAAAATCACTTAGCCTCCTGCCTGGCACATAGTAAAGGCTCAATAAAGTGAGCTGGCTTGTATGACCAGAGCACATGGTAGGTCTACCCTACCATTAATTGAGTTAACTCAATTAATCCCTGTTACATGACCCTGCATATTTCCTTTGTTGTACCACCTGTAATTATCTTCTTTATTGACTTATTGGCTGTCTTGCAAGCAGGATATAGACTGTAAGCCCCATGAGATAGGGGCACAGTCTCATTTATGGCTGGGTACTCAGGACCCTGCACAGAGCTTGGCTCATGTTTATGAGATGAATAAATAAGTGAATGGCTAGTGGATATTTCGTCTTGAAAGTATTAAATGAAGACATGTTTAACTGATATATTTCATTGTATTCCATCTGTGGTCCCAAATAATTGCATTAGAATTCCTCTGAAATCCTCCTGCCACCAACAATTTCTCTTGTTGGCTGTTTTAGGCTCCTTTGGGAGGAACCCAGCCTCCCTAATATGAAAAGTGGGTATCCTGGGATCTATTTTATTTTATTTTTTTGAGACAGAGTCTCGCTCTGTCACCCAGGTTGGAGTGCAGTGGTGTGATCTTGGCTCACTGCAACCTCCTCCTCCCGGGTTCAAGCAATTCTCCTGTCTCAGCCTCCCGAGTGGCTGGGACTACAGGCACCTGCCACCATGCCCGGCTAATTTTTGTATTTTTAGTAGAGACAGGGTTTCACCATATTGGTCAGGCTGGTCTCAAACTCCTGACCTCAGGTGATCCACCCACCTTGGCCTCCCAAAGTGCTGGGATTACAGGCGTGAGCTACCGCGCCCAGCCCCTGGGATCTATAAAAGCATGGAGTTATATTCTAGCTGGGGTCAATGGACTGAAATGTCAGCCCCATACCTGGCATATAGGAAGGGCATTTCCCCTCCTCCCACTTGCTCTGCTTATTATATGTTATAGGAGTGTGGAGGAAGCAAGGGAGCTGAATTGGGGGCAGACAGGGGTACAGTTTGGGGATTTATACAATCTTTGTGAATATCTTCCTTTTTTTTAGAGTTAGGTTAGACCAGGACATTGCTTGTTTCCAGCAGCACCACCAGGACTGCTGCTGGAAGGACTTCAGAGGGTCAAAAAAATTCTCTGAAGATTTCTGTGTCTCAAGCGATCCCAGCCTCCTCTGTATTCCCAGGGACCTGAGGTTACAGGTGGGGATTATTAGAATATCAGAGAGGGTCCTTGCCCAAACAGCAGGATGCCCCAAACTGAAGGCTTGTCATTTATCTCTGAAACAGGCAAGTCAACACTCTTAATCCTCATCATAGCATAGTTCTGGGTCCTCAGTGGCAAGGGTGACCTGAAAGTTGGGGCCTTTCATAGCTCCAGAGCCAAGGAGGCCTTGACAATTAGGCAGGGAGAAGACCTGGATGTCCATCCCATCTGACACCCTGACTTCCCAAGAGAACAACCCATTCTTCTCGGATTTCTCCCAAGTCCCTCATTGCTGGGCCTGGACGCTCCCTCTGGCTCCTGTGGTCTCTGGAGGATGCAGGCACAAAGCCTGACCTGACTTGTACTGAGCCTGTCCCAGGCCCTTTGCATCTCGCCCACCTGGCTACTCCTCGTGGGCCCTACCTATCCAACAGACTGTGTGCAGGTGGGCAAGGCCAGGCTGCCTTCCAGGAGTCAGTTCCAACACTCATCAGCAAAAAGCGTCCATGTCTAGGTGCCTGGGGCTGGTTCAAGTAAGAAGAGAGCCAAGACCCCTCTCTCTCCTCCAGGGAGTGAATTGATTTCTGACTTGAATTGTTTACATTGGGAAGAGGCCTCATCAGCAATTGGAGTGGTCTAGATCTCTGGAATCTGGCCACGGAGTGATTTTCCCTTCAGCCTCTGTCTCGGTGACTGAAGACCTCGGGGCTTCTTCTTTTGCCTCCGACCCAAGGCCCCTCACACACTTCCTCCAGCGAGCCAGGCAGTGATGGGCAGAGGAGCGGATCTCCCCACTCCGCAGAGCGTAGATGACAGGGTTGACCATGGAGTTGACGAGGCACAGCATGGAGCAGAAGGCAAAGGCCATCTTGACCTCGTCGCTGAGCGTAGTGGCCAGGCTGTGGACCATGAGGGCCAGCACTGGGAACCAACAGATGAGGAGCACAGCCAGCACCAGCCCCAGGGTCTTGGCCAACCTCACGTCCAGCCTCATTCGGGCCATTCCTGGCACCTGCCTGTCCTGGTGCCCAGACAAACTGGCTACATGCTGATGGGCTTTCCAGAGAACATGCCCATAAGTGTAGATGATTCCGGAAAAGAGGAAGGCGATGAACAGGAGCCAGCCCAGCAGGTAGTCATTGGGAATCAGTGGGAAAAGCTCAGAGCAGGGCCTGGGACAGCAAGTCCATCCCATGAGCGGCAGGTAGGAGACCAGTGCTGAGAGGACCCACATGATGCCCAGGGTCACCAGTGCCCTCCCGCGGGTGAGCAGAGCTTTGTAGGAGGGTGGGTAGCGCAGGCAGAGGTATCGGTCAATGGCGGTCAGCAGCAGGCTACCCACAGAGGCTGTGAAGGTCATGGTCACGCTGCCAATCTTCAGCAGGAAGACAGCCTTGGAATCCATACCATGGAAAACATGAAAATTCACAAAGCTGCATGCAAAGACCACACTAGCCAGGAAGTCGGCCCCAGCCAAGCTGCCAATGAACAGGTATGAGGGCTTCCGGCGGAGCCGGTGGGAGGACAGGATCAGATAGAGTACAGCCACGTTCTCCAGGGCACTTAGCAGGCCCAGAAGAGTGCACAACACGGCAACAGCTATCTTCTGGGGACCACTCAGGATCATGTAATCCTTCATAGGGTTGAAATCCAAGCCATTCTTGGAGCCATTGGCTAGCTCTGTCACCCAGCATTCCTCCATGGGATGGGCCCTTCAGATTCCACTGAGCTTGTCTAGAAGGCTTTGCTGCAGTACAATGAGAAGAAGAAAATCTTTTTCAGTAAGCACAAGAATGACCTCACCTGATAACTGACTGTAGCCAAGACTGCTACCTGTATGGATGGATTCTATGTTGGAAAATCAGTTTCTATTTTGTTTCCCTGTATTTTGCCCTTTCTCCAACCAAGCGGGCAGCCAAATCTGTCCTGGTGGCCTCAGGGGAGGTATGTGGGAATGCAACAAGCAGAAGTGACCTATAAGATTTTTGGCCTTCCATTTTCCAAAAGACTAATCCTAAGACTTCCTTTTGAAGCGAGAGAAATCCTAAAAGGTCAAAAGCAAGAGGAAATCAAAACTAAGAAGAAATGGAATCTAGAGTGATAAGGTTGAGGTTTTTTTTGTTTGTTTGTTTTACATTTTTTTGTTTTGTTAATTTGCCAGTTTTGGCAAGTAAAGCACTGAAGTTTTAGCAACCATTTGGGGATGGGAGATATGAATCTGGCTTCACATCAAGTGATGGGAAGAGAAACTACAGAAGATTAAACAATTTTTTAAAAATTTTTATTTATTTATTTATTTATTTATTTATTTTTGAGACGAAGTCTTGCTCTGTCACTCAGGCTGGAGTGCAGTGGTGTGATCTCTGCTCACTACAACCTCTGCCTTCCAGGTACAAGTGATTCTTCTGCCTCAGCCTCCCAAGTAGTTAGAACTACAAGTGCCCATCACACCCGGCTAATTTTTGTACTTTTAGTAGAGACTGGGTTTCACCATATAGGCCAGGCTGGTCTTGAACTCCTGATCTGAGGTGATCCACCCAACTCAGCCTCCTAAAGTGCTGGAATTACAGGTGTGAGCCACTGCGCTTGGCCAAAACATTTTATACTAGATAAAATATAGGAGTAAGTTAAATTTGAATGTTGGCCGGGCACGGTGACTCACTCCTGTAATCCCAACACTTGGGAGGGCCGAGGTAGGTGGATTATGAGGTCAGGAGATTGAGAACATCCTGGTTAACATGGTGAAACCCCATCTTTACTAAAAATACAAAAAATTAGCTGGGCGTGATGGCAGGTGCCTGTAGTTTCAGCTACTTGGGAGCCTAAGGCAGAAGAATTGCTTGAACCCAGGAGGCAGAGGTTGCAGTGAGTCGAGATTGTGCCACTGCACTCCAGCCTGGGCGACAGAGTGAGACTCTTTCTCAAAATAAAATAAAATAAAATAAAATAATAAAAATAAAAAAATTTGAATGTCAACAAGAAGTAACTTTTTAGTATATGTCCCAAATATTGAAGAAAAAACCCTCAGGAACCTAAATATTGTATGGTTTATTATTAGACATTATTAGAAAGCAAACTAAACATTTATTTGGAGGGATTCACTTTATAAACAGGTTGTATAGGAGTACCACATATAAAGGCCCATGAAATTTGAGTTCACAGTGCAAAATGCGCAAGGAAACATGAGCAAGAGTCAGCAGAAATGTCAGACAGTAGAATTACACTTTCAAGAACTTTGTATAATTATTGGGTATACCTTATAAAAATATGTCTGATATAAAACAATAAAGAATTTAAAACATGAGTACAGAATGAGAGATTGTTTCTGGGTAGATCTGAAAAAGATTCAAGTAGAATTTCTGGAAGTGAAAAATAAAATCATTGCAAAAAGAAATCCTTAAGGGATGAGTTAAAGAGCAAAACAGAACAACTGAAAAGCATTGATTTAGAAAGTAGATCTGGAGCTGGGCACAATGGCTAACGCCTGTAATTCCAGCACTTTGGGAAGCTGAGGTGGGTGGATTACCTGAGGTCAGGAGTTTGAGAATAGGCTGGCTAACATGGTGAAACCCTGTCTCTACTAAAAATACAAAAATCAGCTAAGCATGGTAGTGGACACCTGTAATGCCAGCTACTCAGGAGGCTGAGGCAGGAGAATCACTTGAACCCAGAAGGCAAAGGTTGCAGTGAGCTGAGATCGCACCACTGCACGGCAGCCTGGGTGATAAGAGTGAAACTCCATCTCAAAAAAAAAAAAAAAAAGAATGTAGATCTGAAGAAATTTCTCACAATGCAGAACAAGGAGATGAAGTGATGGAAAATAAGAAAGAGAAGAGACATGAAGGATTGAGTAAAAATGTTTCTATCTCAGTGGAGCGTTAGAGTGGATAAACAGAGAAAATTGGTGGTGGGCAATAGTCAAAGAGGTAGTAGAAAAGAATTATCCATCCAGCTGGGGCAACATGAAAAAACCCCATCTCTACAAAAAAAAAATACAAAATTAGCTGGGCATGGTGGTGCATGCCTATCGTCTCAGCTACTTGGGAGGCTGAGGTGGGAGGATCACTTGAGCCCAGGGAGGTTGAGGCTTCAGTGAGCCATGATTGTGCCATTGCACTATAGCCTGGGCAACAGGATGAGCCCCTGCCTCAACAACAACAAAAGAATTATTCAGGATCCATGAAAAATGAGACAATTCAGATTTGGAAATCACAGAGAACCCCAAGCAGAATTTTTTTTTTTTTTTTTTTTTGAGACAGAGTTCCCAGGTTCAAGTGGTTCTCCAGCCTCAGCCTACTGACATAGCTGGGACTACAGGTGTGCGCCACCATGCCCAGCTAATTTTTGTATTTTTTAGTAGAAAAGGGGTTTTGCCATGTTGGCCAGGCTGGGCTTGAACTCCTGGCCTCAAGTGATATGCCCACCTTGGCCTCCCAAAGTGCTGGGATTATAGGCATGAGCCACCATGCCCAGCCCCAAGTAGAATTTTTAAAAACACATTCCATGTTCATGTATATCATATAGCATACATATCAGAATACCAAAGACAAAGAAAAATATAAGGCAATAAGAATGAAGAGACAAATTACCTGTAAGATAACTATAATTAATTTTAAGAGCAGATTTCTGAGTAGCAACAATAGAAGCCAAAAAGTAAAGAAAAAACTGTCAGTCTAGAATTTTATATCTGGCTAAACTATCGTTCAAGAATGAGGTCTAAAAAATTCAAAGAAAATTGTTCACTAACAGACCTTCACTGAAGGAACATCTAAAGAATGTGCATTTTAGAAGGATATTCAACCCAAAGGGAAGAAAAGAAAGGCAAGAAAGAATAGTGAGTAAGTAGGTTGACAAATATAGGAGTAAAGAAAAGCAAATGCCTTTATAAAACAATAATGATAATAGTGAGTAATTTACACCTGTAATCCCAGCACTTTGGGAGGCTGAGGCGGGCGGATCACTTGAGGTCAGGAGTTCGAGGCCAGCCTGGCCAACATGGTGAAACCCATCTCTACTAAAAACACAAAAATTAGCCAGTTGTGGTGGCACGCACCTGTAGTCCCAGCTACTCAGAAGACTAAGGCAGGAGAATCGCTTGAACCTGGGAGGCAGAGTTTGCAGTGAGCTGAGATCATGCCACTGCACTCTAGCCTGGGTGACAGAATGAGACTCTGTCTCAAAAAACAAAACAAAACAAAAGTGGAGACTGGGCACATGGCTCATGCCTGAAATCCTGGCGCTTTGGGAGTCCAAGGCAGGAGGGTTGCTTGAGCCCAGGAGTTCAAGACCAGCCTAAGCAGCATGATGAAACCCATCTCTACAAGAAATAAAAATTTAGTCAGGCATGGTGACATATGCCTGTATTCCCAGTTACCTGGGAGGCTGAGGACAAAGGATTGCTTGAGCCCAGGTGGTTGAGGGTGCAGTGATCTATGATTGTGCCACCGCACTCCAGCGTGGGTGACAGAATGAGACTTTGTTTCAAACAAAAACAAAGTAGAAATAAAATTGTGAATGACAAAAATGCAAGACAAGAAAGAGATGAACAGAGTTAAAGCTTTGTCTAGGAAGTAGGTAAAGCCATTGATTAATTTTAGGCTTAAAAAAAAAAAAAAAAACAGGCATCATCTCTTATCTGGTTTATTGCAATAGCTTCCTAACTGGGTCCCCTGCTTTTAACCAGGCCCATTTCTAATCTAGTTTCAACACAGCAGTCAGGGTGATCCTTTAAAAATACAAGATCTTGTCATTCCTCAGTCCCAAACCTGCATAGCTCCCTAGTCCACTATGTAAAAGCCGAAGTCCTTAGTGTTATGGTCCCTTCTACTATGATTCCCTTGGTGACTCAGCTTTAGCCACATTGGCTTCTTAATCAGTCTTCTCTTCAGCTGCAGGTCCTTTGCACTGGCTGTTCCCTCTTCCTCGATCACCTTTCCCTCAACATTTACTTGGCTTGCTCTCATCTTCTTTAAGTCTTTGCTCAGATCTTACTTTGTCAATGACGCTTACCCTGACTACCCCATGTAATACCCTAATTCATCCCAACCTCCAACTCTTTTTTTTTGAGACGGAGTTTTACTCTGTCACCTAGGCTGGAGTGCAGTGGCACAATCTCGACTCACTGCAACCTCCGCCTCCCGGGTTGAAGCCTTTCTCCTGCCTCAGCCTCTCCAGTAGCTGGGACTACAGGTGCATACCACCATGCCTGGCTAATTTTTTATATTTTTAGTAGAGACGGGGTTTCACCATGTTAGCCAGGCTGGTCTCGATCTCCTGACCTCGTGATCTGCCCACCTTGGCCTCCCAAAGTGCTGGGATTACAGGTATGAGCCACCACACCCAGCCCAAGCTCCAGCTCTTTTGGTTCTCTTTACACTGACCTTTATTTTTTCCATACCACTATCACCTTCTAATATATAAAATTCATTATTTTTAGTTTTTATTTTTTTTGAGATGGAGTTTTACTCTTGTCACCCAGGCTGGAGTGCAATGGCACAATCTTGGCTCACTGCAACCTCTCCCTCCAGAGTTCAAGCGATTCTCCTGCTTCAGCCTCCTGAGTAGCTGGGATTACAGGTGCCCACCACCAGGCCTGGCTTTTTTTTTTTTTTTTTTTTTGTATTTTTAGTAGAGATGGGGTTTCACCATGTTGGCCAGGCTGGTCTCAAACTCCTGACCTCAGGTGATCCACCCTCCTCCGCCTCCTAAAGTGCTAGGATCACAGGTGTGAGCCACCACACCCGGCCTATAATTTATATATGTAATTTAAATATAAATTAACATATTATATATAATTTAAATATAATTATAAATATAAATTAATATAAAGTGATCTGTTGTATAAAATTATATTCTGACTACATAAAATTTATTTAGAAATTAAGAATTAAAAGTCAGGGTGCGGTGGCTCACGCCTGTAATCCCAGCACTTTGGGAGGCCGAGGCGGGTGGATCATGAGGTGGGTGGATCACAAGGTCAGGAGATGGAGACCATCCTGGCTAACACAGTGAAACCTCATCTCCACTAAAAATACAAAAAAAAATTTAGCTGGGTGTGGTGGCAGGCACCTGTAGTCCCAGCTGCTCAGGAGGCTGAGGCAGGAGGATGGCGTGAACACGGGAGGCAGAGCTCACAGTGAGCCGAGATCGTGCCACTGCACTCCAGCCTGGGCCACGGAGTGAGACTCCATCTCATTACAAAAAAAAAAAAAAAAGAAATTAAGAATTAAGGCCGGGCGCGGTGGCTCACGCCTGTAATCCCAGCACTTTAGGAGGCCAAGGTGGGCGGATCACCTGAGGTCAAGAGTCAGAGACCAGCCTGGCCAACATGGTGAAACTCCATCTCTACTAAAAATATAAAAATCAGCTGGGCACAGTGGCAGGCACCTGTAATCCCAGCTACTCAGGAGGCTGAGGCAGGAGAATCACTTGAACCCGGGAGGCAGAGGTTGCAGTTAGCTGAGATTGTGCCATTGCACTCCAGCCTGGGTGACAGAGCAAGACTCCATCTCAAAAAATAATAAAAATAATAATAATTTTTAAAAATTACTGGTTGGGCATGGTGGCTTATGCCTGTAATCCCAACACTTTGAGAGGCCAAGGTGGGCAGATCACATGAGGCCAGGAGTTTGAGACCAGCCTGTCTCTAGTAAACCCCATCTCTACTAAAAATACAAAAATTAACCAGGCCTGGTGGTACACATCTGTAATCCCAGCTACTGAGGTGGCTGAGGATCACTTGAACCTAGGAGGCAGAGGCTGCAGTGAGCATCACTGCACTCCAGCCTGGGCAACAGAGTGAAACCCTGTCTCAAAAAAAGAAAAAAAAGATTACTAGGCTGGGCACGGTGGCTCATGCCTGTAATCCCAGCCCTTTGGAGGCCGAGGCGGGCAGATCACCTGAAGTCAGGAGTTCGAGATCAGCCTGACCAACATGGAGAAACCTCGTCCATACAAAATTACAAAAAATTAACTGGGCATGGTGGTGCATGCCTGTGATTCCAGCTACTCGGGACGCTGAGGCAGGAGAATGGCTTGAACTTGGGAGGCGGAGATTGTGGTGAGCCGAGATCGTGCCATTGCACTCCAGCCTGGGCAACAAGAGTGAAACTCTGTCTTAAAAAAAAGAAAAAATCACTAACAAAGTTCATAGGTATGCGGTTTTTTGTTTTGTTTTGTTTCGTTTCGTTTGTTTTTCTTTTTTTGAGACAGAGTCTCACTCTGTCGTGCCCAGGCTGGACTGCAGTGGAGCGGTCTTGGCTCACTGCAACCTCCACCTCCCAGGTTCAAGTGATTTTCCTGCCTCAGCGTCCCAAGTAGCTGGGGTTACAGGGGCCCGCCACCACGACCGGCTAATTTTTTGTGTTTTTGGTAGAGACGGGGTTTCACCATATTGGCCAGGCTGGTCTCAAACTCTCCACCTCAGGTTATCCGCCCACCTTGACCTTCCAAAGTGCTGGGATTATAGGCATGAGCCACCATGCCCAGCCTCAGGTATGGATCTTTAAAAACACACCTCGGGATCCCTTTGTAATTCACAAGCGTGATGACTGGTTTTCACGCTCACGTGTGAGATGTTCCTCCCTCAAACCTGTGATGACATTGTCATTTTACCAGCTGACGTGCGAAAAAAGGAAAAAAGATACACTTCTGAATAATTCCTGGGTCAAAAAGTCATAAAGGAGATTAGAAGATACTTGGCATTGAATGACTATGAAATTGTGAGACATTAAAATGTGTGAGATTCATATGAGTAGTATGCAAAGGGAAATTTACAGCTCTAAATGCTCATACTGTCAGGCGCGGTGGCTCATGCCTGTAATCCCAGCACTTTGGGAGGCCAAGGCAGGTGGATCACCTGAGGTCAGGAGTTTCAGACCAGCCTAACCAACACGGTGAAACCCCATCTCTACTAAAAATACAAAAAAAAAAAGTTAGCCAGTGTGGTGGTCAGTGCCTGTAATCCCAGCTACTTGGGAGGCTGAGGCAGGAGAATTGCTTGAACTCAGGAGCCGGAAGTTTCAGTGAGTCAAGATCACGCCACTGCATTCCAGCCTGGGCAACAGAGCGAGACTCTGTTCTCAATAAATAAATTAATAAATGATCATACTACAAGATTAAAAAAGTCTCATGAGCTCATCATGCAACTCATGAAATTAGAAGAAGGGCTATGGCATACATTCAAAGAAAGCAGAAGATAGAAATAATAAGAGCAGAAATTAATGACATGGCAAAACTACAGGGAAGAGAAAGAACTGACAAAGGCAAAGCTGGCTGTTTGAAAAGATTGTAAAATAGAGGACCACAGGCAAGATTAGTAAAGGAAAAAGGAGAGCAACCACAATGAAGAAAAATATAGGGCATGAAAGAGAAATGGTCGATAATCCTTTGAAAAGATGCATAACCTCAATAGTAGACAGAGAAATGTGTTTCACTCCCATCAGATCAGTAAAAAAGTAAGGCTGAAATACTGAGTGCTGGAGAAGGCGTGGAGCCAAAAGGACTTTCATTGCGATGGGGGTGTAAGTTGGCACAGACACTTTGAAGAGCAGCTTGGCAAAATCCAGTTAAGTTGACAATATATCAATTGCAGTCCCGGGAGTATGTTGCAGAGGAACTTCCGCACATGTGTCCAGGGAAGCATGTACCAAAATGTTCTCTTTAGCATTTTTGAAATAGAAAAATAAAATTCTAAATTCCATCAACTGGAAAATGGATAAATAACTTGTAATGTAGCCATACAAAGCAATACCATGAAGTGGTGAAAATGTGCCAACAATGATGAATCTTAAAAACACAGTGTTAGGCCTGGTGCGGTGGCTCACGATTGTAATCCTGCTTGTAATCCTAGTACTTTGGAGGCCGAAGCAGGCAGATTGCCTGAGCTCAGGAGTTCAAGACCAGCCTGGGCAACACGGTGAAAACACGTCCTACTAAAATACAAAAAATTAGCTGGGCATGGCGGTGTGCGCCTGTAGTCCCAGCTACTCGAGAGGCTGAGGCAGGAGAATTGCTTGAAACCAGGAGGCAGATGTTGTAGTGAGCTGAGATTGCACCACTGCACACCAGCCTGGGTGACAGAGCAAGACTCCATCTCCAAAAAACAAACAACAAAAAAAAAACAAAAACAAAAACCCACAGTGTTGGGCCAATCCCTTGTAAAGCATACTCCTTAAGGAGAGTTTAGAGGATTTACAAGTAGATAAAAGTGAAGAGAACTTGCAGGCGGCAATATAGCATTTTAGAGAATCGGGAGGGATTTCCCCAGACTGGACTTGAAAACCGAGCCTTGCCTGAGGCAAAAGGAAAAATCTGTGCCTCTCTATTGACTATGTATTTTTCTTTTTCTTTTTTTTTTTTTGAGGCGGAGTCTCACTGTCACCCAGGCTGGAGTGCAGTGGCACAATCTCGGCTCACTGCAACCTCTGCCTCCTGGGTTCAAGCGATTCTTGTGCCTCAGCCTCCCGAGTAGCTGGGATTACAGGCATCTGCCACCATGCCAGGCTAATTTTTGTATTTTTAGTAGAGATGGGGTTATGGCCAGGCTGGTCTTGAACTCCTGACCTCAAGTGATCTGCGCACCTTGGCCTCCCAAAGTGCTAGGATTAGAGGTGTGCAAGCCACCACACCCAGCTATATATACTTTAGTGATTATTTTTCCTCAAAACATTAAATATTTAAACACTAAAGTAGTTACAATTGAAAAATTGAAAGTTAAGTGTATTAAAATTTAAAATATTACTTTACTATTATTATTTCAAATAGAGGCCAGGCTTGGTGGCTCACACCTATAATCCCAGCACTTTGGGAGGCCAAGGCTGGCAGATCACTTGAGGTCAGGAGTTTGAGATCAGCCTGGCCAACATGGTGAAACCCAGTCTCCACTAAAAGTACAAAAAAAGAAAAAAACAATTAGCTGAGAATGGTGGCTCACACCTGTATTCCCAGCGACCCCAGAGGCTGAGGCACAAGAATCACTGGAATGCAGAAGGGGGAGGCTGCAGTGAGCCAGGATCGCGCCACTGCACTCCAACCTGGGCGACAAAAACTCTGTCTCAAAAAAAAAACCCAAAAACCAAACAAACAAAAACAAAAACAAAAACTGATATTTAAAATAGAGATGGGGTCTTGCTTGCTTGTTGTCCAGGCTGGTCTTGAACTCCTGGCCTCAAGCAGTCCTCCCTCCTCAGTCTCTGAAACTGCATGAATCACCATGCCTGGCCCACAATATTATTTTATAAAGTTTAAAGATATATGTATTTTTAAAACTTCTTTAAAAATAAAAATTAAGAATATATATACAAATAGAATTTTTCTTTTGGAGACAGGGTGTGGCTGTCACCTAGGCTGGAGTGCAGTGGTGCAATCATAGCTCACTGCAGCCTCGAACTCCTGGCCTCAAGTGATCCTCCTTCCTCGCCCTCCCAAAGCTCTGGGATTACAGGTATGAGCCATTTGCACCTGGTCTGATCTAGTTTTTTAAGTATAAGAACTGGGCTGTGCTGTAAATGTGGCTTCCCTGAATTGAGATAGGCTATAGGTAGAAAATACACACTGAATTTCAAAGGTTACATGAACAGAAGAATATAAAATACCTTAATAATTTTTTATATCGATGACAAGTTGAGATGACAATATTTTGGAATATATTGGGTTAAATAAAAATTTGTTTCACCAGTTTATTTTTATTTTTATTTTTATTTTATTTTTTGAGATGGAGTCTCGCTCTTGTAGCCCAGGCTGGAGTACAGTGGTGCGATCTCAGCTCACTGCAACCTCCGCCTCCCGGGTTCAAGCGATTCTCCTGCCTCAGCCTCCTGAGTAGCTGGGATTGCAGGCATGTACCACCATGCCCGGCTAATTTTTGTATTTTTAGTAGAGGCGGGGTTTCACCATGTTGGTCAGGCTGAACTGACCAGGTCGAACTCCTGACCTCAGGTGATCTGCCCGCCTCAGCCTCCCAAAGTGCTGGGATTACAGGGGTGGGCCACCATGCCCAGCCTATTTTTAAAATTTTAAATATGTCTATGGAAATTTTTATTTTATTTTATTTTATTTATTTAATTTGAGACGGAGTCTCGCTCTGTCACCCAGGCTGGAGTGCAGTGGCCTGATCTTGGCTCACTACAAGCTCCGCTTCCCGGGTTCACACCATTCTCCTGCCTCAGCCTCCCAAGTAGCTGGGACTACACATGCCCGCCACCTCGCCCAGCTAACTTGTATGCGTGTGTGTGTGTGTGTGTGTGTGTGTGTGTTTAGTAGAGAGGGGGTTTCACCGTGTTAGCCAGGATGGTCTCGATCTCCTGACCTTGTGATCTGCCTGCCTCAGCCTCCCAAAGTGCTGGGATTACAGGCATGGGCCACCATGTCCGGCTGGAAAATTTTTTAATTATCCACGTGTCTCATAGCTTTGTGGGACAGCTCTAGACCCCAGGAGAGCTGCCTGCCAATCAGAACTCATTCCCCAGCCTGGCTCAGCTGGATGCCTCACAGTTCCCAAACAGTTGTTTTCTTGCCTCCATGCCTTTGCACCAGGGGTCTTTCCCTGGCCTACTTCCCTCCTGACCTCCCGTCTGGGCTCATGTCCTGCCTAGTAAAGCCTTCCCAGATCCCGAAGTCACACCTGAAGTGCCCGGCCCGCTCTGCATGTATGGTAACTGGTGCTGCACTGGTCTTTCACCTCAACTAGACCACTAACCACGCTGACCAACATTTGAATGGAATTTAAACTCCACAAAATATTTTTCACAGCCACCATCTAGTTTTTTGTTTTATTTTGTTTTTGTTTTGTTGTTGTTGTTGTTTTGAGACAGGGTCTCCCCCTGTCATCCAGGCTGGAGTGTAGTGGTGCAATCTCAGCTCACTGCAACTTCCGCCTCCCAGGTTCAACCGATTCTTGTGCCTCTGCCTCCCAAGTAGCTGGGATTACAGGCACACACCACCACACCCAGCTATCTTTTGTATTTTCAATAGAGACAGGGTTTCACCATGTTGGCCAGGCTAGTCTCAAACTCCTGACCTCAAATGATCCACCCAATTCAGCCTCCCAAAGTGCTGGGATTATAAGCGTGAGCCACCGCACCCGGCTGACCATCAAGCTTAACTCTATGATATTAGACTTATGCTTATTGCTATTTCACAGATAATAAAAGCTCGGCAATGTTAAAGCACTGGGCTGAGGCCACACAGCTTGTTGAGGTCAGAACTAAGGCTTTATTATTTCTGGACCTTTAGTGGTTCAGCACAATGCCTGCTGCATAGTAGGTGCTCAAAAACTTTTTTTTTTTTTTTGAGACAGAGTCTCACTCTGTTGCCCAGGCTGGAGTGCAGTGGCGAGATCTCGGCTCACTGCAACCTCTGCCCTCTGAGTTCAAGCGATTCTCCTGCCACAGCCTCCCAAGTAGCTGGGATCACAGGCATCTGCCACTGCGCCTGGCTAATTTTTTGTGTTTTTAGTAGAGATGGGGTTTCACCATCTTGGCCAGGTTGGTTTTGAACTCCTGACCTCGTCATCCACCTGCCTCGGCCTCCCAAAGTGCTGGGATTACAGGCGTGAACCACCATGCCCGGCCTCAAAAACTGTTAACTGAGGCTGGGTGCAGTGGCTCACACCAGTAATCCCAGAGCTTTGGGAGACTGAGATGGGAGGATCCCTTCAGCCCGGGAGTAGGAGGCTGCAGTGAACTATGGTCATGCCACTGCACTCCAGCCTGGTTGACAGAGACAGACCCCCATCTTAAAAAAAAAAAAAAAAAAAAAAAAAAAAAAAAAAAAACTATTAATTAATGAAGTCCATTTGGATGGAAAGGGGTTGTCTTGAATAGCACAGACCCCAAGTATGAGTGTGAGGGAGATGTAGGTTTAAATCCTAGCCAATGACCTCATTCAAAATACCCAGTGCCTCGGTCTTCTCATTTCTCATCTGTAAAATGGGGTTTTCTGAGTATTTAAATAAATTACTATAATACATGGAAGTGCTCATTGTTGCCATTGTTGTTATTATTATTATTCTTAGGCACATCTTCAAATGGGGCTAGTTCACCTACTCTGTGAGGTTGCTAAGAATAGTATGCCTGGGCCAGGTGCGGTGGCTCACACCTGTAATCCCAGCACTTTGGGAGGCCGAGGCGGGTGGATCATGAGATCAGGAGTTTGAGGCCAGTTTGGCCAACATGGTGAAACACCATCTCTACTAAAAATACAAAAATTAGCCAGGCGTGGTGGCGTGCGCCTGTAATCCTAGCTACTCAGGAAGCTGAGGCAGGAGAATCGCTTGAACCTGGGAGGTGGAGGTTGCCATGAGCTGAGATTCTGCCACTGCACTCCAGCCTGGGTGACAAAGTGAGAATCCATCCCAGAAAAAAAAAAAAAGGGGGTCTGGGCATGGTGGCTCACACTTGTAACCCCAGCACTCTGGGAGGCTGAGGTGGGCAGATCACAAGGTCATGAGTTTGAGACCAGCCTGGCCAACATTGTGAAACCCCATCTCTACTAAAAATACAAAAATTAGCTGAGGGCATGGCGGCGCGCGCCTGTAATCCCAGCTACTCAGGAATCTGAGGCAGGAGAATCGCTTGAACCCAGGAGGTGGAGGTTGCAGTGAGCCAAGATTGTGCCATTGCACTCCAGCCTGGGCAACAGAGCGAGACTACATCTCAAAAAAAAAAAAAAAAAAAACAAAAGAATAATATGACTGGAGCACTATAAGAGCTCAATAAATGTCAGTCCTTTTTATAACCCAACGACTTTAAAATTTTTAAGAGGAAGGTGATTTTTACAATCTGCGTAACCCCTGTTTATAAAACAGGTAGATATGGCCCTGTCTGGAAGCCAGGGGTTCTGACTCCAAAAGGGATTTCTATCTGTCCAAAGGGAAGACAGGGAGCTGGGTTTCCTATTGCTCTGTGCGTTCTGATGTTGCCTTGTTAAGACCTGCATCCAAATGCCCCTATTTCCTGCCCTTACCTACTTTGGATAATAACTATATGTGTTGGTGGCCATGCCAGGCCTAGGTGAGGCCCAAAGCCAGCCACCACCCCCTGTAACATCCCTCTTCTGGGCTGGATTCTACATGGAGTAAGCCATATCTTGACTTCAGGGGGCTTCATATCACCTATGTCCTTTCTTCAAGGCAGCCCAGGTTCCTCTAGGAACAGATTGAAAAATCTCTCTTCTAATCCAACGCCATCATTTTGCCATCCAGAAAACCGTCCAAGAATGGGGATGTAATTTGCCTAAGGTCACCGAACATATGAGCAGCAGAGCTGCAATTATCCACATATCCTGAGGCACAAGGCAAAACTCCCGTGCAGTAGGCATAGAGATGGCCCTATGCAGAGAAGTTGGAGATAGACACCCTTTGTGGGTTTTCTTGTTTTTTTTTTTTTGTTTTGTTTTGTTTTTGAGGCAGAGTCTTGCTCTGTTGCCCAGGCTGGAGTGCAGTGGCACGATCTCGGCTCACTGCAACTTGTGCCTCCTGGGTTCAAGCGATTCTCCTGCCTCAGCCTCCCAAGTAGCTGGGATTACGGGTGCACGCCACCACACCTGGTTAATTTTTTAATTTTTAGTTGAGACGGGGTTTTGCCATGTTAGCCAGGCTGGTAATTCTTGTTGAGTGTTGTCAAGGTCACACCTGAGCTCAGACAGAAAAAGGTGCCAGCTCACCTCTCCATCCTGGTCACTAGGGAGTGGCAGACAGTGCAAGCCTTCCTCAGCTTCCACATCCTCACCTGGCTACTTCTGAAAGTTTCCAGCGCAGGGGGCTAAGGGGCTCCCTGCAACCCTGCTAGGAACCCCCTGCCCCATCCACTGCCACCCAGGGACTCTCTTCCCTTGTTTCCCTTGGAAAACAGCCTCTTCCAGTCAGGAAATGGCTTGCCCCATGTAGAATCCAGCCTAGAAGAGAGATGCTGGGGCTGATGGAGGCTGACTTCTGGTCTTATCTAGGCCTGGCATGGCCACCAACATGTGTGGTTATTATCCAAAGTAGGTAAGGGCAGGAAATGCAGGCATTTGGATGCAGGTCTTAACAAGCCGACATCTGACAACGGGATGCACAGAGCAACAGGAAACCCAGCTCCCTGTCTTCCCTTTGGACAGATATAAATCCCTTTTGGAGTCAGAACTTCCGGCTTCTAGACAGGGCCTTCTTCCAGGGCAAAGACTGTCTGAACATCCAGCACAGAGATGAAGTAGGAAATTAAGAAAATAACAGAATAATGGTATAAGCAATAATAGTAAAAATTATAGTAATAGTAAAAAAAAAAAGCTCATAAAATGAATTGCTATATTAACCAAGGCTAAAAGAAAATGTAAACAGCCCCCCACAAAGTTAAAATTAACTGTCTGTCCCAAGACACATTAACCATATCTACCCTCCACATATTTTGTAGGCTCCATAAACTCCTGTTTCTTTCTCCCCTGCACAGCTGCAAGGTCACAAGACAAATAAGGATAAACTGCAAACCAATTTTTCCCAGAGATGTAAGACATGTTGCAAAAGTGTCACAACATCCTTTATTCTTGCTTCTGTAAGGCTGCTTCCTGCTTCACATAATGCCTGCCTCAAAATGCTTAAAGGCGACTCGTTTTCTTTGTCCTGGGCTCAGACTTTCAGGACATATGTCCGCTGAGCCGGTGTACCCTTAAATAAACACTTTCGTGCCCTTGTTCGGTCTCTCTGGTTCCTTAATTTCCTGCAACAGAGACAGACTTAGTGTTTGCCACAGTGAACAATGTTCTAGTTCTACCTCTGCCATGGCTCATCAGGTGACTTTGGGCAAGTCCCTTCAACATTCTGAGCCCTTTTTCTCATCTGTAAAATGACAGTAACAATACCTGTGCCATTCTCCTTGAGATGTCAAACGGGCTGATGACCTCCATCATAGCTTCTTACCCTGGGTCCACGGGTAGGCTTTGATGAGGGTATTGGTCCTTTCGAGGCATATTTAAGACTTTATGTCTGTGCCTGTTTTGGTTGGGGGGGAAGGATTCACACTTCTTATCGGTGTGCCAGCAGAGTTCTGAATATTAAGAATCACTGATGCATGCAAAAACATTTTGTGATCTGATGCTGTACAGATGTAAGAGTGAAAGAGAAGCTGGAGTCTTTCTGAACCTATTCTGGGTTGTCTGATTAAAAAAGAAAAAAGGCCAAGGGCGGTGACTCACGCCTGTAATCCCAGCACTTCGGGAGGCTGAGGCGTGCAGATCACTTGAGGTCAGAAGTTAGAGAAGACCAGCCTGCCCAACATGGTGAAACCCCATTTCTACTAAAAATACAAAAATGAGCCGGGAGTGGTGGCAGGTGCCTGTAATCCCAGCTACTCGGGAACCATGAGAATCACTTGAACCCAGGAGGCAGAGGTTGCAGTGAGCTGGGATGGCGCCACTGCACTCCAGCCTGGGGAAAAGGGCTAAAATCCAGTCTCAGAGCAGTTTTTCAGGTCCCAGAAGAAGAAGAAAACAAAAGTGAACCACCGTGATCAAGTGCTTTCTTCACCTAACAAAAATACCGCTGTTCAGAAACCACATGGCACTTCCCACAGGGAGCATCCATGGTGGGGTTGGTGTTATGGGCTGCAGCCTAGAGCCTGGCTCATATTGAGCATCTGGGAAGGGAACCTTGGGACCTGAAAAACTGCTCAGAAAAGGTGTGCCTGGGGGTTTTTCTGACCTGAAGTGAAAGCTTGAAGTGAAAGAAGCCACAGTAGCAGCTGGCCCCATGTTGCTGCTATGTTTAAATCTCTCAGAACTGGAGGCAGAAGGAGGATGATGTCCCGCCTGTGGCTACCACACCTACAGTGGGAAGCTGAGATTGGATGCCGCAAGCCTCATTGTTTTTATCCCCAACTGGGAGTAGGGAGGCCTAGGTTCTTTGCCTTGTCCTGCTACTGAGTGACTTTGGGCAGGTCCCTTTTCCTATCTAAGGCATTTCTTTTCTTTCTTTAATTTTTATTTTAAAAATATAAATAGGGTCTTGCTACGTTGCTCAGGCTGGTCTCAGACTCCTGGCCTCAAACAGTCCTTGCACCTCAGCCTCCCAAAATGTTGGGCTTATAGACATGAGCCACCTTGCCTGACCCTCTGGGCCTTTCTTTTCTCATCTTCAAAGCAGTTGGATTGATGGGGGTGATTCCCAAGGTCTCCCCCAGGAAACGTGGCATGTTGGATCACAATGTCACAGGATTGGGAACCAGACCTTCCTGGATTAAAATCCAGCTCGTCAACTTTCAGGCTGTGTGACCTTGGGCAAGTTACTGCACCTCTCTGAGCTTCTGTTTCTTTCATTTGTAAACTGGGAGAAATACTATCCATATCACATTATTATACAGATTAATGATAGAAGTTTACCAAATTCGTGGCACTGTACCTGGTTTACAGTAGGTATCTAATCAAAGGCAGGAGATGTTTAATAGAGTTAGTTTATAGGATTCTTACAAGATTCTGTGCCAGGCATGGGGGCTCATGCCTGTAATCCCAGCACTTTGGGAGGCAGACAGGTGGATCACTTGAGCCCAGGAATTCGAGACCAGTCTGGCCAACATGGTAAAACCCTGTCTCTACAAAAAATACAAAAATTAGCTGGGCACAGTGGTGCATGTCTGTAGTCCCAGCTACTGGGGGGACTAAGGCAGGAGAACCACTTGAGCCCAGGAAGTCAAGGCTGCAGTGAGCAGTGATTGTGCCACTGTGCTCTAGCCTCGGCTACAGAGTGAGACCCTGTCTCAAAAAAAAAAAAAGAAAAAAAGAAAAAAAAGGATTCTGTCCTCCAGTCATGCCTGAGCTTCGCCTGAGAGCTGAGGCAGATAGAACCATCCCTACTTATTCTTGGCTGACACTTTGCCACCACTGAAGACAAACCACCACATTTTGGAAAACTTGTTCAACCTGCAAGAATGATCCATCAGAAACAGACCCGCTGGGCGAGGTGGTTCATGCCTATAATCCCAGCACTTTGGGAGGCCGAGGCGGGCAGATCACCTGAGGTCAGGAGTTTGAGACCAGACTGGCCAACATGGTGAAACCCCATCTCTATTAAAAATACAAAATAAGCAGGGTGTGGTGTGCACTCCTGTAATCCCAGCTACTCGGGCAGCTGAGGCAGGAGAATTGCTTGAATCCAGGAGGTGGAGGTTGCAGTCAGCCGAGATCACACCACTGCACTCCAGCCTGGGCAACAAGAGTGAGACTCTGTCTCAAAAAAGAAAAAAGAAAGAAAAAAAAGAAATAGACCAAAGTGACCCTCTTTCCCGAGCTGGCTGTGCCCCTGCTGCTGTGTTCAGCCATGGGGCTTTCCTTCCACATTTCTACTCCTAGTCCCCTCTCTGTTCTTCTTCTTCTTTTTTTTTTGATACAGATTGTTGTTCTGTTGCCCAGGCTGGAGTGCAGTGGTATGATCAGCTCACGGCAACCTCAACTTCCCAGGTTCAAGCGATTCTTGTGCCTCAGCCACCCAAGTAGCTGGGATTACAGGCATGAGCTACCACACCTGGATAATTTTTGTATTTTTAGTAGAGACAGGGTGTCACCATGTTGTCCAGCCTGGTCTCGAACTCCTGACTTCATGTGATCTGCCCACCTCCCAAAGTGTTGAGATTACAGGTGTGAGCCACTGCGCCTGGCCTCCCTCTGTTCTTTGTAGCCCTTGATTGCGGTTGCAATAAAGTTTTCTGGAGTTTGGGACTGTAGACTGTGGGGATTTTTTGACCAAATCTTTTGTGTGTGTGTGTGTGTGTGTGTGTGTACCTATGAATTATATTGAAAGCCCAAATTAGCCAGGCATGGTGGCTCACACCATAATCCCAGCACTTTGGGAGGCTGAGGCAGGCAGATCACCTGAGGTCAAGAGTTCGAGACCAGCGTGGCCAACATGGTGAAAACCCACCTCTACTAAAAATACAAAAGTTGGCCAAGTGTGGTGGTGGGTGCCTGTAATCCCAGCTACTTGGGAGGCTGAGGCAGGAGAATTGCTTGAATCCAGGAGGCAGAGGTTGCGGTGAGCCGAGATGGCGCCACTGCACTCCAGCCTGGGCAACAAGAGCAAAACTCCGTCTCAAAAAAAAAAAGAAAGCCCAAATCTTACCTTTTTTACCTCTTTTTACTCTTTTTATAACTACTTTGATATCAAAACCCACCTCCTCCAAGAAGTATTCTCTGGTCTTCCCTTGTTCTTACTGCACAGACCACTGTCTACCTTGTTTTATTTGTGTCCATTCCACATCTTGCTTCCTGGACTGTGAGCTCCTAGTCTTGAGAGCAGTATCTGGGTCTGGGAGTGGAGTCATCTTTGTATCCCACTTGCCCAAAAAAGTGTCTCCTAGCAAAGTGGTAGCCCCACGGTAGACTCTCGGTGGAGGTCTTTTGATGAGGAGCCAGTGTTGAGCAGAGCGGTCTTGGGGAGCCGGAACTCAGCCTAGCCAGGCAAGTTCCTTGATTTGATGGCCTCAAGCTTCCACTCCTCAATCCCAAGCCCATGGCAGACACTTCTCACCACTCCAAGTCCTCATGTCCCCTGAGCCTCACCGTACTTCTCACCCTAGTGCTCCTGGCCCGGAGAAGCAGACTTGCAGAAAGAGGTTGGAACCACAAGCAGCAGCCCTGAAGCAGAGTGTGAACTAGAAGGATGGTGCCTGCCCGGGCTCTTGACCTTGTGAACAGACCACCAGGACAGTCAGTCCTAAAATGGGTTTGGCAGGGGAGGTGGGACAGCACTGGGCAGGGAAGGAACTTAAAATCTCTCTAGTGATATAGGTCCCAGGGGAGGTTTATTGATATAAGGCAAAATATGGAAGCTTTCCTAGAGGAGAGATGAAAAGGGCTGGCAAAGGGGTTGTTCCCGAGTCAATTCCTTTAATAAATTCCTCCTGGGGTTTCCAGCACCTGAACTGGCATGAAGCCTGGCACAAAGTAAGCACTTACATATTTAAAATGGATTTATAGAATCAATGAATGTCTATTAGGAGAAAAGCAGGCTTCTTCAGACCCACTTCTGTACTTCTTTTTCTATCGGCTGCCGGCAAGCCCAGACCTAAATGCAATGTGGAAGTGCAGTCACGGGCCATTCAAGGTCGGTTCCTGATTTATTTATTGCTCCTTTTCGTGGTTTCTAATGCTTTGCTTTTATTTTAACTGCCCCAATTTAAAATGTAGCCACCTCTAGTCTTTTTAGGAAAGTATATGTAGGCCGGGCGCAATGGCTCATGCTGTAATCGCAGCACTTTGGGAGGCCAAGGCAGGCGGATCATTTGAGGTCAGGAGTTAGAGACCAGCCTGGCTAACATGGTGAAACCCTGTCTCTATTAAAACTACAAAAATCAGCCAGGAGTGGTGGTGGGTGCCTGCAATCCCAGCTACTCAAGAGGCTGAGGCAGGAGGATCATTCGACCCCGGGAGATGGAGGTTGCAGCGAGCAGAGATCAGATCGCGCCATTGCACTCCAGCCTGGGCGACAGAGGGAGACTCTGTCTCACACACACACACACACAGGGAAATGATGTGTAATGTATAGCTTAAGAGCAAAGGATTGTTATTAAGGTCTTCTATGTATAGTTCCTTTCTCAAATGTCTACGGGTTATCAAAGAAACTCAGTGTTCCCTGTGGGGCTGAAGGATCCCATCCCCAGCCTGCTATCCACTCACCATTCATCACCCCCACCCAGGCTGTCTAGATTCACTCACAGGCTCCCTGGACCTTTCCTGGACCTTCCTTCTGCATCGTCATCTCTAGCCTCTCTCCTAGGCAGAGTTGAGCTAAATGATGTCTGAGGCCTCTTTCCATTTTAGTCAAGGTTAAGTGCCACAGCTTTAGAAGGAAACGTCACTGAATTCAAATCTCAGGTCAGCCACTGATAGGCTGTGTGACCTTGGGGAAAGTTACTCAAACTCTCTGAGCTTCAGTTTCTTCCTCTGTGAATAGGGAAACTAATTCCTATGTTCTGTATGTGCAGATTAAATAATTATTTAAAAATAATATAAGCAGGAGCTTGGCTGCCTGATTGAACTATCAAGAGTGGTGGATGTGGTGGAAAGAAAAGGGTCCTGAGTTCGGAATCTCAGGTGCTCAGGGTTTGAACCCTAGCTCTGGCACCAGCTGGCTGTATCTTTAAGCCACCTACTCTCTCTTGTCCCAGTATTGCCATCTGAAAAGAAGACTGGGGGATAACAATGAGTGCTTGGCACTGTGCTAGCACTTTCTACACATTATCTCATTTAAATCTCAAAACAAGCCTTCAAGAATCTTATTGTTAGGCTGGGCGCGGTGGCTCAAGCCTGTAATCCCAGCACTTTGGGAGGCCGAGACGGGCGGATCACGAGGTCAGGAGATCGAGACCATCCTGGCTAACACGGTGAAACCCCGTCTCTACTAAAAAATACAAAAAAAACTAGCTGGGCAAGGTGGCGGGCGCCTGTAGTCCCAGCTACTCGGGAGGCTGAGGCAGGAGAATGGTGTAAACCTGGGAGGCAGAGCTTGCAGTGAGCTGAGATCTGGCCACTGTACTCCAGCCCAGGCAACAGAGCGAGACTCTGTCTCAAAAAAAAAAAAAGAGAATCTTATTGTTATTATTTTCCATATTTTATAGATGAAGAAATTGGGGCTCAGGAATATTAAGAAACTTTCTGGGGGATGCGTACCGTGGCTCATACCTGTAGTCCCAGCACTTTGGGAGGCTGAGGTGGGCAGATCACCTGAGCCCAGGACTTAGAGACCAGCCTGGGTAATGTGAAACTCCATGTCTACAAAAAATACAAAAATTAGCTGGGCATGGTGTTGTGTGCCTGTAATCCCAGTCATTCAGGAAGCTGAGGTGGGGGATCACTGGAGCCCAGGAGATTGAAGCTGCAGTGAGCCATGATTGCACCACTGCACTCCAGCCTGGGTGACAGAGCAAGACCCTGTCTCAAATTAAAAAAAAGAAGAAGAAAGAGACCGGGCACAGTGGCTCACGCCTGTAATCCCAGTACTTTGGGAGGCCGAGGCAGGCGGATCACCTGGGGTCAGGAGTTCAAGACCAGCCTGACCAACATGGGGAAACTTCATCTCTACAGTAAAAAATACAAAAGTAGCTGGGCATGGTGGCTCGCCTGTAATCCCAGCTACTCGGGAGGCTGAGGCAGGAGAATCACTTGAACTTGGGAGGTGGAGGTTGCAGTGAGCTGAGATTATGCCATTGCACTGCAGCCTGGGCAACAAAAGTGAAACTCTGACTAAAAAAAAAAAAAAAAGAAAAAAAATGAAAGAAGAAAGAAGGAAGGAAGGAAGGAAGGAAGGAAGAAAGGAAGGAAGGAAAAGAAACTTGGCCAGGTGCAGTGGCTAACACCTATAATCCCAGCACTTTGGGAGGCCAAGGAGGGTGGATCACTAGAGGTCAGGAGTTCGAGACCAGCCTGGCCAACACGGTGAAACCCTATCTCTATTCTAACTTTTAAAAAATCGGCCAGGCAGAAGAATCACTTGAACCTGGGAAACAGAGGTTGTAGTGAGCCAAGATCCTGACACTGCACTCCAGCCTGGGCAACAGAGTAAAACTCTGTCTCAAAAAAAAGGAAGAAAGAAAGAAACTTGCTGGGGACATTGGGAATCCATGCTCTTGTCCATTTCTTTGAAAGCCTAGGATCCCATCCAGTTGCTTTGCTTTCTCCCCTCCCATCTCCAAACAAATACTTGGTAAATTAACTGACTAATTAGAAATCTGCAACATTGCCGGGCATGGTGGCTCATGCCTGTAATTCCAGCACTTTAGGAGGCTGAGGCAGGCGAATCACCTGAGGTCAGGAGTTTGAGACCAGCCTGTCCAACATGGCAAAACCCCATCTCTACTAAAAATACAAAAAAATTAGCCAGGCATGGTGGCATATGCCTATAACCCCGGCTACTTGGGAGGCTAAGGCAGGAGAATTGCTTGAACCTGGAAGGTGGAGGTTGCAGTGACTCAAGGTCACGCCACTGCACTCCAGCCTGGTTGACAGAGCAAACTTCCATCTCAAAAAAAAAAAAAAAAAAAAGAAATCTGCCAACAGGACAGTTTTGTTGAGTCTTTTTCAAATATCTTCTTCCTCTTTTGGCCAGGCATGGTGGCTCACGCCTGTAATCCCAGCACTTTGGGAGGCCGAGACGGGCGGATCACAAGGTCAGGAGATCGAGACCATCCTGGCTAACACGGTGAAACCCCGTCTCTACTAAAAAATACAAAAAACTAGCTGGGTGAGGCAGTGGGAGCCTGTAGTCCCAGCTACTTGGGAGGCTGAGGCAGGAGAATGGCGTGAACCTGGGAGGCGGAGCTTGCAGTGAGCTGAGATCTGGCTACTGCACTCTAGCCTGGGCGACAGAGCGAGACTCTGTCTCAAAAACAAAAAAACAAAAAAACAAAAAACAAATATCGTCTTCCTCTTTCAATTATCTTATACTTCAGCAACTTCTCTTTTAGAGAATGGACTAATAATGCTCACATTCATAACATACTTGACAACTTACACAGCCTGGGAAGGCTCACAGCTATTATGTGAGGCAGGTTTTGCTCAACTATTCCATGAGCAAATAGATTCAGAGGTGGCAAGTCATTTGCCCAAAAACCCATAGCAAGTGACAGACAAAGCCAGGACTTGAGTTCTTTTTTCTTTTTTTTTTTTTTCTGGAGACAGAGTCTCACTCTGTCACCAGGTTGAAGTGCAGTGGCACCATCTTGGCTCACTGTAACCTCCGAATCCTGGGTTCAAGAGATTCTCCTGCCTCAGCCTCCCGAGTAGCTGGGACTACAGGTGCACACCACCACACTCAACTAATTTTTTGTATTTTTAACAGAGACGGGGTTTTTAATGTTGGCCAGGATGGTCTCGATCCCTCGACCTCGTGATCCCCCCTTCTCGGCCTTCCAAAGTGCTGGGATTACAGCGTGAGCCACCACACCCAGCCAAGACTTGAATCCTTGTGTCATGAGAAGGTCAGATTGGTAAAGAGGCAGGATTGAATGCATGACTCTGCACAGGGTGAGGGGCCCTGACACCATGCACAATCTTTTGTATTTATTTCCAGGGACAAATTCCATCTCTTTTCTCTCTCTTTTTGACTTTGTATTTTTCTGACCATTTCTTCTCAGTAATGCCTTCATTGCTACCATTAGCTGTCCCTGAATTGTTGTTATTACTATTTCCTTTTTGTAGAGATGGGGTCTCACTATTTTGCCCAGGCTGGTCTCAAACTCCTGGCCTTAAGTGATCCTCCCGCGTTGGTCTCCCAAAGTCCATGTTCAGATTACGGGCATGAGCCACCATGCCCTGCCAGGCCCTAGACTTTAGTCCTTTCCCCACCTTCCTGGTGGAGTCCGGACCTTCTCACCCACAAGGATTTGCCCATCAGGCTTTTGGGCTTTGGAGTCAGATAGCACTGAACTCCAATCTTGCCTCTGCCAAGTATTCTTAGCTTTTTGCTCTCAAGTAAAGCCACTCACTTCATTCATCTCTTTCACTCAGTTTCCTCATCCATAAAACAGGAGTAACAAGTAGTACTTGTCTCAACAGTGGTAGGGAGGCATGAAGACTAATTGAGTTAGCTCAGGCCTGATACAGTGTCTGCCACACACTAAGCCCTCCATGAATGGCTTATATAGTGTATATAGATGCTATATATGTGTACACATTAGAGCTTTTTCCTCACTTTCTCACATTCTTTGCTAGTTGGTAATCAATGAGAGTGATGTCATCTCTGTTGTGCCCTTGGGCTGGTAGGGGGGTGTCAAAGAGGGAGGTGAGAGGCAGGAGGGAAGGGTGGGACAGGAAAGCAGAGGGGGAAGACCCTGTCTCCATTCAGGACTTTTAGAGATGAAAGAATAGGGAGCTGAGATTGTGCCAGGGAGCACCTGCCAGCTTGCTGTCATGACGAGAGCCCTGGATTAAGGAGATAGGGGCCGGGCGCGGTGGCTCAAGCCTGTAATCCCAGCACTTTGGGAGGCCGAGACGGGCGGATCACGAGGTCAGGAGATCGAGACCATCCTGGCTAACACGGTGAAACCCCGTCTCTACTTAAAAAATACAAAAAACTAGCCGGGCGATGTGGCGGGCGCCTGTAGTCGCAGCTACTCGGGAGGCTGAGGCAGGAGAATGGCATAAAACCCGGGAGGCGGAGCTTGCAGTGAGCTGAGATCCGGCCACTGCACTCCAGCCTGGGAGACAGAGCAAGACTCCGTCTCAAAAAAAAAAAAAAAAAAAAAAAAGGAGATAGGAAGGATGCTGGTTCTAGTCCCAGGTGGAACTTGATGGCTGTGTAACCTCAGGCACAAGAACCTCCTTCTCAGTAGGTCCATCTGCACCAGCAGTGGGTTGTTTGTTTGCTTGGCTTTTTTTTGTTTTTGTTTTTGTTTTTGTTTTCAGAGTCTTGCTCTGTCACCCAGGCTGGAGGCTGGAATACAGTGGCAAGATCTCGGCTCACTGCAGCTGCCTCCTCCCAGCTTCAAGCAATTTTCCTGCCTCAGCCCTCCAAGTAGCTGGGATGACAGGTGCCTGCCACCATTTTTCTATTTTTAGTAGAGATGGGGTTTCACTATTTTGGCCAGGCTGGTTTTGAATTCCTGACCTCAGGTGATCCACCTGCCTTGGCCTCCCAAAGTGCTGGGATTACAGGTGTGAGCCGCTGCACCCTGCCAGGAGTGGTTTTTTGATGAGATCTCAAAAAGTCCTTCCAACATGGAAGTTATGCAATTAATCACAGAGGGCAGAAAATGGGGGTGTTGTCAGATTGCGAAAGAGATGGCGTGAGAAAGGCAGATCATGAAAGCCTGGAGCAGCAGTTCTCAAATTTCTTGGTCTCAGTGACCCTTTACTGTCTTAAAAGTTACCCTGGCAATAAAGAGCTTTTGTTGATGTAGGTTACACCTATTAGTACTTGCTGTATTAAAGACTAAAACTGAGAACTTTAAAAAAAATTAATAATCCTATTGCATGTTAATAGAATTTTTTTTTTTTTTTTTTTTTTTTTTTGAGACAGAGTCTCACTCTGGCTGGAGTAGTCCCACTCTCACCCAGGCTGGAGTGCAGTGGTGCGATCTCGGCTCACTGCAAACTCTGCCTCCCAGTTTCAAGCCATTCTTCCACCTCAGCCTCCTGAGTAGCTGGGACTACAGGTGTGTGCCACCACACGCCTCTAATTTTTGTATTTTTAGTAGAGACAGGGTTTCACCACGTTGGCTAGGCTGGTCTTGAACTCCTGACCTTGTGATCCACCTGCCTTAGCCTCCCAAAGTGCTGGGATTATAGGCATGAGCCACCTCGCCTGCCCTGAAATAACATATTTTTAAATGACAATAACTTTTTGTGGCAAATCTCTTTAACTATCTGGTTTATAAGAAGGCAGCTGGATTCTTATCTCCACTTCAGCATGCAAACTGTTGCAATACGTTCTTGTGGTTAAACTATGCGAAGAAAATAAATTTGCCACTCTCTCCTGAGTTCTTCCTTTGTGGCAGGCACTGTGAAAGGCCTTTTACAAGCACTGTGTCCTTTTCTGTTATTGTTCAAATCCATACCTTTTTTTTTTTTTTTTTTTCATTTGTTTGTTTTTGAGATGGAGTCTCACTCTGTCACCCAGCCTGGAGTGCAGTGGCAAAATCTTGGTTCACTGCAAGCTCTGCCTCCCGGGTTCACGCCATTCTCCTGCCTCAGTTTCCCGAGTAGCTGGGACTACAGGCGCCCGCCACCATGCCCGGCTAATTTTTATTTTTAATTTTTTTGTATTTTTAGTAGAGACGGGGTTTCACTGTGTTAGCCAGGATGGTCTTGATCTCCTGACCTTGTGGTCCGCCCGCCTCGGCCTCCAAAGTGCTGGGATTACAGGCATGAGCCACTGTGCCCAGCCTTTTTTTTCTTTTTTTTTTTTTTTATTTAGACAGAGTCTTGCTCTGCTGCCCAGGCTGGAGTACAGTGGCGTAATCTCAGCTCGCTGCGGCCTCCACCTCCCGGGTTCAAGTGATTTTCCTGCCTCAGCCTCCCGAGTAGCTGGGATTACAGATGTGCACCAACATGCCCAGCTAATTTTTGTATTTTTAGTAGAGACAGGGTTTCACCATGTTGGCCAGGCTGGTCTCCAACTCCTGACCTCAGGTGATCCAACCGCCTCCACCTACCAAAGTGCTGGGATAACAGGTGTGAGCCACCGCACCTGGCCCGTGCTATATATTATTTTTAAATGTTTTCATTCTATTTTTGATGGACAAATAATAATTGTATATGTTTATTGTCAGGCCTCTGAGCCCAAGCCAAGCCATCGCATCCCCTGTGACTTGCACGTATAGGCCCAGATGCCCTGAAGTAACTGAAGAATCACAAAAGAAGTGCAAATGCCCTGCCTCGCCTTAACCGATGACATTCAACCACAAAAGAAGTGAAAATGGCCGGTCCTTGCCTTAAGCGATGATATTATCTTGTGAAATTGCTTTTCCTGGCTCATCCTGGCTCAGAAACTCCCC
The DNA here is from genome assembly GCF_002776525.5 of Piliocolobus tephrosceles. Taxonomy (NCBI): domain Eukaryota; kingdom Metazoa; phylum Chordata; class Mammalia; order Primates; family Cercopithecidae; genus Piliocolobus; species Piliocolobus tephrosceles. The sequence continues at coordinate 198,798,575 of NC_045434.1, read as the reverse complement.
CACTGAGCACCCTGTGACCCCCACTCCTGCCTGCCAGAGAACAACCCCCCTTTGACTGTAATTTTCCTTTACCTACCCAAATCCTATAAAACGGCCCCACCCTTATCTCCCTTTGCTGACTCTCTTTTCAGACAGCCCGCCTGCACCCAGGTGAAATAAACAGCCATGTTGCTCACACAAAGCCTGTTTGGTGGTCTCTTCACATGGACGTGCATGACATTTATGGAATACAATGTGATGTTATGATACATGTATCAAAATTGCTAAAAGAGTAGATTTTAAATGTTGTTACCACAAAAAAATGCACTGTCTCCTCTATCCCCCAAACTGCCCTTGGAGACAGACTGTCTCATTTTCACTACCTTATCTATGAACCAGAGGCTCAGCTAGATGGATTTGCCGAGATCACAAAGTTTGTAAATGGCAGAGTCAGAATTCAAACTCATATATCTGGTACCAGACCCTGACCACAGAAGTTGGGCAGCCTAGATGTGAAACCACCTTTGCAAAATTATGACTGAGACAGTGAAAGAGATCTAACCTAACCAACTCTATCTTGCTTCTAATTTCCAAGCTGTCCTTGTTCATTCCTGGGCATAGGCTGAACTAACTTTGGGAAAAACTTTGTTTAAAACTAAGAGGATAACAGCCCTTTCCTAAAGTACACCTCCTTCTTGCCTGGGGACTAGATTGCCTTTGTAGGACTAACATTAGCCACAAGATTAGAAATTATGGTTTAGGGTCTGGTGTGGTGGCTTCGCCTGTAATCCCAGCACTGAGGCGGGCGGATCACTTGAGGTCGAGGTCGGGAGTTAAGAACAGCCTGGCCAACATGGTGAAACTCCATCTCTACTAAAAATACAAAAGTTAGCCAGGTGTGGTGGTGCATGTCTGTAATACCAGCTACTCAAAGAGGGTGAGGCAGAAGAATCACTTGAACCTGGGAGGTGGAGGGTGCAGTGAGCTGAGATTGCATCACTGCACTCCAGCCTGTGCACAGAGGGGTCTCTGTCTAAAAAAAAAAAAAAGAGAGAGAGAGAGAAGGAAAGAAAAAGAAAGAAAGAGAAAAAGAAAGAAAGAAAGAAAGGAAAGAAAGAGAAAGAAAGGAAAGAAAGGAAAAGAAAAAAAGAAAGAGAGAAAGAGAGAGAGAGAGAAAGAAAGAAAGAAAAACAAACTATGGTTTAGGAGTCATGCAGCTGGAGGCTACAAGATTCTGACCCTCCCTAAACTGTTCCTACAATCAGTGCTTGAGATATTTTGCAGACCCTGCACTTGATGGATCAGCTGGCCCCACCCAAATCCATAAACCAGCTCATCTGACCCTGCGGCCCCGACCCAGGAACTGACTCAGAGCAAGAGGACAGCTTCGACTCCCTGTGATTTCATCGCTGGCCAGTTAGCACTCCTGGCTCACTGGCTCCCCGCAACCAACCAAATTGTCCTTAAAAACTCTGATCCTCGAATGCTGGGGGAGACTGATTTGAGTAATAATAAAATTCCGGTCTCCCGCACAGTCAGCTCTGCGTAAATTACTCTTTCTCGGCCGGGTGCGGTGGCTCAATCAAGCCTGTAATCCCAGCACTTTGGGAGGCCGAGACAGGCGGATCAGGAGGTCAGGAGATCGAGACCATCCTGGTTAACACAGTGAAACCCTGTCTCTACTAAAAAAAAATACAAAAAACTAGCCGGGCGAGGTGGCGGGCGCCTGTAATCCCAGCTACTCGGGAGGCTGAGGCAGGAGAATGGCGTAAACCTGGGAGGCGGAGCTTGCAGTGAGCTGAAATCTGGCCACTGCACTCCAGCCTGGGCGACAGAGCGAGACTTCGTCTCAAAAAAAAAAAAAATTACTCTTTCTCTAATTGCAATTCTCCTGTCTCGATGAATCGGCTCTGTCTAGGTGGCAGGCAAGGTGAATCCCTAGGGGGTTATAGATGGAAGGGCACGGGGTCTGTCTTATACCTCCAGCCAACCATCTCTTCCCTGATCTCATTTTTTTTTTTTTTTTTTTTTGAGACAGAGTTTTACTCTTGTTACCCAGGCTGGGATGCAGTGGTATGATCTCGGCTCACTGAAACCTCCGTCTCCCAGGTTCAAGCAATTCTCTTGCCTCAGCCTCCCAGGTAGCTGGGATTACAGGCATGTGCCACCACGCCCGGCCCATTTTTAGTAGAAATGGGGTTTCTCCCCCAGAGGAGGAGCTTGCAGTGAGCTGAGATCCGGCCACTGCACTCCAGCCTGGGTGACAGAGCCAGACTCCGTCTCAAAAAAAAAAAAAAAAAAAAAAAAAAGAAATGGGGTTTCTCCATGTTCATCAGGCTGGTCTTGAACTCCTGACCTCAGGTGATCTGCCCGCCTTGGCCTCCCAAAGTGCTGGGATTACAGGCATGAGCCACCGCGCCGCGATCTCATTTTTATCCTTCCCACCTTGGACCATTTGACCGAGCCATGCTTCCAGCAACCAACCAAATTGTCCTTAAAAACTCTGATCCTCAAATGCTGGGGGAGACTGATTTGAGTAATAGGACACTAGAATGATCTCTCCACAGGAGTGAGGTGAGGGCTCACTGTCTGTTTTGTTCACTCCTGTATCTTAAGTGCAGCTGCCTCACCCATGGTCACTGCTCAGTAACTGTTTGTTTATTTATTTGTTTATTTATTATTTTTTAATTTTAGTTATTACAGAAGTCCATTATTTTAAGTGACTTTTTGTCGATTTTAAATGTGTAAGGAAGGTCTAAAGTGAAGCTTGGAACCACTTAGTATCCAAGAGCGTGGCAGGAGCATCCAACCCCTCAAAGCAGGTGGCATGGGTGCCATGGGAGGGGATCTGGGGCCTGTGTTGTGCCCTAAATCTTCCTCCACCTGAGACATGCACCCCAGTGTACCAGAGATGCCTAAGACTCCAATCCCCCAGCTCTGGCTGTGTGGAAAGGTGCCTACTTCACAGAATCAAGCTTCAGTTGACTACATGCCAAAGAGAGACAAGGTTAAGTGTGGCCTTTCATGGTGTCAAGAAGCAGTTAGCGTCCTGACTTCCGCTCCACTCACTGGCCGACCTGCTGCAGACTCCCTGGGCACCTCAGGCACAGATGAGCTCAGGGATCTGCCCACCCTGGACCCTAGTCCCGTTGGTCCTGTCCGCGGAGCACTGGAACTGGAAGGCCCCCTCTCCGCACTGCGCTTCCATCATCCCCTCCTGCCCAAAGTAGCTGAGGTTGCTGCCATCCAGGACAGCACTGGCGGTGTAGAAGATGTCTTGTTCAACCTGGACCGGGTGTTCAAACCAGACCAGGAAGGTGTTACTGGATCCGTCCCACGTGAACTTGGTCAGGTTCTGAGCCAGAACCATCCCCAGCCGCTTGAGCTCAATCTTCAGGCTGTACTCAGCCTTCCCAGAGCTGGACCCATACAGGCTCACCCCGCAATAAATACCCTCTGTCCACCGAAAACTGGATGCTGTCGCAGCGCCCGCGGTACTGCCATTGGTTGCTGCGGTAGGCAGAAGACTGGAATCGGTGGCACCTCTGCGGGGAGAGGCCCTTCCTCTTGGTCAGGGGGAAGTCCAGGCGGGGCTTGTTGGTGGCCGTGTACCGCAGGAAAATGGCGTGGGTCTCCTCCAGAGTCAGGATGTCTGCCTGGGCAGCGCCGTTAGCAAACTCCTCTAGGGTCATGGTTGGAATTCGGACCAGATAGAGGGCTCGCCCCAAAACATGCCTCTTGTTTCGTGGGGTGACTGGCAGCCCCTACCTCTTGCACTCTGCCTTGGTCCAGTTCAGGAGGGCCTCGAAGACCACAGCCTCCTTGGTGTTGAAGGCCTCCCGAGTGACAATCATCTCCAGCATCTGCCGGTCTATCTCACAAAAGCCTTCGGACCGCCGGACCATCTCGGCCTGTGCGTCGATGGCCTCCCAGCAGGTCCTCAAACAGCCGGCTCTGGGACAGCAGGACGCAGGCGTTCTTGGCTTTCAGACTTGTCTCCAGAAAGTTGATGCAGGCTTTTGCCAATGCTGGGACGATGTACTTCTTAGCAGCGTACAGACTGGCCAGCACCGTGTCAGCTTCCAGATCGATCTCATCACTGTACATGTACTTTAAGAGGATCAGAAAGGCGGCGGGCTCCACGTCCGGAATGTGAATTTCAGATTTGACTTCCGCCAGGTCCGCGTAGAACATGGCATAGAAGACGGAGCTGCGACAGCCAGGACGTACCTGTGGGCAGGCACCGTCCTGGTCGCCCCAGGGGGCCCCAAGACAAAGTGACAAAGTGCACTTCGGCCATGAGCCTTTTTTTTTTTTTTTTTTTTGAGACGGAGTCTCGCTCTGTCGCCCAGGCTGGAGTGTAGCAGCGCGATCTCCACTCACTGCAAGCTCCGCCTCCCGGGTTCACGCCATTCTCCTGCCTCAGCCTCCCGTGTAGCTCGGACTAGTCGCCCGCCACCACGCCCGGCTAATTTTTTCTATTTTTAGTAGAGACGGGGTTTCACCGTGTAAGCCAGGATGGTCTCGATCTCCTGACCTCGTGATCCGCCCGTCTCGGCCTCCCAAAGTGCTGGGATTACAGGCGTGAGCCACCGCGCCCGGCCGAGCTCGTTGTTGAACGTGAGCGCGTTCCTCTCGCGCAGCGTGGGGCGGCAGCACCGCCATTCGGGGCTCTCCGGGTGGTTGTTGCCGAGTGTGGGAGGCGCGGGCGCCGGGGTGCTGTGCAGGCTGCGCTGCCCGGCCTTCCTGCCCACGGCGGCGCCGGCGTTGCTGTTGGCTAGGTCCGCCGCCGCGAATGGGGCCTCGGGGGCAGCCTCGGCGCCTGTGGACCCCCGCCCCGCGCCCTCGCGCCGCGCCGGGGCCTTGGGAGCGGCTCTGCAAGCAAAAGCAGGGAGGTTGGGCTCTGAGCGACGCAGCGGTGAAGGCAGGCCAGGGGCGGCAGCATGCGTGAGCGGCGGCGGCGGCCCTGCGACCCGCGGGACTGCCACCCGTGCCCCTGCCACCCCCGCCCCTGCGATCCTGCCAGAGCCTAACCTAGCGCAGTCCGGCCAGGCCCAGCCGCAACAATAACTGTTTCTTAGTGGATTGGTTGGAAGTATTCTCTTTGACACTTGCGAACATCCTCAAGGAGGGTAACCTGCTTTCTGATTTTCAAAGTGAGGCCGGGTGCAGTGACTCACACCTGTAATCCCAGGAATTTGGGAGGCTGAGGTGGGAGGAGCCCTTGGGCCCAGGAGTTCAAGACAAGCCTGGGCAACATAGGAAGACCCTGCCTCTACAAATAAAAAAAATTAGCCACGGGTGGTGGTGCATGCCTGTGGTCCCAGACACTTGGGAGGCTGAGGTGGGAGGACCACTTGAGCCCAGGTGGTTGAAGCTACAGCTAGCCGTGAATATGCCACTTCACTCCAGCCTGGGTGATAGAGTGAGACCCCAGGCTTTGTCTAAAAAAAAAAAAAAAAAAAGTTTTTTTTTTTTTTTGAGACGGACTCTCACTCTGTCGCCCAGGCTGGAGTGCAGTGGCCGGATCTCAGCTCACTGCAAGCTCCACCTCCCAGGTTTACGCCATTCTCCTGCCTCAGCCTCCCGAGCAGCTGGGACTACAGGCGCCTGCCACCTCGCCCGGCTAGTTTTTTTTTGTATTTTTTAGTAGAGACGGGGTTTCACAGTGTTAGCCAGGATGGTCTCGATCTCCTGACCTTGTGATCCGCCCGTCTCGGCCTCCCAAAGTGCTGGGATTACAGGCTTGAGCTACCGCGCCGGACCGCATTTTTTTTTTTTCAAGTGCATCAGTAAGAAGGGCATGCCTGGGTTAACATATCAAAAGTGCTCCTCAAAGGATCTGTGAAACAGCCTTGCAGAACCTAACCTGCCAGGCCATAAATGCAAGGGTGAAAATGGGATTGTGGGGAGCTTAGTTGTGTAAAACGCAATTAATCCTCACAGTAAGTCATCATCTCTGTTTTGCAGACAAGGAGACCGAAGCGCAAAGATGCAGTGACTTGTCTGAGGTTGCACAAAAGAGCAGAGCCTATTATCATCATCTCTGTTTTGCAGACAAGGAGACCGAAGCGCAAAGATGCAGTGACTTGTCTGAGGTTGCACAGAAGAGCAGAGCCGGATGTAACCCAACCCTATGCCCAGGTCTGCAACTGTCACAGGGGCCTGCCTCCTAGTTGCTCAGCTGGCTCCTGTGGCTTTCTCCCGGTGACTTCTTTCTAATCTTTCTGGGGGGCCCTTTGAAATGTTGAAAAATTGCATTTGGGCTCCCCATTTTCTGCTTTACCAAATTCCAGAGTTCACACCGCCTGAAGACAAGCATCTTAGCTTTGCCCCATTAGGGAGCTCCCTTGTGATCCAGGGGATGTCACTCAGATCCTCTGGGGTGTTTGTTTGTTTGTTTGTTTTTTGTTTTGGAGTCTTGCTCTGTCACCTAGGCTGGAGTACAGTGGTACGATCTTGGCTCATTACAGCCTCTGTCTCCCAGGTTCAAGTGATTCTCCTGGCTCAGCCTCCCGAGTATCTTGGGATTACAGGAGCCTGCCACCACGCCCAGCTATTTTTTTTTGTTTTGTTTTTTGTATTTTTATTAGAGACAAAGCTTCACCATGTTGGCCAGGCTGGTCTCAAACTCCTGACCTCAGGTGATCCACCTGGTGCTGCTTCCAAATGCTGGGATTACAAGTGTGAGCCACTGTGCCTGGCCAATCTTCATTTTTATAACAAGAACTAAAAGGCCTATCTCCCTCTTTCGAAGAAAGTCTACTACAGAAAATTATGTGATGCTCTGTGATATTAAAGTGTAAATGACTGATAAGCATGTGTGGATCTCCTTCACCTGAGGGTAGCCTGTTACTGTGAAATCTCAGTCAGCCATTGGGAAGTATGCATTTGACTGGGGGTGGGAGGAGCATTGTTAAAATCACTCCTGGAAGTGGCCAGTCCCCCGTTCTGTCCATGAAGTGCTCTCTGTAGGAAAGGAAACTTTCATACAAAGTAGGCATTATAACCAGGGGACAGAGAGGCCTGTCCCCTGATGATGAGGACTTTTCATGGTGGCTTCTCTCTAAAGCAGGAGTAGGATAGGGTTAACCACGTGATGAACATTCTGAATCACCTGCGATTTGCCTTCAGGCCACTTTACCTCTTCCTGGCTTGGCCAGATCCCAAAGGGTAGAGCCCCTGCCCTAGCCATGATTCTGGTTTGCTTATAGGGTTGCATCAGTTGGAGGTTGAGGTTGCAATTTAGGCTGGTTCCCAGAACAGAAGAGGGGAGTTTGTGAAGCTATGTGGAGAGCCATGGAGGCTCAGCTCTTGAAACAGTCTGGTGATTATGACAATAGTAGCAACTAATACTGAAATCGTACCTACTGTATACTGTGTGTCAGGCACTATTCTCTGTACTTTTCTTTTCTTTTTTTTTTTTTTTTGAGATGAGTCTGGCCCTGTCGCCCAGGCTGGAGTGTAGTGGATCTCAGCTCACTGCAACCTCCGCCTCCCAGGTTTAAGTGATTCTCTTGCCTCAGCTTCCCAAGTAGCTGGGATTACAGGTACCTGACACCATGCCAGCTAGTTTTTGTATTTTTCGTAGAGACGGGGTTTCACCATGTTGGCTAGGCTTGTCTTGAACTCCTGACCTCAGGTGATCCACCTGCTTCGGCCTCCCAAAGTTCTGGGATTACAGGTGTGAGCCACCACGCCCAGACATCTTTGCACTTTATATATTGTATATATTTCTATATTATATATTCTACACACAAGTCCATGAGGGGGGACTAGTATCACTCCTGTTCTGTAGTTGGGGAAACCAGCATCGGCAGAGAGGCTTGACTCGTGGGACTGGTAAGATCTGTGAGTGGTGGCAAAGGGGCTGGAGGGGACAAAGGGACAAGCTGGGCAGAGGCTGATGGATGAATTAAGCCTGGCATGGGGACTCAGGCCATGGAGAGAAGAGGAACGGCAGGGATAGGCCAGACATCTGGGGAGCTGACCTGTAAGTTCCTTCTACCTCTCTGTAATAGAATTAATTAAGGTGCATTTGTGTATCTGTTGGCTTTTGGTCACTGGGACTATAACAAAGAAGACATGTTACAATCTCTGGCCTGGATTTGGGATCCAGCGGGATCACGGGACACTCTGTCAAGCCAACACTCTATCAAGCCAATCTCAGGCCTTGGGAGCCAAACTTGCAAGGTGGCCTGGATTTCTAGTTCCCGTTCCTGCTCTGTGTAAAAGAGATTCTCAATTGGTTCTGAACACAGATTCTCAGTTGGTCCTGAACTTATTTTCGGAACCAACCGAGAATAAGGAGGAAATAAGTAGACAGAGGCAGCCTAAATCATAGTTGTGAGTTCTGATTCTGCTCCCACTCCGATGTTTTTTGGAGAACTAGCTTAAGCTGTCTTCCTCCCTCAGACTCTCCAGTAGTGGGACTCCAGGCCCACACCGCTGTACCCACCTCCTGACCCTTATTAAAGCTGTGGTCTCTCGTGCACATTACGTCGTCTCCTTGAGCCTCGCTGTCCTTGTCTGTAAAATGGGAATAGTGAAACTATCTCCACTCAGGACTGTTGTGAGGATTAAATGGGATGTGTGGGCCGTAGAAAACTTAATTTTATAAACCCCGGAGGAAATTACTGGAGCTATTTCATAATTTTCTATAGCCCATGAAAAAGGAAGTGATTTTAAATCAAATGTACTGTTTACAATAAGTGTATTGTTTAAATTTTTCTCTAACTTTTTTTCATCTCCCTTCCTTCCTTCCTTCCTTCCCTCTCTCTCTCTCTTTCTTTCTTTCTTTCTTTCTTTCTTTCTTTCTTTCTCTTCCTCTCTTTCTTGTCTTTCTTTCTTTTTAGATGGAGTTTTGCCATGTTGCCCACGTTGGTCTTGAACTTCCGGGATTATAGGCGTGAGCCACCACACCCAGCCAGTTTATACTTTCTAAAAGTAATTTTCTGTTTGCTATATGATAAGATAAAATAGGTCTCATTGAGCTGGGAGTGGTGGTATGTGCCTATAGTCCCGGCTACTTAGGAGATTGAGATGAGAGGATGGCTTAAGTCTAGGAAGTCAAGGCTTCAGGGAGCCATGATTGCACCACTGCACTCCAGCCTGGGTGACAAAGTGAGACTCTGTGTCAAAAAAAAGAAAAGAAAAGAAAAGAAAAAATATGTCTCAGGGCCCTATTTGCATGCCTGTCTGTATATGCCTTGCAGGTGTAGATCTCTTTTATGCCCAGTACAGGAAAAGATAGAATACATCTTATTCTCTCTTCTTACCAACCTTTGAAATGTTGTGAAGTACTAGGATTTCTCTAATATGCCATATAAGAAAGTTGATCAGATAAATGTAATTTATGAATCTTGAAGCAAGCCGGGCATGGCGACTCACTCCTGTAATCCCAGCGCTTTAGGAGGACGAGATGGGCAGATTACCTGAGGTCAGGAGTTCAGGACCAGCCTGGCCAACATGGTGAAACCCCATCTCTACTAAAAATATGAAAAAATTAGCCATGTGTGTGGCATGCACCTGTAATCCCAGCTGCATGGGGGTCTGAGGCAGGAGAATCTCTTGAACCTAGGAGGCAGAGGTTGGGAAGCGGAGGTTGCAGTGAGCTGAGATTGCGCCACTACGCTCCAGCCTGGTGATAGAGGGAGACATTGTTTCAAAAAAAAAAAAAAAGAGAAAAAAGAATCTTGAAGCAAATCTGCAGAGGAGTTAACACTGCCGTCATTTCCTCATATTTTGTCTTCTCTTCTTTTCTTTTTTTTTTTGAAATGGAGTCTTGCTCTGTTGCCCAGGCTGAAGTGCAGGATGTGATCTCAGCTCACTGCAACCTCCGCTGCCCAGGTTCAAGCAATTCTCCGGCCTCAGCCTCCCAAGTAGCTGGGATTACAGGCATTGCCACCACACCTGGCTAATCTTTGTATTTTTTTTTTTTTTTTTTGAGACGGAGTCTTGCTCTGTCGCCCGGGCTGGAGTGCAGTGGCCGGATCTCAGCTCACTGCAAGCTCCGCCTCCCGGGTTTACGCCATTCTCCTGCCTCAGCCTCCGGAGTAGCTGGGACTACAGGCGCCCGCCACCTCGCCCGGCTAGTTTTTTGTATTTTTAGTAGAGACGGGGTTTCACCGTGTTAGCCAGGATGGTCTCGATCTCCTGACCTCGTGATCTGCCCGTCTCGGCCTCCCAAAGTGCTAGGATTACAGGCTTGAGCCACCGCACCCGGCCATCTTTGTATTTTTTTAGTAGAGATGGGGTTTCACCATGTTGGCCAGGCTGCTCTCAAACTCCTGGCCTCAAGTGACCCGCCTACCTCAGTCTCCCAAAGTGCTGAGATTACAGGCGTGAGTTACCACACCCAGCTTCCTTGTATTTTTGACATCAGTTTCTTATGCTGTCTTTAATCATTAGCTCAGTAAGTGTATAAATTAAATGATATCAGATTAAGAGCACAAACGATGTAAAGCCATGTATCAGCCAAAGCTGTGGCTGAATGACTGATTGCCTGGTTGTGAGTCATGAGATAGTTTGTTCTATCACCACTAACTATCGCTTTTTTTTTTTTTTGAGATGGAGTCTTCCTCTGTTACCAGGCTGCAGTAGCACTATCTCAGCTCACTGCAACCTCTGGCTCCCTGGTTCAAGCAATTCTCCTGCCTCAGCCTCCTGAGTATCTGGGATGACAGTTATGTGCCACCATGCCCAGCTAATTTTTGTATTTTTAGTAGAGACGGGGTTTTACCATGTTGGCCAGCATGGTCTTGATATCCTGACCTCATGATTTGCCCGCCTGGGCCTCCCAAAGTGCTGGGATTACAGGCATGAACCACCATGCCTGCCCAATTATCCCTTTTTAAATATTTATTTGGAGATAGGGATCTTGCTCTGTCACCCAGGCTAGAGTGCAGTAGCACAATCTCAGCTCACTGCAGCCTTGAATTCCTGGGCTCAAGCGATGCCTGGCTATAACTGCCGGATTTGATTCTTCCACTTATCCTAGGAAGATCTCACATTGAGAAAAATATCTTTTAAACATTACAATAATTATTCACTAATTTTTTAAAAATGGAAACAGGCATCAAGAACTTCTAATGATGTGAACCTTCTGGAACATCTCCTTGCCTGGTGGGAAAAACTGGTAGAAAGTAGTGGGAAGACAGACTTGGGTTTGACTCCTGTCTCTGCCTGTTGTGTCTAAGCCTTGGTGGCCTCATCTGTCAAATGGGCCCATTGGAAGGGAGGGAGGGCTTCAGAAGGTCGGGGAAGCAGCCTCTGGCTCCTCCCTTGCTCTCCGTGGGCTCTATTGCTCAGCTCCCAGCTCCATCAGAGTCTCCAGGACCCAAACAGACCCAGAGAGACACAGAGGACGAACTCAATGAATTTGGATGGAGGCAACACCGTGAACGCAGCTGTGGCTCTCAAAGAGGAACTTAGGGGTGGCCTCAACCTCTAGGGAGGCAAGGGAGCCGCTGAGAGATGGGTGGGGTGGTGGGGGTGGGGGAGTGGGAAAAGCTGTCTTTGACTCACTGTATGAGCAGAAGATCAGAGACCTCCTCTCTGGGCAGTGGGAGCACGTGGGGGAGGGGAGGAGAAGCCGTGAAGCTCACGGGACACCGAACCACGAAGTCACCTCTGCTCACCCACATCCTCCCCGACTGGATGGGGCCCCAGCAGCCTTCACTTCCTCGCCTGCTGGGGAATCCTTTCCTCCCTGCTTGGCCCTGTCTCCACTATGCAGTTCCTCCCCCATTAATCTGCCCTTGTCTGTCATTGTCTCTCCTTGGCATTTGAGGTCTTTGCTGCATGGAGTGAGGACTGAGTACATCCTTTCTCTCCCCAGGAGATGGAGGGAAAAGAGAACAGTTTTACACTGTTCTGGGTTCTGCTGGAAGAAGGCTGAGACCTGATCTTACTCTTCTGGTGGTCCCTGCAGCGTAGCTGGGGGCTGAGAGCCTTGGCTGTGCGTGGGTTCCCACTATGCCCTCTCCCCAGACTTCAGCGTCCTCGTTTATAGCTTGGGGAGAGAAAGAGAAGTGTCTTTATAGGACCGAGGTGAGGATCACATAAGATAATGCCTAAGCACAGGCAGGGAAGGTCTGTCAGAAATCATCCTGAAAACAGAAAGTCACCTGGGCCAAGGGCTATAGCCTCAGGGTCTTGGCACAGCGTGGACACCTCGCAGGACTGGATTGGACTGCTCAGTTTAGGGTGCGGGGAGAGAAGCCAGCCATATTCATATGATATCCCCCCAGTTTCCTCCCCAGCACAGGTTCTCAGGTTGTCCACGTGATGGCATCTGAAACACAGCCCGGCAAGTGACACAGTAAAGACAACCCTGGTGATGATTCCCCGAGCCGGCACTGCATCTCCGTACTTAGAAGCATTTATGATTCCCCGAGCCCGCACTGCATCTCCGGACCTGGAAGCATTTCCACTCCCGCCCTCCTGTTTGATTCCCACCACAGTATGGCTCGGTTCCGGATCCAGATTGACCTGGACTTGAGTCTCAGCTTTGCCATTACCACCAGTTGTGGGACCATGGACAAGTCTCTCTCTTTTTTTCTTTTTTTTTTTTTGAGACAGGAACTTGCTCAATTGCCCAGGCAATAACAGCTCACTGCAGCCTCAATCTCCCAGGCTTAAACAATCCTTCCACCTCAGCCTCCTGAGTAGCTGGGACCACAGGCATGTGCCACCACACCTGGCTAATTTTTTAATTATTTATTTATTTATTTATTTATTATTATTATTATTTTTTTTTTTTGTAGAGAGAGGGTCTCACTGTGTTTCCTAGACTGGTCTTGAACTACTGAGCTCAAGCTATCCTCCTGCCTGGGCCTCCCAAAGTGCCAAGATTACAGGTGTGAGCCACCATGCCCGGCCCCTTGGACAGGTCTTACGCTTGTGTGAGCTTCAGTTTCTCACCTTGCAAATGTGGTTAGTGATAGCAGCCCCCTCCTAGGCTGTGGTGAGGACTGAATGAGGAACGGTCACAGAGCTCAAATGTGTAATAAATGCTTCATCAGTTCGCTTAAGAAAAAAACAAGAGCGGATCACCTGAGGTCGGGAGTTCGAGACCAGCCTGGCCAACATGCAGAAACCCCATCTCTACTAAAAATACAAAATTAGCTGGGCATGATGGTACATGCCTGTAATCCCAGCTACTTGGGAGGCTGAGGCAGGAGAATCGCTTGAACCCAGGAGGCAGGGGTTGTGGTGAGCCGAGATCGCGCCATTACACTCCAGCCGGGGCAACAAGAGCAAAACACTGTCTCAAAAAAAAAAAAAAGAAAGATAAAAAAAGAAAGAAAGAAAAAGACAAAGAAACAGACAAAACAAGAGCCCCTTTGAGGCAGGTTGGGAATGCTATGATAGCATCATTTTTAGAGTTGAAGAAATTGAGGTTCAGAAAGGTGATGTGACTTGAGCCAGGTCGCCTGAGTAACTGATGAGGGAGACTTGGGTTTCCATGTGATTCCATGTGATTGATAGCACACGCTCTGAACCCACAGCGCGGGATTCTGCTCACACTGGCTCCGCTATTCCTTGGCTATGTGACACTGAGCAAGTCAACACTGCTGCTGAGTCTTGTTTTTTCTCATCTGTAAGATAGGGCTGCCTGTCTCTTTTCAGAGTGCCCTTTGTGTCTCACAGCTTGGGGACTTTTTTCAGGGGTGAGAATAGGAAGCAGAAGCTATTTGAAGACAACCTGTCTTCCTGTCTTTTCCTGAGAACCTGAGTGCAGTGAGAAGGTTAGGCCACGTGGGTGGCAGGTGGGGAGAGAAGAGTGTCCATCTGCCATCCACAGCCAAGGGGAGAGGAGAGATTGTCCTTGGCTGGGAGGGGACCAGAGGTCATGGGCACCTGGACTCTGCTTTCTGGAGAGATGGTGGGACCTCTTGGGGAAGTCACTGGGTGATCCTGGATGTCAAAATGAGACACAGTGGTTTCAGGTCTTACAAAGAATCTGGACTCCAGCATGCCAGGGAAGTGGGCAAGGCTGGACTTCAGACAGTCAAGCCCATTTGGGCAATGGGCATCTATCATAGGAGGACCCAGGAGCCTCCGTCACGCTTATGTTCTGTGTGTCCTCCAGGTCAATGTGCGTGGCTGGGGGTGGGGGTGAGGGAAACTCAGTGCACTTGGACATTTCATTTCCTCCTAGCCCAATAGGATGAGGCTCAGAGTCCTATTGAATGTTATTTAATCTGAATAAAGGAAAGACCATTTTATGCACACCTGAGGGCGTGCAGTAAGAGTGACTGGTACTGTAAAATGAAGAGGGAAGCAATGGGGCTGAAACTGGAAGGCTCTGCTTGACTGAGCCAGGCTGCCATTTTCCCGTCTTTACTGCCGTAGCCTGGCCTTAGCCGGCCAAAGGGTAAAGAACACGCTTCACCTGCCCCGGGGGTCTTTCTGGTAAGCCACAATGTGGTTAAAGAGCTTGGGGCCAGGATTATTGGGACTCCACCTCCTGAGGTCTCCCTGAACTTCTCCCCAGCCACCATCCTGGCTTTCATGCTGCCAACGTGTCTACTTGTCACTCATTCGAGGGAAAAGCAGCCAGGCCTCATTTTATCCTCATCTCAAATCCACAGCAAGAGCAGATGGGGTGAAGATCAAACTCTCCACCACAGCCATTCCTGAGCCCTGTGCCACTGCCCTCCCTGTGCTCGCATCAGACAGTCGACCCTGGCAACAAGCCTGTGAGTGACCGTCTCAGGCCTGTATTTCTCAGAAGAGGAAGCTGAGCGGTAAAGAAATGAGTGATTTGCCTGAGGCCATTGAGCTACCAGTGGCAGAGCTGGGATTCAGAGCTGGACGCTGACCCCAGGGCACACTGGAAAATATTGCTCTTTCCTCTGCTGAGTAGAACTTACTCCAAAACAGACCCCTGGCCTCCTGAGTCCAGTGTGCCCCTAACACCACCTCGTGGTCTCCCCATCTATAAAATGAGAGCATGGGACTCACCTGGTCATCTCAAAGGCCTCTGCCAGCCCTTGTCCTTTCCTGGCCCCCATCTACTGCTACAGTCCACACCTTGTAAGGGAGGATAGCCTGGTGGCTGAAGGGTGGGCCTCGAAGCCAGAGTGCCTAGGCTCAAGCCAATGCTCTCATTCAATGCCCGCGTGATTTCAGGTAAGTCACTTAGCCTCCACCTATCAAGTGGGCCACAGTGATAGCACCTACTGCATACAGCTGTTGTGAGGATTAAATAAATCAAACCGCTAAAGGCTCTCAGGGCAGCACCTGGCACACAGTAAGTCCATCTGTATATGTGTGTGTGATTCTTGTCTCCGTAATGAAATGAAAGCCAAAGTCCTGATTCTTGGTCCTAGGGGGAGGATGCCAGCCCTGAGCATTCCTACAAATGGTCCTCCACAACCCCAGGTGTCGTGAAATGACATCTATCCCCTGCCCCAGACAGGCCCACCTGGCTTCCTGTGTCCCTGGAGGGAAGGGATAAGGTAAGAATACAGGTTTTGGCCAGGCGCAGTGGCTCACACCTGTAATCCCAGCACTTTGGGAGGCCAAGGTGGGCAGATCACCTGAAGTAGGGAGTTCCAGACCAGCCTGGCCAATGTGGTGAAACCCTGTCTCTACTAAAAATACAAAAATTAGCCGGGCTTGATAGTGCACACCTGTAATCCCAGCTCCACGGGAGGCTGAGGCAGGAGAATCGCTTGAACCTGGGAGGTGGAGGTTGCAGTGAGCCGAGATCCCGCCACTGTACTTTAGCCTGGTCAACAGAGCAAAACTCTGTCTCAAAAACAAACAAACAAACAAACAAAAAACAAAAAAGCATACAGGTTTTGTGGAATGAGGAAGAAGCCTAAAATAAACAACAAAAAAGCTACTCACGGTTGTGTTGTGGGTGACTGGGCACCGGGAGCTGCCGGGGGCTGAGGAGTCCCAATTGTTTTCTGTCCTCTCCCAGGACCTGGCCGTGGGTGCCACTCAGAGCACCTGTTGAGTGCCACCCCCAAGCCAGCTTTCTCTTGCTTTTGTACTTTCTCACAGATGAGTGAGTGTGAGGCGGTCTGGCCTTCTGTGCCTGTTACCACTTCCCCTCCAGGTCCCTGGTGCCACAATGCTCTTGCCCCTGTGGTTGAGTCCTCTCTCACAACGAACTCTGGCCAGGGTGAGGCATGGGCCTAGACCCTGGAGTCAAGGGACTTGGGTTCTAATCCAGCCTCGTTAAGATGTTGATTCACTTAACCTCCCTAAAGGCAAGTTTCTTTATCTGTAAAATGAGGATAATGCACCAGCATTACAATAGATCACCTAAAAGGACATGCAATTCCAATGCCTCTTCACCACTAGGCCAGAGCTTTGAAATGCAAATGCATACAGGTAGATTAACATAATGGGTGATGGGTCCTGGTGTGGGGCAATAGGGAGTGGTGGGGACCGTGGGTAATAAGGGGAACACAGGATCCAAGTGGAAAAGCCTGGCTGGAACTGAGAGATACCTGACCCTCTCCACTGGTCCAGCTGAGAGGTATCTGCCCCATACCCCAGACCCTGATCTGGGCCAGTGGAGAGGGGCAGGTACCTCTTAGTTCCAGCCAAGCTTTTCTCCTTGGGAGTACAGGCAAACTGTCAGATGTTCCAAGCATTTGGAAGTTGTGCTGTATTTTCCAAGCGATACTGGAAATTTTTACTTATGTGATAGCGTCCTGTGTGTGTGTGTGTGTTTTCTTTGTTTGTTTGTTTGTTTGTTTTTGTTTTGAGGCAAGTCTCGCTCTGTTGCCCAGGCTGGAGTGCAATGGCGTGATCTCAGCTCACTGCAACCTCCGCCTCCTGGGTTCAAGCAATTCTCCTGCCTCAGCCTCCTGAGTAGCTGGGACTACAGGTGCGTGCAACCACCTCCAGCTACTTTTTGTAGTTTTAGTAGAGATGGTGTTTTGCCATGTTGGCCAGGCTAGTCTTGAACTCCTGACCTCAAGTGATCCACCCTCCTTGGCCTCCCAAAGTGCTAGGATTACAGGTGTGAGTCACCACGGCCAGCCGCTTCCTGATTATTTTATTTTATTTTTTTAGGCAGGGTCTCTCTCTGTTGCCCAGGCTGCAGTACAGCAGCATGATCATAGTTCACTGCAGCCTCAACTTCCTGGGTTCCAGTGATCCTCCCACCTCAGCCTTCCAAGTAGCTGGCAGTACAGGCATGTGCCACCATACCCGGCTATTTATTTAAAATTTTTTGTATAGATGGGGGTCTCACTATGTTGCCTAGGCTGGTTTTGAACTCCTGGGCTCAAGCAATCCTCCCGCCTCAGTCTCCAAAAGTGTTGGGAATACAGGCATGAGCCACCGTGCTCAGCCAGTTGCCAATTTTAGAATGTAAAACCCAAAGTCACACCTTTAAAAAATGATATGTGAGTCAAACAAAACATTATCTTCAGTTTATATTTATTAGGGAGTGTGTCCCTAATGTCCAGTCCTGGGCCGGACATAAATACTCAGGTGTGGTCTCTGATACAGTTCCAGTGTCCTCATATCCACTATCAGATAAAATATTTAATGAGACGCCATTATATTCTAAGGATACAGAGATGATTATGGCAAAGTTTTTGCCCTTGTAAACTCATGGCCTATGATTATCTCATCAGATTCTCTCACTAACTGCTCCCCACACCCCAGACCCTGATCTGGGCCAATGAAGAAAGATTTTGCCCCTGAGGTAGAGTTGCAAGATTCTTCAAGTAAAAAATAAACACAACAATAGTTGAGACATTCAGGCACTAAAAATTACTTGTTGCTTATCTGTGATTAGATTACTCATCTGGGCGTGGTGGCTCATGTCTGTTATCCCAGCACTTTGGGAGGCAGAGGCAGATGGACTGCCTGAGTTCAGGAGTTCAAGACCACCTTGGGCAACATAGTGAAACGTCGTCTCTACTAAAATACAAAAAATTAGCTCGGCGTGGTGGTGCGCAGTTGTAATCCCAGCTACTCGGAAGGCTGAGGCACAAGAATTGCTTCAGCCACAGAGGCGGAGGTTGCAGCGAGCGAGATCGCCTTACTGCACTCCAGCCTGGGCTCCAGAGTGAGACTCTGTCTCAAAAAAAAAAAAAAAAAAAGAATGTAACCGGGCATTCTCTGTCTTATCTGGCAACACCACCCAGAGGGGATACTCGGTAATATCTGGAGACATTTTTGGTTGTCACAGTCTGGCAGAGGAATTCTACTGACACCTGCTAGGTAGAGGCCAGGAATGCTGCTAACCGTTCTGCTAACAGCCCTACAGCAAGGAAATATCCAGCTCAAAATGCTAACATGCGAACCCTGGTCTGGACCTAGTCCTGGCTCCTTCAGCGCAAAGCCATTGCTGGGAAGGGCCTTTAATTTGATCATTAGTCCCTTTGGGAAATGGAACAGTAACAGCCTCCAGCCCTTGCATTTCTCCCAAGAGCAAGACACTGGTGGTGAGGAATGGGACAGAGAGCCCCAGGTGCCAAGAAAGAGAAAAAGAAGACCAGAAGGAGCTGGGGAGTGGGGGCCGCCTGCAGCCTACATCAGACTCCTATCTGGGCTAGAATTGGAGACCCAGGGGTGAGCTGGAAGAGATCTAGCAGATACTTCCACAATCCTGAATCCTAGACCTCTGGCCTTGAGAAAGCCCCACATGGGGAAGAAGAGTGAGGCTGTCCCTAAATGCCTGGTCCTCCATTGCAGCCCGAAGCACGTAATTGGAGGTCGAAGGCATGAATGAGTGAAGGAATGAATGAATGAAGGAAGAAAGAAAAGAAGTTACTGAAAGTTCAAGTGGAAGGAACACTAGGAAGCTGAGTTTTTGTGTAGTCTCTGCCATTGCCTGGCTCAGCAACAAGTTACTTCCTGTATCTGTTCTCAATTTCTCCATTCCTGAAATGAGGAAGTTGGAGATAACAGGTGCCCCTGAAACGCCTGAGCGCATCGAAGTCACCCATAGGGCCTGTTAAAACACAGATTGGGGCCAGGCGAGGTGGCTCATGCCAGTAATCCCAGCATTTTGGGAGGCTGAGACGGGAGGAGGTCTTGCTTGAGCTCAGGAGTTCGAGGTTACAGTGAGCTCTGATCATGCTACTGCACTGGAGGCTGGGTGACAGAGAGAGAACCTTGACTCTTAAAAACAAAACCCCAAAACACAGATTGCTGGGCCCCACTCCTAGAGATTCTGTTTCAGTATTTTGGGGTGGGGCCCAAGAATCTGCATGTCTAATTCCCAGGGGAGGCAGATGCTGTCGGTCCTTGGACTCTCTGTGGGCAGCACTGGACAAGAGGATCCATAAGGAAGCTCCAGGATCTTTAAGTCCCCTGGGCAGGGCTGATGGGCCCACAGAGGAAGTCTGTTCTCTTTTCTCCCTGGGAGGGCCAGGAGCATTTGTAGGTGAGGGTTTAGCAGATGGTTTTCTTGGCTCCTTGGGTAGAGCTGGCCTCAACAGCCCTTGTACTGTGAGATGCCGCCATCTACAGGATGGATCTACCCCGTGCTGGGGCCGAGTGCTGTCATATTGAGGGTCTGATCTGAGGAGGAACATTCCTGAGAGGTATACTTTTCCTGTCAGGCCACAGGGAAGCAGTCTTTGCACTGTCTGAACCAACTTACCCTAAGATGATTCAAAGCCGGGCATGGTGGCTCACATCTGTAATCCCAGGACTGTGGGAGACCGAGGAGGAAGGGTTGCTTGAGCCCAGGAGTTCGAGACCAGCCCAGGCAACATAGTGAGACCCTGTCTCTACAAAAAATAAAAAATTAGCTGGGCATGGTGATGTATGCCTGTACTTACAGCTACTCAGGAGGCTGAGGCAGGAGGATCATGTGAGCCCAGGAGGTCAAGGCTGCAGTGAGCCACGATCTGCACCACTGCACTCCAGCTTGGATGATGGTGAAAAAAAAAAAAAAGATTATTCAGTTTTCAGTGTAAATGTTGGTGCCTGAATTAAGTTGGGAAAATAAAACAAAACGTATCTGCAATCATATGGGATAACATATTTTCACCAAAACTGTTATGTTTTGCCTTTTAAACCCTGCTATACAGTATTCCTTTTAAAATTAATTAACTTTTTAGAATTGTCGAAAATTGTATCCATTTAACATGTACAATGTGATGTTCTGTAATATACGTATACATTGTAGAATGGCTAAATTGAACCAATAAGCATATGCATTACCTCACATACTTATTTTTGTGGTGAGAATACTTAAAATCTACTCTCTATCGTTTTCAAGAATATAATCCATTGGGCCAGGTGGGGTGACTCATGTCTGTAATCCCAACACTTTGGAAGGCCAGGGGAGGCAGATTGCTTGAGGTCAGGAGTTCGAGACCAGCCTGGCAAACATAATGACACCCCATTTCTACTAAAAAATAGAAAAATTAGTCGGGTGTGGTGGTGGGTGCCTATAATCCCAGCTACTCAGGAGGCTGAGGCAGGAGAATCGCTTGAACCTGGGAAGCAGAGGTGGCAGTGAGCTGAGATTGCACCACTGCACTCCAGACTGGGCAACAGAGCAAGACTCTGTCTCAAAAAAAAAAAAAAATCCATCAGACCCAAATTTTGCCCATTTGTCAGGCCTTTTTCCCCCCAATTATGAAAGTAAACAGAAGCAGTCCCGGTGCGGTGGCTCACGCCTGTAATCCCAGCACTCTGGGAGGCCGAGGCAGGCAGATCACTTGAGGTCAGGAGTTCAAGACCAGCCTGGCCAACATGGTGAAACCCCATCTCTAATAAAAATACAAAAATTAGCCGGGCATGGTGGCGGGCACCTATAATTCCAGGTACTCAAGAGGCTGAGGCAGGAAAATCGCTTGAACCAGTGGGGCAGAAGTTGCAGTGAGCCAAGATCGTGCCACTTCACTCTAGCCTGGGCGACAGAGCGAAACTCCATTTCAGGAAAAAAAAGAAAAAAAAGAAAGAAAAGAAAGAAAGTAAACAGAAGTAACCAACATGTGCCACGTCAAAAAGGAAGCAAAGTAAGGCTTATAACGTGACCATTTTGTAGATTAGAAAACATCTGTATATACAAGAGTATAACGTATTTCACAAGGACACATTTAAAGTTAAGGATACTTATCCACCCAGAGGTACCCCAGAGGAGAGTTACTTTTGGTGCTGCGGGAAATGGGAGGAAACGGGATAAAAGAAATTCAGTCCAGCCGGGTATTGTGGCTCACGCCTGTAATCCCAGCACTTTGGGAGGCTGAGGTGGGTGGATCACGAGGTCAAGAGATCGAGACCATCCTGGCCAACATGGTGAAACCTTGTCTCTACTAAAACAAAAATTAGCCAGGTGTGGTGGTGTGCACCTGTAGTCCCAGCTACTTAGGAGGTTGAGGCAGGAGAATTGCTTGAACCCAGGAGGCAGAGACTGCAGTGAGCCGAGATGTGCCACTGTACTCCGGCCTGGCGAGAGAGCAAGATTCCGTCAAAAAAAAAAAAATTTTCAATCAATTGATGAGCCAATTCCACAGGAGGGTCTTTGGACAGAATCCATGATGGTGCGTCATAGACAGCAGGGGGCTTAAAGGCAATAAACCCACCAAAGATCCCCCTGAAAAACTCAACATTCTTATTTCAGACATTTTGGAAAACTTTCTACTTTTTTTTCTCCCCCTAACCTAAATGCCCATCAACGCTATGGAAAACTTTGAAGGAAGAAAACAAAAATGCTTCCTGATCTCACCACAGGGAGGTAGCTGCTGCTAACTTTTAGATGTGTTTCTTTCTGGGCTGACACAATTCCAGGCCAGAGGTATTGAGGAACCCAGGCTGGGCCGTGGGGGCAGAGGAGAGAACACAGTGGAAGAGATGAATTAGAGGGCTGATTAATAGAACCAGAGTTTGGAGCCAAACTTGGGGCTTCCAGTGTCTGAAAACTGCCAGGGCCGAGCACGTGACTATTTCTTTAGAACTGCCCTTTGCCTTCATGCACAGCCCCAGCCCAGCCCCTGCCCAGCCCCAGCAGTAAACAGTCAATTCTATAAATTACCATGTGGGCAGAGGCCAAGGCAGATCTGAGCCTACCGGGCCCCAGGACCTGAGAGCATTTAGTGATTGCCTTGACTCTCACCACAGAGCTCAGCCAGCAGTACAAGCACAGGCCGATAACGTTCCCCTCTCCAAAAGAGGTCTGTGGCAGGCAGTTTTGGTAGCAGAAGATTAGATTTGGATTTTCCAGCTTCCATGAGAAGCAACATAGCACGAGGATTGAGAGTCTGGGCTCTGAACCAGAGGGACCTGGGCCTCTGTTCCCAGTTTGCCATGGAATAGCTGCGTGACTTAATTTTCTTGAATTTCAGTTTTTCCCTCTAGTAATACCACCTAGCAATTACATACAAAAAAAAAGAAAAAATGGAAAATACCATATAAACATCAGGGGTTGGTATAAATAAGGTAAATAAGATAAATATAGATGCTGTCACTGATAAACACTCTCTTTGAGCAAACTTTAGTTAGTTTCCTCTGTCTTTTCAATTAGAACTTGAACTTGGCTCTGTCCTGTCTTTGGTCTGCCTATCTCAGTCCTAGCAAAAAATCCTGCTAAGTCATTGCCCTACCCTGGATATCTTCATCCCCCACCTTTGATGTGTATGTCCTGGGCCTGCCTTTAGCAAGAATGTTGTTGGGTCTATTTAACAAGAATCTCCCTATTCTTGACGTCTCCTCTTAGTGATGTTAAAATTTATAGGAGGCTACTGATTTGAACTGGGCTTCCTGCATGAGGCCCAATAGAACAGACTGAAATGCAGTTCCTTGTGCTGAAGTCCACGCTACCAAGCCAAAACTAAGTTGTTTATCTGACCTTCTGAGAAACCAGGAGAGAGCCAGATAAACACCAAACCTCCAAACAAGCCAATTTTAGCGGGCATAATAATAAAGTTCTCTCACTTTTTTAAAAACTGGTTTGTTTTTTTTTTTTTGAAACGGAGTCTTACTCTATCACTCAGCTGGAGTGTGGTGGTATGATCTCAGTTCATTGCAACCTCCACCTTTTGCAAGTGATTCTCCTGCCTCAGCCTCCCAAGTAGCTGGGACTATAGGCATGCACCACCATGTCCGGCTAATTTTTTTTTTTTTTTTTTAGTAGAGACGGAATTTCATCGTGTTGGCCAGGCTGGTCTCGAACTCCTGACCTCAAGCGATCAGCCTGCCTCAGCCTCCCAAAGTACTGGGATTATAGGCATGAGTCACTGCGCCCGGCCTGCTTTTTAGAAACTTTAAGGCCGGGTGTGGTGGCTCATGCTTGTAATCTTAGCACTTTGGGAGGCCAAGGAGGGCGGATCACGGGTCAGGAGATTGAGACCAGCCTGGCCAACATGGTGAAACCCTGTCTCTACTAAAAGTACAAAAATTAGCTGGGCGTGGTGGTGCATGCCTGTAATCCCAGCTACTTGGGAGGCTGAGGCAGGAGAATCACTTGAACCTGGGAGGTGGAGGTTGTAGTGAACTGAGATAATGTCACTGAACTCTAGCCTAGTGATAGAGCAAGACTCTGTCAAAAATAAATAAATAAATAAATAAATAAATAAATAAATAAATAAATAAAAACCTTTAAATTTTTATTTTTAATTTTTTATAGAGACAAGGTCTCACCGTGTTGGCCAGGCTGGTCTCGAACTCCTGGCCTCGAGCGATCCTCCTGTCCCGGTCTCCCAAGGCACTAGGATGAGAGATATGAGCCACCACACCTGGCCCATGTTCCCTCTGCTTTAACCTTTACTAGGAAAGGAATCCCCCTTTTGTTCTGTTTCTGCTTTCCCCGCCCCTTTTCTGTCTATAAAACTAAAATCTTCTAGCTTGGTTCACGGGAACACTACTCCATTTTACAGAATAAGGTGTTGCTCTATTCTAGAATCGCAAATAAATGCCAATTAAGATCTTTAAATTTGTTGTAATTTTATTTATTTGTTTATTTATTTATTATTTATTTATTTATTTATTTTGAGATGGAGTGTTTCATTCGCCCAGGCTGGAGTGCAGTGGCACAATCTCGGCTCACTGCAACCTCCGCCTCCCGGGCTCAGGCGATTCTCCTGCTTCAGCTCCCTGAGTGGCTGGGTTTACAGGCATGCGGCACCACTCCCGGGTAATTTTGTATTTTTAGTAGGGAAAGGTTTTACTGTGTTGGCCAGCCTGGTCTCAAACTCCTGACCTCAGGTGATCTGCTTGCCTCGGCCTCTCAAAGTGCTGGGATTACACACCAGGCATGAGCCACCACCGCACCTGGCCAATGTGTTGTAATTTTGTCTTTTGATAGTAAATTCCACCCACGGACCCCCTCACTGTGCTCCCCGGCTATAAATTCCCACTTATCCGTGTCGTATTTGGAGTTGTGTCTGATTCCCCTCATCCGTTGCAACACCCCTACTGCAATAGTCTTAAAGTTTTCTTCACCATTTTAACAAGTTTCAGGATAATTTTCCTTTCACATCTCCAATCTGAACAAAAAATATCAAAGTTAACCCTGGAGAAAATCCATGTCAGGCAGTAAAATCCCACACTCCCATTGTAAATTCCATACTCTCCCAGTACCTGGCACAAATGTCCAATCCATGACTGGACAAATGCTCAGAGAGTATTTGTTGAGTGAGTAATTGCTGAGTGTCCCTGGGATGGCAAAAATAATGGGAGCCATAGTGTCTGGGAGGTAGGTCTGATCTGTTCCTTTAGCTCTGGAAGGTGGGATGGTGTGGGGAGACAGGACACTGGGAGTCAGAAACCCCAGTGTCCAATCCCAGCCCCATCCTAACTCTCTATAAGCCTCAGTCCCCTTATCTGTGAAATGAACAGGCTGGGTTTGGTAAGAAGTTAAAACTTTTTTTTTCTTACCTGCAGTCCATGAAAGATTCATTTTATATTATGACTCAATACACATATAAGGCCAGGAGCAGTGGCTGACACCTGTAATCCCAGCACTTGGGGAGGCTGAGGTGGGAGGATCACCTGAGGTCAGGAGTTCGAGACCAGCCTGGCCAACATGGAGAAACCCTGTCTCTACTAAAAATACAAAAATTAGCCAGGTGTGGTGGTGCATGCCTGTAGTGCCAGCTACTCGGGAGGCTGAGGCAGGAGAATTGCTTGAAACTGGGAGGCGGAGGTTGCTATGAGCTGAGATCACGCCACTGCACTCCAGGCTGGATGACAGAGTGAGACTCCATCTCAAAAAACAAAACAAAACAAAACAAAAAACACATATAGTATTTACATACTGTATGTAAAAGTGCAACTTCAGTTTCATGAAACCAATAATTCTTACTATATGGGATACATTCTGATATTTCCCTTTTTATTTTATTCAGTTCTAATTAATACTATTTTATTTAAATTATGTCATTTGTAGCCAAAGAAATCATTTTTATTATTCACCAATGGATCACAAGCTTAAAATAATTATTAGAGGGCCTCTTCTCTAGGTCTGGAATTCTAATCTGCCCGCATATTTCCACCTCTGCACCTTTGATCCTCTTAGCCTGCAATGCCCTCTGCCTCCTGCTCATCAGTTTGGTCTTGACTCCTTCTTCCAGGCCCAACATAAGTCCTTTTTCCTCCAGGATGTCTTCCCAGCTTGTCACAAGTCCCATTTCTCAGTCAGTTTTTGTTTTGTTTCCTTAAATTGCTGTATCTGTCAATTAGCCAGCAGGTATTTATTTGTCTGTTTATGTGTCTAGAACTGTGCTTGGAGGAGGAGTCAAAAAGGCATAAGATGCGTTCCAGGGCCCAGGTGCTGAGTTGGAGTGATCAGCAGGACACAGAGGACAGGGGACATGAGAAGGTAGCCCATTAGGGGGTGCAACCTCCTGGAGGAAGACGGACAGGGAAGAACCTGTCTTCCACTTCCCACTCCCATCCTTGCAAGGCTTCAGAGACGTGGAGGGAGGGCAAAGACAGTTAGGACTAAGGACAAAACAGAGCGCAAAGGGCCTGGGGGCAGCAGGAGGAGCTGTTTTGTGGACAAAGAGAAGTCAGAGTCCAGGGCCCCAACACAGGGGTTAAAACAAATGGGTCAGAAGGAGGCGCTTCATGCCGCTGGACGGGCTGGGTTACCGGCGACTGAACAACTGCAGCAAAGTCTGCAGCTGCAGTTTCCACTGAGCAGATGCCAAAGCATCCGACTGGCTGGGCACTCCCGACTCCAGCTGGCTGGAGAAGCTGTGGATACGTTTGAACTTCCAGGAAAAGTTGACTGAACGACTTCATGGTTTTACATCACAGGCTGAATAGTGACAAAGATTCCTTGACCAAACTCTACTCAGGCCTTGAACTTTTCTTTTTTCTTTTTCTTTTCTTTCTTTCTTTCTATTTTTTTTTTTTTTTTTGAGACGGAATTTCGCTCTTGTTTCCCAGGCTGGAGTGCAATGGCACGATCTTGGGTCACACAACCTCCACCTCCCGGGTTAAAGTGATTCCCTTGCCTCAGACTCCTGGGTACCTGGGATTTCAGGCATGTGCCACCACACCTGGCTAATTTTGTATTTTTCATAGAGATGGGATTTCTCCATGTTGGTCAGGCTGGTCTCGAACTCCTGATCTCAGGAGATCCTCCCGCTTCGGCCTCCCAAAGTGCTGGGATTACAGGCAAGAGTCGCCACGCCGGGCCTAGCCTTGAACTTTTCAACGAGACCTTGACTTCTGTGTTCATCTCTGCATTGGTCAATGTTAGCAAGAATCCTGTGAAGTTGATTTAACTAGAATCTCCTGTCCTCCATGTCTGATCACCCTCAATATCTGATAGGCTCCTTCATCCTCCACCACCTCCCAGGTGACATCTGATCGTCCTGCCTTGCCTTCAGCCAGGATGTTAGGTTGGCCTAGCCAGAAGACCCCCTCCCCTTACTTCTGATGTATCCTCTTAGTAATTTTTCATCCAGTGATCCCCACCCTGCTCCTTGGCTTTAAATTTCCACTTGCTGATTCTGTATGTGGAGTTGGATCCAATCTGTCTCCCCCACTGCAAAACCCCATTGAAGTGGTCTTTATACCTGTCATGATGCCCCCCTTGAATAAACGCTTCTTTACCATCTTGAATGAGTGTCACTAATAATTTTGTCTTTAACAATAGCTTGCAGGACCCATAAAAGGGTATAGCCAAGAGTCAACAACCAGGGGTTCAGGAGATCCCTGGATGGATGAGGAAGCAATGGTGGAGGAAAGACCGGATCAGAGACCAAGTTCCAGTCCTGGCACTGCCTCATTCTGCCATGTGGCCTTGAACAAGTGTGAGCCTCAGATTCTTCTCCTACAAAAGCAGAGGATGGGAGAGATCATCCTGCTCTGACTTTCATGTGGGAATGAATTAGACATAACTCCTGCCCTCAACCTGTTTATAGTCCAGTTGGGAAGGTGAAGCATTGGCCGAACTGGATCATAACACTTAGCCCCAAGTGGCTGGTTCTGGTGTATAGTCAATACTGAGTGTAATGTCTACTGAATAAATGAAAGGAAAATACTAGTAAACCTCCTCGCTGAACCCTGACTGTATACCAGACACAGAGTTAAACTTTTCACAAATATTTTCTCATTTAACCCTCACAACACTTAGCAGTAAGGATTATACATCTATATTGTGTTACACGTTCAAATATGACATAATATTCCCCAGGAAGTAAGTAAGAGGAGCTCCTGGTGTTTTGGGTAAGACCAAGTTCACCATCCTTTGTACCCCGGACTCTAATCTTCATATGGTCCTATAGGCCAGGAGGCAAATCTTCTCCCACCTCACTGCAGAATTCCTATTCTCTGACTCATTTTATTTTTAACATTTTTATTTATTTGTTTATTTATTTATTTATTTCAGATGTAGTCTTGCTCTGTCACCCAGGCTGGAGTGCAGTGGCACTATCGTGGCTCACTGCAGCCTCCGTCTCCTGGGTTCAAATGATTTTCCTGCCTCAGCCTCCCGAGTAGCTGGGATTATAGGCTGGCATTACACCACACCCAACTAATTTTTGTATTTTTAGTAGAGATGGGGTTTTACCATGTTGGCCAAGCTGGTCTCGAACTCCTGACCTCAGGTGATCCCCTGGTCTTGGCCTCCCTGGGATTACAGTGTGAGCCACTGCGCCTGGCCCCCTACTCATTTAATATTTCTCCAAAGCATTTATCATCACATGATACCTACTGTATGTGTCTTTGTCTTTCTTTTTCTTTCTTTCTTTTTTTTTTTTTTTTTAGACAGAGTCTCACTTGTCCCCCAGGCTGGAGTGCGGTGGTGCGATCTCAGCTCACTGCAAGCTCCGCCTCCCGGGTTCATGCCTTTCTCCTGCCTCAGCCTCTGAGTAACGGGGACTACAGGCACCCGCCACCACGTCCAGCTAATTTTTTGTATTTTTAGTAGAGACAAGGTTTCACTGTGCTAGCCAGGCTGGTCTCGATCTCCTGACCTCGTGATCCGCTGGCCTCAGCCTCCCAAAATGCTGGGATTACAGGCATGAGTCACCACGCCCAGCCAACACCTACTGTGTATTTCATTTGTTCATTTGTCTGTTCCTCCTTCCTAAAATATAAACTTCATGACGGCAGGAATCTATATATATTTTGGTCACTTCCACGTCCCCTATGTCTAGAACAATGTTGGTACATCTCCAAAATTAGGTGTTCAACATCCATTAGGTGCTCAACTAATATTTGTTGAATGAATAAATGAATAGACAAATGAAGGAAGTAGGTGAGTGTCAGAAAAGTTAAACAAAGCAATCTTACCTAATATTATCCAGCCAGCACATGGCACAGCTGGAATTCAAACCTAGAATTGGGACAGGCTTGGAGTCAATCCATCTAACCACTTAACGATAATTGTCTCATTCATTCAAACGAAAATTAGGATCTCACTCTGTCCCCCAGGCTGGAGTGCAGTGGTGCCATCTTGGCTCACTGCAAGCTCCGCCTCCCAGGTTCACGCCTTTCTCCTGCCTCAGCCTCTGGAGTAACCGGGACTATAGGCGCCAGCCACCACGTCCAGCTGATTTTTTTTATTTTTAGTAGAGACTAATTCCTGAAGGACTCTATTCTAGGCACTGAGGGTATAGCAGGGATGAAAACAGACAAAATCCTTGCCCTTGTTGTGCTTGCTTCTTAGCATTGTCCCATATGAAAAGAGATGTAGTTTTGTAAGATTGGGATGCAATGCCCATGTGCTGACATACCTGATACCTTATGTATCATGGCAGACATAACTAATGGATCAAGACTCTTATTCCTGCCCAGCCCAGATTCTGCTCATGATCTTTCTCAACTCAGCACTCTAGGCTGACACTCAGCTGACTGGAGTTGGCACCAAAATAACCCCTGTTGGTCATGTGTGAATAGGTGTTGTCTCTTCAATAAGGGCATGAATCCCAACCCTGCACTGTGCAGTCAGAACCTCTGGGACCACAAGTGGAAGTTCCATAGCTGGAACAGGACTTGGGGTTCCTTCCCACTGGCCCCAGACAGTGTTTGCCTTGTTCCTTTCCCCAGCCCCTCTGACCTGTCCTGGGGGCACGAAGAGCACGGAGCTTAGCCAAGGTACAGACTCAAAAGCCTTGAAGGCAGCCTGGTTATGCTGATCCTGGGAGGGCAAGCTGGTTAAGGAATGGGCATAGGCTCTGGAATGGGTAGTTATGGGTTCGAATCATGGGTTCTCCACTCATTCACATGAATTTGGGCAAGTCACTGCACCATTCTGAACCTCAGCTTCCTCACGTGTTAAATATGGGGATGATGCATTTACTTCAAAGGGTTGACCTGAAGATTAGGTGAAATAATCTATATAAGGGACCTGCCTTAGTGTTTGGAAAGCAATAGGCACTCAACAAACGTTGCATGAGTGAACAAACGAGCACCTGAGTGACTGCATGAATTAGTGTTCTGGCAGGAAAGGTAGACACAAAAGCACACCTGGCGGGTTGTATTTTCCAAAGATAACCTGAGAAGACTTTTGAGACCATTTCTTTTTTTTTTTTTTTTTTGAGACGGAGTCTCGCTCTGTCGCCCAGGCGGAGCTTGCAGTGAGCTGAGATCCGGCCACTGCACTCCAGCCTGGGC